>NW_009649057.1:2258288-2270404 GCF_000708025.1 Charadrius vociferus
CATTCCTGCACGCCTCGGCCTTCCGAAGCTGGGGAGCTTGGCAAGATCCAGGGTGCCAGGTGGGGCGATATCGATGTTTTTGCCTGCTCTGACTAACCTTCAAAAGGCAGAAAGAACACCCATTAAGGAGCCTTAGGAACATTCTCCTTGTTTTGTGTCTCAACTGAGGAAATTGCTCCAGTGAAAAATCAGGAAAATATTACCATTAACTGCAATATGAGAGCAATTCAGAACTCTTGCAAAGATCGGGGCTCTCTACAAGGGGATGTTCAGACACATAAGTAGACACATACCTGGTCTGAGGAGCTTCATGTCTGAATAGTCAGAAGAGTATTTGGAATCTAGAATATTCTAAAATGAAGGGTCTGTTCTCCAAGGTAACAGTAATGGCTTAAGGATACAAGACTTTCAAAGTCAACATAACAAAGGGATTTGGAGCGGTGGAGAGTGCCCTCTCTTGCTAAGTATGATTTTTATTTTCTACTGGTGTGAGGAGGTATGAATGAACTATTTCTTTTTTGCCAAATGAAGGAAGCAACTCTCATGTAATCAAAGTGAAGCAAATAATCAAAGCCTTGACATTATGGAGCTTCAGTAAGGTGAAGGTCCATATATATGGAGCTTATAATGACAACTCAGAGCATAATAAAAGCCCTTCTGTGAAGCAGAGAAAAAAAGAATAGGAGAAAGGAGTTTTTTTGCGGTCTCCTGCTTTGCAAAAGGGAAGGTAACTGTTCAGAGTCATGCTGGGGGTTGCTCAGGTGGTGGAGTTGTGATAATTGAAATCGGTACCTGTGTTCAAACACCTGCCAGAGTAGTTCTCCACCTTTACAGCCTGGTTGCTCAGCCTCTCTGGTACCTTACCACCAGTTGATAGAAAATAGCTGTATCGGTTAAGTCCCACTGCTTTATTTCCAAGACCATGGTTCTTCTCGGAAGGCAGGAGAGAAATTGGTGAGGTTATCCCATGCCCTCTCCTGATCTGATTGAGGTGGCTCTAGCAAGCAAATGTATTTCCACTCTCCTTTTAAAATGGTTTACAGTTTAATAAAATGGAAAATCAAATTGCAAGAGAACAAAATGATTTTCATAAACATTGTTGTGGGCAAAGGGGTCCTTTGGATAATAGCACTTTTATCTCTGTTTTTGAATCTTCAGGCTGCCCTAAATGCATGTAATAACAATAAGTCATTCACAACATGCACATTCTCTCAGAATTACTGTATTAAACAACTGTGTTAAACTGGTGGGGAGTGAAGGTATATCTTTTTTTTATTATCCCTGCAAACAGAACAGAAGCTGGTTGGTAGAAGCTGGCCTTGCTGCCATGGATAGATACGGTCTGAGCCTATGGAGGTCAGCTCGGACAGTCATCACTTACTACGCAAAGGCACTGTCCTGTAGTCACACAAAACTGCAGGTGGAGAGGTGGAAATAAATGGTGACGTTTGGGGAGTCGCAGTGGTGGAAGGGGCTTTTTTTTTTTAATGGTAGAGATTTATACTTACTACAAATGAAACTGGAGGGCCATGGGGATGAGGTTTCCCTCTTAATCAGAAATGTTAAAACAAATCCTCAGTCAACAGTCTGCACAACCTTTACTAAGTTCAGGCTTTGGCTAAAACTGGAGTCACTTCTTATCATCACAGCTGAGTTACAGAACTGGAGAGCACTGAGTGAGCTGGTGATGGGGTGGGACTGTTGTCCTCAGAGCTCCTCTCCTTGTCCTGTCTCGAGTTACTTCTGTGATACGTTGCCTGGAAGGGAAGGGACTATGACTGTAGATACAGATGCGCTCCAGAAGCAAATCATGGCCGTTCCTCAATGGCAGCCCCTGCCTGGGGTTTACAGAGAGGAGGTGGACAGAATTCACACTGCAGTCCCACTATCTGCATTGCCCTTTATGTGTCAAAGAGCACAGGCACTGTGATTATTTTTTATTTTTTTCCCCTTTGCTATACCTGCCTTCAGTATCACTCGGTAGGACAGAGGGTCGAGCACAAGGGATAGGAGGAATGAGAAACCCATAAGGTTGATCCACAATGACCTTTCCTACAAACTCTGCTTCAAGGAGGACTCTTCTCAGTACTTGGGCACAGACCCCAGAGACATCATGTGAAGACTAAGTAAGACCCAAGTCAGAGTCCCAGACTGACCCCCTGGACTCATCTGCACATCCCATGGTGCCAGACTGAAAGTTTCTTTCTTTGTTTTTCCTGTAAGTAAAATCCCATGACTGAGAAGTTTTGCCAAAGCACAAACCTTTTCTCTGCAAAGTTTGGTGTCAAAAGACTGACAATTTTGAATGAAAAACTATTTCATCAGGGAATGTGCTTCTGTCTCTCTTCTGTAGATATTGGTCAGTTTGTATGTTTATAGCGAGTGCTGAGAAGGAACATTTTGTCTCCTGTGAATGTGGTCTGTTTGGGGAAACCATGTTTGTGATGGATTGGTCTGGAGCCCTCTGTTATTAGAGATGTTTACCTGTTTGGACTCCAAGGGGTGGAAAAGTTTATCTTTAATAGCAGGAAACAGATATATCATTGTGTGGTGGAAAGATTTCCCTCCATGTTGAGAATTCTTCAGTAAAATTTTTGTAGTGAATAACTTTGAATTTTTCCTTAAATTGTAAAACCTTTGCTAGCAGACCCTCAAAAGAAAAGCTGGTAGAGCTGAGGTGGTGAAAATGGGAACAACCAGTTATCTCCACGGCCTCTATACTACTTTTATACGCGAAGTGATGTTAGTTAATTCTTCACTTATTTCTGATGATATGAAGTTAGAGGTTTGAGGCACTATGGACTGAAAGCTTCCATTAGAAGAAGGCTGATGCAGGTGTTAGGAAACAGGCTTGCTATTTTGGAAGCAACAGTTAAATCTGCTGTCTGGACACATCTTTTCTGTGTTACTTTACGGGTAAGTCCCCTCAGTCTGTCAGGTTCTCATCTATAAAAATGATAAGAATATTTCCACCTTATCCTAAACGTGTTATGAAATAAATCTAGAAGATTGAGGCTTTCTGTCTGCCTGTGTGCACACAGACATGTACCTACTCTCCCTCCTCCCTTTCTGCAGAGATGTTACTTCATTCTTACGGCAGATTCCCAGCTTCTGAGAGACAAAAGCATTGACTTGTCCCTGAACCCTGGGCAAAATAACAGTCTAAAGATGACACCAAATTCTGCCCCCAGACATCAATGTCACGGTGCTCTCTGTAGCTGAGGCACATCCTCGTTGAATATGACTGTGAAGAAGTTCATCAAAAGAACAGTTTGTCTGTCCGCTAAGATCTGAATCCATTGGTACATACTATAACAATGTGGGTCAAACCCCATTAACTGTATTTCTTGGTTATAGTTATGTATATATAGTAATTCTCAAATATTAATCAAATTATGTATTATTAATTCTATTCCTATTTGAGTCTGAAGAACGATAATGTATTTTTGGCCTAAAAAGAGGAACTTTTTTTTGCTTTTAGTCTATAACAAGGTGATGTTTCTTTCTGTGTGGAGAACACAAAGCCTGAGATTACAGAACTGGGCTGGGAAAGCTAAAATCTATTCCAGTGATCCGTGGGGCAATTCTGATTAATGCTCTGACAGCTCTTGCTCGAGTTCCCCTACCTGCAGAAGTAATATAGAAACAGTGCCTCATTAGAGTGAAGCTAAGCTTAGGCTTGTTAAGTGCCTTCAGAATAGAGGTGTTTGGAGCTATACAAAGCAGCAAAGTGTGCATCTATGCATGTTCTGACATACACTACCCTTTCTCAGGAGAAGAGGCTGTAATAGAAAACTTTGTCCAGTCAGAGGATTTGAATCTATCTCACCTGCAGCATCAGGGTCAGAACAACCCTATGTCCTGACGTACTGCTCTTGTAAAGGTCTAGGGAGCATCTCGCCCCGTCCCCCGAGGGAACCTCAGGGTGCTGGGGATATACAAGCAGGATCACACCATATTTGAGGTTATCTTGTACGCGATTCTCCACCTACCGTTTCATTGGCAAGTGCACCAATTGGGAGTTTTGTCTCTGGGTCTGATTAGAAACCCTCTTGAAATCAAAAGGAGTCTTTCCGCAAGCAGGACTTGAAGGTGGTAGTTTGTAAGACTGCTTGGGCCTCACTGGGATGAAAGGCACTGTCCCGACATGTAATACAAAAAAGTTTCTTCCTCCATACAATCCTATTCACACGAATATAGGTACATCCACCTACTTCAGTACACTGAAATGAATATCTGCTATAAGAATAAAGCTTATCAAAGCCTAAACACAGTACAATCAGCCTTCTATGTAGATGCACAACCTTACTGAGCAGCAGCAAAAAGAATTAAACCCAACAGAGGAAGACAGAGACTCATTAAAGAGAGTTATAACAAATCAGTTATCACACGTTTAAAGAATAAACTTGTTAGAATAAACCTGTTAAATAAATCCTCAGCAAAGCTAATTAGGTTGGTGTTACACTGGCACAATGGCTCTCTTCTTCCATAGAAGACTTAATGATAGCATAAGCCTGTTAAAGGAATACACTAAGTACACAATAAGCCAACTATTTAAAGGATACCTCAGTCGGTTCATCCTCTAAATCTGACCTACCTACAAATTGTCACTGGTGAGAAATCTCTCCTAGGCTCCAAACGCCTATTGAAAACCCAGGCCCCTGTGCCTTGTTTGTGAGAGACATCCATGGATGCGTCCCCTTTTTCCAAACAAAGGGACTGGTGATGGCTGTGGAAGAGCTACATGATTGAGGAGTTTTTGTTTTCCTTTCTCTCTGTGTTGTACTCAAGGTGCAGATTAACCAACTGAACCTATTCTCAGAGCTTTAATGACAATATTGATCGACTATTGGTGAAGCAGCAAGGAAAGAAAGAGAATAAAAATAAACACTTTGCCCCTATATAGTGGGTTTTGTCAGTGCATGTGTAAGGATGGATGATTTGGAGATTAAAGATGTTTAACCGAGGCTTGGAATTTCTGGATTTGTCCCAGTTCTGCCTCTGGGTTTGTGTAAAATGTACTCTTTCTACGTCCCTCTCGTGAACAACGGGGTGCCTACTGCTTCCTTTTGGTTTCACCTGTTGTGATACTGAGGTCTGTGAGACAAACCTTATAACTTCCCTCAGGACGATCTACAAAGCCAAATGAGGTGTTAGCATTCCTGTGGTGGCTCAGTCATGCTAGTGGGGGTCGCTGCAGGAGTGGAGGTGTTGGTGCGAACCATGATGCTCTCAGTACTAACGTTTCCCACAAAACCCTTCATGTGTCACTACCATCGTGCCTTCATGCTGCTGGGTGGGTAACTGCAGTTAGCTCAGGTCCGGCTTCTAGGGGAAAGTTATACTAACAACAAGCATCCTGACGAGACGAGAGCATTAGATTGATGTATTGTCACTTGTGTTACATAGATGGAAGCAGAAATGAAGAAGAGTGAAGTAGTTCCCTTGAGATCGTGTGGCTATCCAACAGCAGAGCCAAAAATAGAACGCAGGTGGCTGAGCTGGTCCTGCACATTTTATGCAATAGATCGGAGGTGAACTGGGTGATTTTCCTCAAGAAACATGGGAAGAGTTAAATGCTGACTGGCTTGGAGGGAGATGATCTAAAACTAGCAGGGAAAGAAATGTTTATTTCTGGAGAAGGTGTCACAAGCAAAAGAAAAGCTTGAAAACAGGAATTGAACACTACATAAAGAAGTACTTGACAGCCATAGCTCTTTAAGTTGCCTTGAGTGTCTGCGTGCAGAATTCATTGCTGGCAACCGAAAACCAGTGTTAACTCTAAAGACTGAACCCAGGTTATGAATCTATTGTAACAGCACTGGGACACTGGGGATGGCAGTGCTCTAGAGGAGACATCTGGGCTGGTTCAGAGCTGCCATGGTCAAATGGTTATCAAGAAGGGGAAAGATAGGAAACAGGAACCTGCAGGGTCCCCTAGACTGATTTCTGCCTAATGTTCAGCCCACTCTGGGAGAAGTGCGGTGAATGAAGTGTTTGTTATGGAAAGCTGAAACACGCTGGTACCAGAGCATGTCTGGCCAGCAGGAGGTGAAGAAGCATGTAGGCAAAGTTCATTGTTAGAAATATTACCATTAGCAGGGAAAGGTAGCAGCTGAGTTCAGGGCTGCTCAGGGAGAGGTGTGCATACACAGACTAAGTAGTAATCTTTGCTTTGGGAAGCATCCAAATAAAATAAACAAGGTGGAGTTTTTATACACACTCTTTAACATGCTGCTTGGGAAACTGTGGCATAAAAGCTACATCTAAACAGTCTGGCAGCTGTGTTTCTCACTACACCCTTGGTCCTGGATACCTGGACAGGGGACAGGCACTTGGTTTACTTGACCGTGTTTCTAGAAACGGATTCCTGAATATTTTGATTGGTGCTTTCCTGCTCTGACCGCTATCCAGAATAGCCTGAGAGGCTGTGTTTATGCACTGTGTAAAGCACTTAGGCATATGCCTTTCAACATAGTTCCTGAAAATCGATCGCATCAACTTTTTCTTAACAAGATGAAAAGTCCTTATTGTATATGAGAAATAACCCTGCTCAAGGCATGTGGTTACTGTATGGTAACAATAACCCCACTTCTCAGGGTGCCGGTGTGCACCAGCTATCAACCTTGTGACTCACTGCATACCTGAGGCAAAGTGCAGTTATCTCAGAGTAGCAGCATGCTCTAAAACATGTCATTCCTTAGTGATTCAAATTTTCTCCCAAATAAATAATAAATGATACCCAAGGGGGGAAAAAATAAAAATTACTCCTTACTTCTCTTCCCATGTTCAATATTTGCCAGGTATATTGGTTTGTGCAAAGATAATGGTGATAGTCCGTTCTGACCTAGATTACTGTTGATGAAAAAGTGCAATTTGGTTGCATGAATCTGTTGTAAAGTGCTGGACTCCCTGACCTGATGATACAGATCCTCGGGCTCCAGGAAATGGAACTTACCCCCTTTGTTGTGTGGCAGATAGCCAGGTGGCTTGGTCATTATTTATAATCCAGAAATAAAAAGACAAAGATGAAACAGTCGTGTGCCATCACTTCCAGAAGCTGGAAAAATTGCCCATACAGTTGCAATATATCAGCATCAATTCAACAGTCGTGCCATGGGATGTGTATACATGTTATGACTTGATTTTATGCTGTGGGTGGTACTGTTATTCTGTACTAACATCCGATCTTACGACCTTAGCACAGCCCTGCTAGGTGTGCACTGGCTTCTCTTGGGTAAATCAGAAAAGCAGCACTGACCCTCTGACTCTCATCGGCATACTTCAGAATTATCTTAGAAAGGCTACTGGTGACGGTGGCTGCCCACTTCCTCCAGCAACTCCTGTTAATCAAGCTAAGATATCTTTCTCATGCCTGCTGCGTAAACATCGAGGGATATCTGTCCCTCTTGCTTTGCCACCTCCTTTGCAATGAACGTTTTTGGGGCTCTGAGAGACATGAAACAGATGCAAGAACGTAGATATGTTGGAGTGAGGAATAAGGAAAAAAAGCTCAATTGAACATTCTAGTCCCTGCATTTGACTGCACGCAGGTTTCATCTACCAACATTTTTTTGAGTGGTCTGAAGTGCTGAGTGATTGCAGATAGAGGCAGAGTGAGGCTTGAAACCTTCTGTGCAGTGTACAGCTCATGATGGGTTGGGAGTTACAAGTAGTTCCCTTTTGAAAGCCTTAGTCCAAGTTCAGAAGGAAACTAAGCTGCAGGTGATGAATACTGATGACTTGTACTTGGTACCAGACAATAGTAACAATAGTGAATATGAAAGACTGCTAATAAAGAGGATGGATTTGTGACTAAGATGGGAAAATCAGCAGATAGGGGTTCATTTGCTTGCTCTTCCTGCACCTCGGCAAGCTCTAGAGGAAAGTATTCAACTCCTTTAGCTTCAGCCCTCTAAAATTTAGGGATTCAGTCTGAGCTGCTGATTTGGCTCCCTTTAGAGTCAACACAGAGAGAGCTAATTTCAGAAGGAAATTCATTCCATGTCGAAGATAGTGTCTAAGATAACAGGAAGATTACACCTGTAGAGTTAAAATTACCCCTTTCTGTTAACTGGATAGAATATTTAGACAAATACCTGAAGCCAAATGCCTGGCCTGTTCTAATTCCCCATGTATTCAGTGGATCAAATCATTAATTTTGCATCAGTTAGACTCGGCCAGGAACCTTCATATCAATGACAGTTGGGAAACAATCTTCTGAGCTGGGAAACAATCAGTTCTCACGGTTGTTCTTTCTGCCCATTACATTTTCCTAGAACTGACCTTATGGTCGTTGCTGTCTTATTTTCATCTTCAATGAGAGACAAACCACTATTATTTCCTTTTCACAAGACGTCTGCTTCCTACCCAAGACCAGTAGGAAAAATACTAAAAAAGCTAATGAGAAAGTTAGATCTCAGGAGACTGACAATCTCATTCTGTAACCCCCAGAAGCGTACTGTGCTCAGAACAAGTATCCTGAAAGGTGAGTGTGTGGGACAGCTGAAGTTCAATTTTGAAGCTGTGGCATTTCTTCTTGTGTTAGTTTGATGCTGGAAAGGGGTTTATCTCAAAAGATAAATTTGGGATATGTTAATTAAGGAACAGTGCAAAGATGGAGAAGCACCTACCTGGAAAGTTTAGTGAGGTCAGAGTCTTTCAGGCTTCTAGAGCTGCACTGAGGATGATCCGGTTAAATGCAGAAGAACCAGCTCGCAGAAACTCCTTTGAGGAAAAAACTCAATTCCCAACTATTTCTTCCCACTCTGCTGGGACCTGCTGACATTTTTGCTTAGCTTTGCAGGGGATTCCAGCCTTCCCCCCAACCCCTGCTCAAGCTTTGACTGTAAACCTTTAATTCTGCATTGGGGGTGGTGGGAAGAGTCTCTGCTAGCTCCTTGCCTCTTAGCCCTGACCTTTGAGCCCGCTCCCAGACTTCTTCCCACCATCCATCAAAACAGCCTGGTATTTGGCCACACAGCTCTTAATATCATCCATCCTGCTTTGTGAACAGTGAGACACCCACCGACGTGTTAAGGATACCAAAAGCAAATGAATATGGTTGGTGCTTTGGAGTTGGATATCTCTGCAACCAACAGAAAGCACAGTCTAAATAAGATCACTTCTTACTGTGATATTGTTTGCAGAGGAGAAAGAGGAAATACATTTCACAAGAGATTGGGAGAGCACCAGAATATCAATACAATGCTCGCAAAGCAAGTTTAATCCATTTTTAGCCTGTAATAAACACTGAAGTCTGCAAAACCTTGACAAGAATACATTCTGCAGCCTCAAGGAGAGCAACACAACAGGATATGTGGAAAGAAAAAGTTTGCTGGTAGCATGAGGAGAACTCAGGGTAGGGTCTGATTATCTTCACCAGCTCATGGGACTCTGAAGTGAGCTTTTGCTGTAGAATCACAAATAGAAATGAAATATTCACCGTCTGCAGTTGGCACATACAGTTCTTTTTGCACAAGATTGCACAAGTTCTTTTGGCCCTTTGTACTGGGCTGTCTGGGATAGAGTTAATTTCCTTTATGGCAGCTCATATGGTTCTGTGTTTTAGATTTGTGACCAAAACGATGCTGTTAACACACCGATGTTTTAGCTGTTGCTGAGCAGTGTTTGCATAGCATCAAGGCCTTCTCTGTTTCTCACTCTGTTCCCCCAGTACATAGATTGGGGGGTGTGCAAGCGGTTGGGAGGGGACACAACCAGGAGGATGACCTGAGCTAACCAAAGAGGTATTCCATCCATGTAACATCCTGCTCAGCAATAAAAAGGCAAAAAAGGGGGATTTTAGTTAGGTTAGCCAACTTCTGCTTGGGAACCAGTGGGGTATTGGTCTACCCATGGGAGGTGGTGTGATTGCCTTCGCATTGCTTCTTTTCTTTTCTTTTTCTCATCTACTGCTCCTTCAGTTTTTAACAATTTTTCTCTTGACCCCCAAGTTTTCTTGCATTTACTTATCCTTTCCTCTTCCTCCATCCCGCTGGGGTGGGTGACGGAGGCGAGTGAGCGAGTGGCTGTGTAGTATTTAGTTTCATATTCCAGTTAACCCACACCACACTTGGAGCAGAGTGGAAGCTCATCAGCCCCTTTTTGTGGCAGCTGTCATGTGAACAACATGGACACTTTTCTCTGCTTTTTAGATCTCTCAGTTTCATGTAATGTCTTCCTAAACTTCTAATAGATAGTCCAAATTACTGTTTCCCCATCCTCCCCACCACCATAACTTTTTTTTTCTTTTTGCCTAATGTTTGCAAATGGGAGACTCTCTTGTTACACCATGTATGCTGTGAATTTCTGATCTCCTTCATATCCTCCCTTGATTTCTATTTTCTTCATGGGAAGAATATTACAGTTTAAAAAAAATCTAAGCATTGCTTTTAAGACAACTGTTGGAAGGGCGGGGTGAGAGGATTGGACATGCTAAAATTGTTAACAACTCAAAAAAAAGTCCTTACTGGAAGAAGTAAAGATTCTTGTTCAATGGAGCTTTGCTGATTTGGGGTGAAGATCCAGGGTTTGTTCATTGCAGGGAGAAAGTGAGTTGAAATATCCAAGACTAAAAAGAAGAGACCACTGAAAAGAGAAAGTTACTGAAGTGAAATAATTTTGTTTTTTAAAATGGCATCCAGAAACCTTATCTTTGACACATAAGAACAGACACATAGCTAAATATGCTGTAACCTGCTTAGGTTTCCAAAGCAGCAAATTAAACCAGTGGACTATGCAGTGAGTGTCCATTCAGATGAGCAAAGCTCATTGAACACAACAATACTGTAAGAGAACATGTTGAATAGTCAATGCACCAAATAATCCTCTTTTGATACAGAGAAAGTAAAAGCTTTTGGGAAAGAGGCAGCAATAGTGTGTGTATCAATTGGGGGGAAAAGAGAAAATATTCTGGGACAGGGAAATAATGAACAAAACTGTTCTCTTTGCTTTGTGTTATATTTTCTTCCTATTATATTTTTACTATATTGATAGCAATTCTTATTTCCAGGCAGGACACCAGTCCCAAGAGTTTGTTGACTCTGACTTTCTGGAAGAAGGTGTTACTTTGTAGAGAATATTTGAATTGTTCTCTAGGTCTGTGAGACCTTTGGGTGCCTGAAGAGTATGATCTCACTTGTTTTCTCTCACTCCCTCTTCACAGGAATATGAAATATCAGGCTGGGTGGTGCCAGGTCCTGCTAGACCAAATCACCCAATAGCCTTCCCAGATGTAGTGAGGGAAAACACCCCGTATTGTTGCATTAGTTGAATTGGTAAATCCCGTGTGACTACAGCACTTGTTCACAGAGCCTTTTCTTTGCTTTCAAACAACCTCAGGCAGGACAGAAGGATTCCTCTTCCATTTCTGGTAAATGCCAAGAGTACCAATGAAAGAACTGGTGATAACCCCAAACATCATTCATTTGTTTAAACTAGTGCTTTGCAGATATATATTCTGTATAAGGCCGGATCCTCAATCTTCTCTGCCATGGTGTAAGCCATTTCTCTGTGGCCTTGTACCAGGGGAATCTGAGAGAATCATTTCAGCCTTTTATTTGAGCCAATGTGACAGAGTCAGGGGTGGCTTACCAGGAAGTGTGCTTTGCAGCTGAACAGTCACTTGGAAAAAAGTAAGACTCTGGAGCTTTGGGTACACTGTAACTGAGATAAGCTAAGCTTCAGCCCTATCAGAACAGCCTGGAGTTTAACCAAACAGCTGCTAATTCTGCTGAAGATTTAGCTTAAGACAATGTTATGTAGCCACAGGGGATGGGTGAGAGAAGGACAGAGTGTCCTTGCAGGCCAGAGAAGGAGGTTGGAAGGAGGGCATCTCGCATTGCCCTCCTTGCCCCGTATACCCTACACAAGGTGGCTGAATTGTTTTCCTTCTGCCAGCACAGCACAGCCAGTGACTGACTTGTCTGAGGGCTCCCTGGCTAGAAACCCCACACAATGGCAGGAATTGTCAGATGCTTTTCCTACGCCGGTTGTTTGTTGAGCTGCTGAGATTTGTCTGGGTGGGTCATGCCCTTGAGGCACCCCCACCACCATTCCCCATCCCAAACCTTCCCCCGCAGCCCAGCACTGGGGACTTTTCGCCCGCCCTACCG
>NW_009649057.1:2271031-2271624 GCF_000708025.1 Charadrius vociferus
CCCCCCCCTTCCTAATTATGTACCAAACACTTCTTAGAATAAAATGGCCAGGCTGGGGCTCCTCCCTGCTTTCCTCTTCCCCATTCATCCTCTCCAGACCGCTCCAAGCCCCTCCCCCGGTGGCAAGCCCAGCCTCTCGCTTCCCTCCTAGAGCCCTTTTCATTTTTATTTCTCTCCCCCTCTCCATTCTCCCTGCTGCCTTTGCTCCTTCCCCCGATGGCTACGAACTGAGCAGCAGAAGAGTGGGGGGGGGGCACAGGAATAAGGGAAGGGGGGGGAAAGCAAGAAAAAGAAAAAGGTAAAGAAAGAGGGTGGGAAAAAAAAGGATTTTTTTTTTTTTTTTGCCTCTGCCCTTAATGCCCGCGATCTGGATCAAGGAAGGGGATTTTCTGTCTGAGCATGAAAAGGACTGCTAGAGCCCCAGGATTTTCACGCCTGCATTATCAGCCCAGCACCCAGTATGCGAGCTGGACAGAGAAGCTCTCCCACAAGTTCCTACCGAGCCGAATAAAACCCACGGGCGACCAGATCTCCGGCAGAGAGGGACATTAGCATCAGGTAAGGCGACCGCTGCAGCTGCAGCGATGCTCCTG
>NW_009649057.1:2272077-2274266 GCF_000708025.1 Charadrius vociferus
GGGGGAGCAGCGATGGGGAGCGGGGGGGGGCTGCATCCCACAGCACAGGAGGTTGGTTTTCCCTGGCTCAGCTCTCAGCGCTGCTTGGGAGGCTGGTGTGGAGCATAACTTTGCTTTTTCCAGTCCGTGGGGAATAGGGGGACAGAGGGCACCTCCATGCCATTGCATCATCCCCGAGGTCCAGCACAGCCTTGGGTCTAAACACCCGGCAATGATCCGAAGACAGGAGGGCTGAAGGTGTGATGGTGTGTTTTGGCTTTGGAAAGTCCCTCCGTGCTTGTACTTGGGAGTGGGGAAGGGGAGGGGGTGTCACTTCTTGGGTGCAGTCTCCTCTTCATGGAGAGAAACCAGCGGCAGATGAGATGCTGGCGGACTTAATGTGTGAATTTAGCCTCGTGATTGACATCT
Source organism: Charadrius vociferus (assembly GCF_000708025.1). Lineage (NCBI taxonomy): Eukaryota > Metazoa > Chordata > Aves > Charadriiformes > Charadriidae > Charadrius > Charadrius vociferus. The sequence continues at coordinate 2,272,486 of NW_009649057.1, forward strand.
GCACTGGGTAGGACAGAAGGGTCCTTCATGCTTTACTCTGGCTTCTCATCTGGGTGCATAATAATGATTCGTTAATGGCAGCAAAGCTGCTTTCCCAAGAGTTGTAGAGAAGTATTTGGGGGCTGGTGAGAGGAAGAGGTAGTGCGTAAAGAGATGAGGCTTCGGTGTAAGAAATACGAAAGGATTTGTATTTTTTTTAATTCCTTATAAAGGAAAAAGATTGATCAGATCTGCTTGTGAGTGACAGACAGACAACCCCGGGCTCTCTGCCTCCCACACACCACATAGACAAGCAGCTGTGGTCTCCCTCGCATGCATGTACACGCTAAGCACACAAAACGCATGCTGTCGGATTCGCACAGTCCACCCCATGCTTAAATACAGCATCTTGGTCTCGCTCTCACATGGATGCAAGCACCTATTCAAGCTACGCAGCCCTGCAGCTCCCCCGCACTCAGACACACAGACTTGATCTACACACGAAGACACACCGTAACGTGCAGAAATAACTGCGCTGATATTCTTATTACGCGACTCAAATGTTCAGACGTTCACATGGGCACGCACATGCCGTCTTCTTTGCAGATCTCTCAGTAGGTGGTTTGTTCCTCCAGCGTAGTCTTCTCCTTTTTACTTAGTTCCAGGCATTGATTTGGGGTTTGTCTGACTCCAGAGCCCTTTGCGACTCAGCAGAAAAAGCTCGCTACATTTTGTGTGTCTGCGTTTGTTTTACTGCTCTTTGCACGTTCCCAGGACTCGGTAATGATTTCAGTACTGGAAAGGCAGACAGGCAGCAGACAGGGGACCAGGGGGATGGCTGGGGGGGAGCGGTGGCAATCCCGTACCCGTCTCTGCTCTCTCTGCCTGTGAGTATGGGAAGTGCTCTGCTGGAGTTACATTGCTTTTTTTTTTCGGCTTCTGAGTGTGTATGTGAGCAAAACCACATACGCACCTATGGCTAAAACACACACGGTGCGAGGCTCCGCTTCAGTCGTACCCTGGTCCAGAGCGAAACCATTCCGTCCTCAGAGTACACATACTCCTGTGCCTTCACGAGCCCCTTCGATCACAAACAGCGTAGTACGTGCACAGGGGAGATGATGTCACTGGTGTTAGATGTATTTAATCAACATCCCTGCTCTGACCTTCCTCCCCTTCCCCTCTTCCCACAGGGCCTGGTGAGGCCACTGTGCGACCCCCCAAGAGAGGGAATGTAACGAGGCTGTTAATGGCTGGGTTAAAACTTCGGAGTGGAGGAACGTATGGTAGATTGGCTTGCTATAGGTGAAAGGTGTCCCGAAGGAGATGATGGAGAGTCTCTGTGTGTTCCCTCCTCACCTCCGCGGTTTACTATGCTGGAAGTATGTGTAAGGCTGATGCTAAACACTACGTGGGAATGGGTCTGCCAGCAGTCAATAATCATTGTTTTCTGCGTAACAGAAATAGTTCAAAGCCAAATCCATCCGTCGTTGCTCGGGCGGGAGTCCTGCTGCCTGCTCTGAGCCCACGGCTCAGGAGAGCGCTGCAGAAACCCTCTCCAGCCGGGAACCGGCACATCCGCACCCGTCTCCCTGCCCACCTCCAGGAGCGGATGGGCATTCCTAGAGTTTATCCAGGACTCTCTGTCCCCACCGTATTTACAGCTGATGCGGAGACGTTAAAGAAGGCAGGGAAAAAAAAATAAATTAAACAAAAACTAATGGCTAAAGGATCGGAAGTGGGGGTGAAGAGCCCCAAAAGCACCCCGAGGCGTGACACTGGAAAACCAGGCAGGGACCCCC
>NW_009649057.1:2274426-2278149 GCF_000708025.1 Charadrius vociferus
GGGGGGAACGATAAATAACAACAGGGCTCTCTTCTCCGAGGAGCCCAGGTGCAGCTGAATGGGGTCGGGCCGCATCCTTTGCCGCTGCGCAGCCGCGGGGGCGAGAGGGAGAGAGGGAGGGAGGGAGTTGTGCTGAGGATCTGGCCCCGATACACGCAGGAATCTTTTACCCGGTGATGAAATGCAGCTACTTCTGGGACAGAGCCCAGCAGCTTTTCCGTGCCAGGAAATACTACAGGGGAAGTGAAAAATCACTTCATGCATTGAAAGTGCAGAGATGAACTTAGTGAGGCAGAATATAAATTACGCGGAGTTGGGTAGCTTGTGCCCTCTGGTTTGATTTACACCGTCCCTCTTGCAAAAGTATCATGAGATTTTTAACAATTGTAAGGACCTTGGCCCATTTCCTTCCAGGCCACACAGAGCAGCTTCCCAGTGAGGGAGAATTCCCATGCACAGAGAGCTCCGGCTTCTAAATAAACCCACGGACCATGGTCTGATCCTGAGGTTCTCCCTCTTGCCTGGAAGATGGCTGCCGCCCAGAGGATGCTGAGCTACCAAATGGTGCTGAGCTGAGTCAGGGCAGAGCATCTCCTCCCAGCTGTACGCGGTACCCCACAGCGTTCTCGGATGCCAGAGGAGGTTTTTCCCTGCTCACCGTGCCTCTGCTGCACTGCCTCATCCTGCCGACCTGCTGGGGCCGGAGCTCGCTTGGACCGGGCTGCAGCGTGTAATCGGTGTGGAAAAGGGAAATAGCATCAAGCAGAGGGGCCTGGGGAAGAAACTGGATGTATCTACTGGGTTCTTCTGTCTGGAGAGAGTCAAACATGGGCAGAGCAGGACTAGACAAATGAGGTGACATTCACCAGGGTTCGAGAGTAGGCGTAAGATAGCTGTTGCTGACTTGACGGGCTAAGCTGTACTGTTTTAGGGAAGAAAAAGTGTTAGGACTAGTGGGAGGGAGGAACGAGAGAAATGAGAGGAGCAGCTGATTTAGACTGAGCTGAAAACAATTGAAGGACTCAAGTTTACTTCAGGGATGCTGGATCAGATCCTAAGTGAAGGTGGCATAAATTGGGCATAAACATGCCAGTTTGAAAAGGAGCTAAGAGTCAGGCCCAGCATTCCCTCTGAGATTGGGTTGGGGAGTTTAATACAACATGTCTAAACCTCTGCAGCCCCCCCCTCCCTCAGTGAGCTGTTTTCTCGCAGCCTTGAGGCAGGACCTGCAAGCAGCATCGCGGGAGAGAGAGAAAGATGCTTATTTATTTTTGCTATTTGTTCTTCTGAAGTCATGTGCTCTACATCCATTTTATTGTTGCCTACAAGGCGCAGCCGACGGAGCTGAGCTATGCACAAGGCTGTTGCTGAGGCTGCTGACAGGCCCCTTCGGAGCGCAGGGCTGGGGGGCAGTGGTACCCATGGCAGCACCGATGCCCCCACGGCTCTGGTGATGTCTCTAGGTGTTGAGATAGCGTCCCCCAATGCTCAGACTCTCCTACACATGATTCCCTGCTCCCGTTTCAGAAAAACAACTAGTTGCACTGCTGATGGATCACCTCGTACACTGGCAATCGAAATAATAGTAAGTCAGAGCAGCAGCAACTGATGGGAGCAAATAACCTAAAGCAGCTTCAAATGGTGGCCTCCAGAGGAGGACAGAGTGAATAGCCTTTGCCAGAAACACGCTGTTGTTGTTCACTGTTTATACGGGGGATAGAAATGCTGGGCAGAGGTAGAAGCTCAGGTGCCAGGAGCACCAGTGCGGCTTTCAAGCCCTAGAACAATTTCTCTCTCTGTGTTAGCAGCGGGCACTGTTTGACGGAGTATTGCCATCACAGTGACATCTTTCCTCCCAGAGGTTCACAAATTACAACAAAGCCAGCTCTGGGCTGACACATACCAAGCAATGACACAAAAGCTTGCAAACCAAGCTATGAGAGGTTCTCACACATAAGAGAAGCTCCTGAAAAACAATTTGCTCCGGGGCTTTTTGTTGGAAATCAAAACAGAATATAGGAGCAGGGGGAGCTCTCACACTCCCATCCATTCTCCCATAGTGCCCAATTTCCAGCACAGTAGCTCTGGTTCTTGCAGTCTCTTGATGCTTGGGGGCCCTGTCTTGTGGCTGTCCTGATAGAAAGTGTGCTCTTTCACCTGGGGTTTGTAGAAGATAAAGCCTGGGGCATTAGGACAGGTCTTCTTACAGCCTGGACTTTTGTATCTATGCATATTGCAGCCGAAATACGTCGTGCAGTGAGTACCTGTGAAAAGCTTGGAACCTCTTGCTGTAAATCATCACAGCCTGTCGAAGCCAGGGGAGTTAACTGGCTTCATGGTGAGTGAGGATCTCTTTCTTAAGGTTTGATGTAGAGTGTGATTTAGAGCCTGGCCTGTGCTCTAGACTCGGCTGTGTCCATCATGATTTTGGATGCAATTTTGGCCAGAAGTCCTGAGTCGGCACAACTGATCCCATTTAGCCATCTCTTTACCCTGCTGGAGCTGCGTCTGAGGTTGTCAGATACATTGCTAACATTGGAGACCTTTGTGGTAATTTCTCCTTGCAGTTGCGGATGCTGACTTGCTAAGCGGGGTGGAAGACGGGGAGGGCGAGCTGCGAAACCATTCCTTGGGCAGGCAGCACATTCCAGGTGTGGCTGCCAGGACCAGGAGAATAAATAAAAGAAGTATGTTCGATAATTCAGAGCAATAATTAGAAAAGAACAAAGAAACTAAAACTAACCAAGGAAGGATGGAAGGAAATGAACCGTGACCCGAGGGAGGAGACTGACGATTCAGGGCAGGCAGGAGAATCGGGATGAGCAAGTGTGAATCTTTACCTGGACTTCTGGGATCAGTGGAATAAAGAGCAGCGAGGCAGGCTACGGGTGCCGGAGCAGCCTGGCTGCTTTCAGCATGTGACTGCTCTCCAAGCAGGTACAGATGGTGAGCGGGTAAGCGAAGCCCTCAGACATATGCTGGGGTACATATGTGGCTGTGGGTCCCTCCTGGCTCAGACCACCTCCTTGCCTAGAACAGGAGAACGCCGGGGTTATTCCAGGCATTTCTTGCGCTGCTTTGAGCTGGGGGAGATTTGCAGTCAAAATCAAAGGTGGGTTTTGAGGGAGCAGGGAGAGCTTGGGAGGTACGAGGTGAGCCTGAAGAATGCTTGAGAAATACTGAGAAAGTCAAAGGAAAGAACTAACAAAGGCAGCAGAATGTTTGTGCTGAAATGGTGAACAGAGATAAAAAAGCAGCAACGAGGGTACATGTAACGTAGCCTTAAGACCAGCAGCTATTTCTAGAATTGCTTCAGTCATGTCATCCAAATTCGGAGTTGTTTCTGCAAAACAACTCCAGGCTTCGCTGTTTTATGCCTGAGAACACTGATAATGGATTTATCTGCCATTTCCACTCTCCTAAAAAGAGAACTACAAAGTATTTGAAAATTATGGTGGGTTGCTGTACCATATTTTAGGCCAGCGAATAGATGAATCTAATCAGCCAGGGAAAAGCCACCAGTTGGGATTCTCCCACAATATTTATATGGTGCTGGCTTAAAGTAACCTAGGTTAAGTTCTTCTAAGTATTTTGATAAAATTCTTTTTTGTGCTTTTAGAGATACATATGTATCAACCCTCTTATTTGCTGCTTGGGGGAGAAGAGTTGATGATAAATACAGTGATTGGAACTGGATGCGTTGCTGGGAATATTTGCTGGTGA
>NW_009649057.1:2278175-2293896 GCF_000708025.1 Charadrius vociferus
CGGGCCTTGTTGAGACTGGGAAAAACAGGAAAGTGGTGTAACCAAAACAGTAGGACACTGGAAGGGTCAGAAAGGCATGGCTGAGTGCTGTCAGTACTGGGACACCCTTTTGGCTGTTTGGGGATGTGCAAAGTGAGCAGTTGTCTCGGGGCTGTCGTGTGCAGTGTCACCAGGAAGCCTAGCTCTTGTGGGTACCACTATTTCTTTATTGGGTCCTTTTATTCTTTTAGTTTTCATCATACTCTGCTGTGATGAAATTAGTTATGAGTTGTGCGCGGAAGTATTTTGTTTGGGTTTTTTTTAGATCTGGTACCATGTAATTTCCTTGGGTGTCTCCAGCTTTCTGTCGGATGAGGAGGAGTGAATAACCATTTCTCGTTGTCCATCTCTGCCCTGTTTGTGACTGGATAGACTTCAGTTCATACCCCTTCTCTAAATGGCGTGCGGGCCCCACTTCTGCAGGATGTGTAATCGAGTGCTCAGATACTGCTCAAAGAATATCAAATACTGGCTTGCTTTCAAACCTGGGCTCCAGTGGCGCTGACCCAGTGCAGCCATGACTGCAAAGGGCCTGATCCTGCAGTCTGAATCCCATGGAAACAATTTTAATTACAGTCCCGTGAACATAATGAAACGTATTTCCAGGATCAAAGTCTAAGCAACAGCAAATCCATACCCATGCTGCGTGCAGAGTGAATCATGTTTATGATCCGCTGGAGTTCAGCTTCTTTATTCCAAAATGCTGGTCAGGAAGGCAGAAGAAATCTTCCCCGGGATATTATAAAGACTAACATATCATCAGAGGGAGAATCAATGGAGATTGATGGCAAATTAGATGGATACTTGAGACATTAAAAGGAAGGATGGAAAATAGAAGTGATATTGTAATTGAACCATATTAATATATTTTAAATTGCTTTACAAATATTAACAAGTTAAATAAGGAAAGCCTGGAAATAATAGTTTGTTTATTCTGGCAAAGCTGGGAGTAAGAAGGGACATTTGGGTTCCAGTACAAAAGTATATGAAGGTTAGAATGAAAAGTGATCAGAAACGTTTTAACGCTTTGATGATACAAGAACAAGGGGACACATCAAAATTGAAGGGCACAACTTTTAAAGCAAATTAAAAGGAGATAGTCCTTTCTTCAGTGTATGGTGAAGCTACACAATTCCCTGCTGTAGGATGTCGCTGAGATGAAAGTCTGGATGGATTTGAAGTGTAAAAGGCTACATAACTTTGTAGCAATTAATAGCATTTGCAGCTCTGCAATCTAGGACAATGGTAATCAGATCTCATGCTTCAAAGCGAAAGCTGACCATCTTCTGGGGTCAGGAAGGACGTTTTCTGTCTGCATAGAAAGAACATAATATGGTCGGCCAGGTAATATGACTGGATATGGTCGATCCCGCTAGAAGCTAAGTCAGCAAGAGATTAGCAAATTGCTTCTGTGGGTGCTGGATTAAGGTATTATAAAAAGGTTTTCATCAATGCCAGGCAGAATATCAATCCAACAATCTCTTCTTCTGTGTCAACTCTCACAAAAGTAATTTCACTGATTACAGTAGATATTGAAGCAGAACATAAAATGGGTGGTTATAAGCAGCTGCAATGACCCTGAGCTGCACATTTCAGTTCCCTCTGTCACCGCCGTTATCTGCGGGATGGCACAGGGCTCCTCTGGGCCGGGGGGTACCCTGCGGGTGCAGCCTCCCTGCCCTCGGGGACGTGCAGTCCTGCAGAGGAGGAGGAAAAGAAATGGGGAACGCCGTCCCCTCTGCTCTGTACGGGAGGAAGCACAGCGCGAGGTCTGAGGATCAATCCAAATCCCATTAGAGGCAGTGGAAGCATTTCGGTTTGCAGGAACAGGAGCTCGGCATTGGCCTTGACAGATTTTGAAAGTAGTCGGCCGCAAGGTAACGGAACATTTTAGAACACAGGGCCTTAAATATCGCAGCGGGATATGCTGAACACTTGGAAAATCGGCCTCCAAGGTGTTTGTAAAATGTCACCTTAAAGAATTTGCCTGAGCGCACGCAGGGAGGCTGCGGCAGAGGTGAACGCCGGGTGCATCTAGAGGTTTCGCCGACGTAGCCTGGGAGGGGTGACAGAGCGGAGAGAGATCAGATGAGGAGCCCGTTGGTGTCCCATTTCCTCTCCCCACATTTTCTCTCCAGCGCCACAGCCCCACACACCGGAGGGTCCCCAGGTGCCCCCCTGAGATGGAGGTCCACCCTGTCTGCCATGTGCTGGGCACAATCCTGCATCATGCCCATCACCGGGACCACATTGGTGGGAGGAGAGAGGAACCTGCCTTGCTCCATGCTTGTCCTCTCATATCAGCCATTTTTTTCCCTGTTGCCATAGACAGATGCTCAGGTGAAGAAAGAACAGGCTGTTGCCTACAAAGAGAAGGGGTGGTGAGCTTCAGCGGGTGAAACCTTCTGAGGGCCACTTGTCCAGTGTCTGAAAGCATCACCGGGTGAGCGGAGAGGAGATGGCTCTTCCACCATCAGTGGCACTGGGGCTGAGTTTCCTTGAGAAAGGTGGGAAGGATGAAAAGCTGCTGGCCGTGAGGAAGGCATGTACTCTAGATGGACTAAAGCTGTGAGAGAGATGGGTGACCGGGGCAAGGAGAGAGGGAGGGGAGAGCTGGCAGGGAGGAACACAGAGTTCACTGGTGAGGCAAGTGCAAACGCCGAGACAAATTGCCACATTGGGGCGAATGGTTCCTTTGCTTCCCAGATTGCAAACCAGAGAGGGATGTGATGGGAAGGTGCAAATTTCCAGATGAGGTGTTGTGTAGGTGTGATGATTATTTCTGTGCCTGTAGGCTTGGCTGGAAAGGGGAAGGGTGGACAAGGGCGCTTTCGTTCTGCAGAATGCATGAAAAAGATGCGTGCAAAGAAAAAAAAAAAAGCTATGAGGTAGGATTACAGTTTACCTCCGTTATTGGAAGATTGATTTCTGATGAAAGGAGCAGAGAAGGGAGGGGAATAAAATTTTATAGATGGCAAGAATGGGGATGAGAGCCTTAAAATGGCAGTTGTGAGTTAGTATTCTTGAAGGATTGGTTCAAATGTGACTGCAGAGACTGGTGCTAGTTTCTGGTTTCTAACCACCTGCATTAAAAAAAGGGAGAAGGGAGAGAGAGACACCAGCAGACTGGCCTTGGTGAAATTCCGCTGGAGTTTCCCCGGGGAATCAGAATTGTCCCCGCATTTCAAGTACGTGGGAGACTTGAAACACTGAGGAGGCTGAAAGGTGAGGTGAGGGTCGGAAGGGAGAACGGCTGGCAGGAATAAGCAAATTGTAGACTAGGCTGGATAATTCAGGGATCTGTAATAAAACTGCATGGTGACAGATAGTGAATAAAAGACTATAGGTATATTATGGTTTACGGAGCACAGGACAGATGTGTCTCTAAGGAGACTGTGATAAGGAGTGGAAGGCAGCAGCGGACCAGCAGCAGCGGCTGTTTTGGGATGCAACAGCACTGTGTGAATAAAGCAGCACCGTAGCAAGATAGTTCAATCCCGACGCTGTCACCGACGTGTTATATATGACCTTGGGCAGGTCACTTAGGCTGATATCTTTCAGAAGAGCTTTTTAAATGCATGTGTTTCCATGCATAGAAGCTGAATTTCTTACAGCTGGTGCTGCGGTTCTGAGCCCTCCAGCTCACACGGTGGATGTGAACCTCTCTGGGAACTCGGCTCCAAGTTTGGCATGAGGAAAAATCTGCATTTTTTTAAGAATCCAGCAACCCATGTCCTCAGGAAGTGTAGCTCCTCAAAGACTGACGTTCAGCAGTACTGAGTCTTTACATTTCCAGCGTAGGGCAAAAGCAGCGCTGGTGTGCATCGAACTCCCCTCCACCCCAGCAAAATGGCTCCGCCTTTAGAAGAATTTAGATTTAATTTCTCTTCTTATTACCTAGGACCACTAATGAAGTTGGCCTTTTACTGGAATATATAGGGGAAGAATATGCTAATAGTATTTCTTTCCCTCCCTTGCACGTAGATATGGGGCTTTTACTTACACAACATGCACAATGAAGTGTGCCGGTGCGCACACACACACTCACACACGTACGTGCTTTGTGCTTTAAGAAGCCTGGATCGAGACTGCTGTTTCAGTGCAGCGTATTAGCCTTTGTACCAACTTCAGCATTTGCAGTAAATAGCAATTAATGATAACGCTGCTTACATTAAAAAGAAGAGCAGAAGAGGCTGATAAGTCCTTCCTACCAGTGGATTCTCCTGCAGTGCTTCTCATTACTTTGTTTTCAAGTTTGAAGACAGAAATTTTGTCCATGGCCTTTTTTTTTTTTTTTCTTCTCACTGCTGCTCCTCCGAGGGAGCTCTTGTGTAGAGCCGTGAGACCAGTGCAGCCCAGTCCCCAACCCTGTTGTGCCTCAGATAACAGGGACACTCCTTTGATGTTGGGGGCATGACCCTCCCTTGGTACTGTAACAGAGGTGGGGAGAAGGGCTGGGGACAAAAACACACGCTGCTGCCCTTGTGCAGCGTAACTGCTCGTCTGCGGACCTCCATAAATAAGATATGGAGCTGGGGAAAATCAACAGGAGAGCTGAGATACACTTTGGATTTTGTTTTCACCTGTAATTTTAAAATTCCAGGCTCTTGGAAGGATGTGAGGGCTGATTTCCAGATCAATATTGCAGTATTCTTGTAGGAAGATGCTCAGGTTGCATTTTGGGTGCAGATGCACCCATGTGCGCACACAGAGGGTTTGAGCGCGCAGTGTCCCCTGGGACAGCGCTGCAGGACTGTGGAAGATGACAATAAGCTGTTGGAGGGTTTGTGCTTGCTCATATTGCCCACAACTGATGTCAATACAGCAAAATATACCCGCGACTGGGTTTCTTCTTAGTGGAAGCAAACTAATGCAAAAGCGGTGTCTACGGCTAAGGAACCCAGGAGCCAAGCACTTTGACAATGTGGAAACACCCAGAGATATTTCGATGCCTAGCTGTTACGTATGTGCCTAATTTCCTTTAAATCTACTTGATTCAGGAAGCTAAGCAGGTGATGCTTCCCTAAATACCTCTGGGACTGAGATTGCGGGTGGGTGGCTGTGAGCGGGGTCCTGTGCTTGGGAGATGAGATGCAGAAACGGATGCCAGACGATGCCCGAGGAGCAGCAGCCCCGGTACGTGCTGTTCCCATCCCCGCGTCTCTGCATCTCGTTCAGAGCGCGCTTCGGCGGCTGGAATCAGGGATGGCTGATCGCAGGGAGCTGTGCTGTTTTTTCTTTTGCTTAATGACAGACGCACTTGGACATCACACGTTCCAATTTTCTATAGGCACCTCATGCCTATGTGGTTACATGTTAGAGGTAGTGGTGCTTAAGAAAAAAAAAAAGGAGAACCAAGAGAAGTGAAAAGAAAGAATTCAGAGAAACAGAGGGCAAAAAGGGATGCTGTGACTGTCTTAAAACAGCAGTTGACGGCGATTTGTAATGGAAAAAGTTAGATCCAGTCTCTCTCAGATGATTTCCTGGGAACTTTTCTCTCGTTTTTGATACAAGGATTTGCTCATTTAGTTTTCTGTAAATCTAATTATTTTGCTTCAAGTTCTCTGTTGAATGAAGGTTTAGACTAGAAGAGAGCAAAGGACTATGAAAGTCAGCAGCTTAAGAAACTCAGAAACTCAGCCTTGCTGAGATCCCTCATGTTGTTATGAAGATCTGACAGACAGTTATTGTAATTCCTCGTAGGGACTGAGGAATAATGATTTTTTTCTTTTTTTGTCAGTTTGCTTCTGAAACAAAAAATGAAGGGAAAAAATTAATTTTAGCAATTCAAACATACTGGGGGTGGGGGGAAGAATGAAAAGATATTTTTTTCTATGTGGAAAGAAGGAAAGAAGAACAGAAAATCACTTAAAGACTTTAAATCTGCCGAAATGCATAGCTTTCTTTCACAACTGTATTATTTCACTTTTGTTTGGGTGGGTTGGTTTTTTTTTTCATTTCCTTCTAGATCCACTTTGTAAACATTTCAATATGAAGCATTTAAGCTAAGAAATAATGCAGTCATGTACTTTGATTCCTTTAAATTTTTCCCATCCCATTTTTTGACAGTAACTATCTAATGGATTCGACCTGAATTAATAAACATTGTCAGTCAATCCCCAAGCACTTTTTTGTGCCTAATTTTAGTATGTGTTAAAAATGTCTCGCATCTTTAGTGCCTATGACTGCAGTTTCCTTTATGCTACACACAGTTAAAGACATTTCATACCTCAAATAACATATACTCAAAGGGTACAGAGCAGTGGGAGATAAAAGGAGAAACTAAAAAGATTTGTCTGCAGTCACAGAGTAAATCAGTAGCAGAAGCATATAGGGAAGTGTACAGTCTTGACTTCTATTCCCCTGCCCTCTCAGAAGCCTGTGGATTAATTATAAATCTCTTTCTCACCCATTAGATTTTTCTCATGCTTCTTCTACTCCTGCACTTTCTCATTCACACCTTCAATTCTTTGTTACTCTTCCTTTAATTCAGCTTTCCTTACTCTCCATTTTTGCCCGCTTTCCTCTTTTCTCCTCCTCTGCTCCTCCCGTAGAAGATTACTAACGAAGTGGCAAGTGTTAATAATGTGCCTTGGCTGTGCCCACTGCCATGGATAGAGAGGGAGCGAGGTGGGCGAAGGAGAAGAGTGGCAAAGAGGGAGGGAAGGGAGTGATCTGGACTGATTTCAGACTCCCAGTGAAGGTGTGCGGGAAGGCAGAGGACCCAGCTGTGCGCTCGGGAACCCTCACTTCTGTGGGAGAGGAGTCTGGATGTCTACGGAGGAGAGGGTAAGGGTATCTGAAAGGTGGGACCCGTATCCTCAGGGATACAGGGGCCGAAAGAAGAGCAAAGACTTACAAAGGGCAAAGGGGAACGGGCAGATTTCTCCTCTTTGCTGTGACAGGACCTCAAACCTGGGTGTTGCACGCTTGATTCATATGGATGAGTTTGTACACGGGGACTTCTAGCGCTCGAGTGAAATCAGATGCGAATATGCATATTCAATCAGACAGGGGTTACGGGTGCTCTCTGCGCAGTGGGCATTGCATGCTGGCAGGGATTAGACCGCCATCTGCTTGGTACAACGCACATCACAGGGTTGGTACCTGGATGCGGGATGCTGCTGGAACTCCTGCCGACTTCCTCAAGTCCTGCAGAATAACATGTTTGTCACTGGAGCCTCTGTTGTGTGGTTAATGGACAAATCTGGGCAGAGCGTATGGGTTTAGGGAGGAGAGGCGTTTAAGGGTGAGGCAGGAGAAGCGGCTGAAGAACCCGTGCTTTGGGCTGATACCTATAGCTCCCTGAGGAACAGAGGGCAAGCACACAACAGCTGGTGGGGGGAAACCGTGTTGATGCCGTGGGAACAAAGATGTTGTCTAGTCTGCAATCCAGGCAAGGAGGAGGGTGGAAGCAGAGATGTAAATTAGCAGGAACCTTCCTCGAGCTGCTTTGGTTCAAGAATATTAAACCGAGAATAAAATGTCCAAGAATAGCTGTCTGTCATTGTAAACAGTCACGTTAGACATGATAGATAACTTCAGGCTATGTCTTCATGAGCACAGTAGACTCTAAATACCCTTCTTTCTTTGGAAGCTCCTTCCAAGCACCTTTGATTTCACCGGGGTAAGCCAGCTAGCTGTATTCCTGTTCTGCATTTGATTTACCACTCACGGAAAATTATTTATCTAGCTAGCTATTTATTATCTAATTCCATGGCTGCAGTTGAGGAAAGTCTGTTTATTCCTTTTCCACAGCAGTGTCTGTTTCTCCGGCAGCTCTGACTAGCTGCTAGGTGCCCTGGGGAATGTCGAAGCAGAATTAATTAATCATGACCAGTGATGGAGGTGTTTTTCAGATTTGGATTTGGCCAGCTGATTGCACAGGATCTTTTGGGGAGTCAGGCTGTTGATGAAACAAATGCTCTGGATTGCTTTCAGACAGGCGCTTTGGGAGGCTGCAGGGGCATGTGGGATCTATCAGGCAGTGGGGGAAATCTGGCAGGAGTCGGCTGTGTACGCGCTGGTGGTGGGGACTTCGTGCTCCCTTTGGCAGGACGCCGTGCCCATGAAACTGTAAATTGCGGCGTAGCCTGTCCTGTCCTGTCCCCAACCCGCAGAGGTGTGAATCTTTCGGCATCCACAAGGTAGTCTTCTGGGCGTTCATTCTGAATGCCCCTTTTGGAGCAGGAGGAGTTGTGATGGCACTTGGCACATGCCAAAACTGGAAGTCACCCCTTCGTGCCCACGAGTGATACAACGCCGGCCAACTGCACAGGTTGTGCTGAAGCAGCAGTGTTTGTTTTACAAATAGCTCTGAATTCTTCCAGACCCTCTTCCCTCTCTTTGTAGAGCCTTAGTAGAGCATGTGCTATTCTTCCTACCCTTCCTGGTCAATGATTTCCTCCTGGCTGTGGAGAAAGGTCAAGTGTCCACGCCAATTCTTTTTGATCTGTCAGCAGCCTTCAAGTCCTCTGGCAATGAAGGACTAATGATTTGCAGTGTCTGGCATGGATGGGCAATCTCTCCCTGCAGGAGCATTCCTCCTTTCCAAAGAGACTCCACAGTATGGCTTGGGGTAATGAAGCGTTTCCCTCAAGGACTCTTCTGGGGGGTAACTCAGCACTCAGTGGTACTGCTGCTGACAGAGGGATGGGGCTGCAGTCTTACAGATGCGCTGATGACAAGGGATAAGATCAACTTTCAAGGAAATAATCCACAGTTTTCAAAATTTATCATTCTTAAATATCTTTTTCTGCCTTCAACTTGTTCCCATTGCCGCCTGACAAATCCAGGCACTTTGCTCCTTTCCCACCCCAGAGATGAGGCCACGCGTAGGGAAATGCCGGCTGGGATGGAGCCCTTTGTGGGGCGGGGAGGTGGAAGCGTCAGCCTTTAATGGAAGTCTCGGACTAGAGCGGTACTCGCGATTAGCTGAAAGCTGTAATGTGTAGTGACAGGCCAGCTGGAGCAAGGGTGCATCACCCGGCGAATCTGCATGCAGAGGTGCGCTTGGAGCAGCTGCGCGGGGGAATTCACATTCCGAACCACAGTGCCTGGCGGGAGAGGCATGTCCCTTTACGAGGAAAAGCAGACAGAAAATCCCCCTCTGCTATTTTAAATAAACCTCCAGAGACTGGGGATGCTGCTCCTTTTTATTCCCATTGCACAGAACACCATAGAACCGGAGAATCGCTGAGGTTGGAAGGGACCTTTAAGATCATCTAGTCCACCCATTGACCTACCCTGACAAAACCACCTCTAAACCATGTCCCCAAGTACCACGTCCACCCTTTTTTTAAACACCTCCAGGGATGGCGAATCCACCCCCTCCCTGGGCAGCCTCTTCCAATGTTTGATAACCCTTTCCGTGAAAATTTTTTTCCTAATACCCAATCTAAACCTCCCCTGGCATAACTTGAACCCATTTCCTCTCGTCCCATCACTTGTCACTGGGGAGAAGAGGTCAGCCCCCACCTCTCTGCACCCTCCTTGCAGGGAGCTGTAGGGAGTTTCGGACAGTTGTAGAGAGTGTTCGCCCATGTTCGCCCCCACGAAGCCCACGCGGCAGCAGGGACCGACCCCTCTCTGGAAGGGGTGCTGGCAGCCTTGCGATGGGCAGGAGCCGCCCTTAACTCCCTCTTTACGCTTTCTTTTAGCCCGATGAACGGGAGGAGAAGGGAGAGGAGGGTGGTCCCGTGTGGCCGTGCTCTGCCTCCTGCTCCCTCCACCCCCAGGCACAGCCTTCTCCCACCGCACCGCCTCTGTCTGTATTATTCTCTGCGCGTCGGTGCGAAATGGACTCTGTCCTCTCGCCACTGCAGTGCGCGGACCCCGCTACGGAGACCCGCCGCCCTCGATCTCTTATCGAACCGCGGTGAATGCACAGGAGCCGTTGGGGACATTTTCATCCCTGAAATGAGGAATCAATAGAGCTGCCTCGTTAGAAGCTCTGCTGCGCGCTGCCGGTCTCTCCTTCCCTTTTGCCCCTTGCCTTGCCCTTTTTTTCAACCTGCTTTTACCACCACCTACACAGACTCGATGGCGCAAATTCCCAGGTAGCAATTGCCCTCTGCTATGCATGGAGGAGCGAAAATGTGGTTTAAAGGAAGAAAAAAAAAAAATAAAAAATTCAGGTTGACTTCTAGAAGGAGGTGGAATATATCTTTTAAAAGTACATAAGTGGTTTGGAAGCCAAAGGCCTCAGGAGGTCAGTGGTATTCAGACTTTTAAATCCCTGATGCTCATGAAAACATTACATGCAAATTCCACCCTGGGAAAATCTGCATTTTCTTTTTATTTTCTCTCTTTTTTTTTTTTTTTTTTAAACAAGCAGAGAAGTTGGTTTTCTGATGTGCAGAGGGGAGTGGCGCTGTGCTACGCAGTCGTTGAGCTGACAGAGCTGCTTGGAAAATGGACACGCTGTTTCCTTGGGAAATTCTTGCCTTTTTGATTTGTGGTTGGTTTTTTTAAGCTCCAGTTTGAATGAGAACCGTGCTCCCCCAAAGCTCTTCTGCCCTAAAAATTCAGAAGCAATAATAATTTGAGGCCATCAATATCTTCTGTTTCTGTGGTGCTGAAGCACTAAAATGCAATGGGAAATATTTAGCGTTGTATAATGATAATGCATATAATAAATAACACACCATCCAATATTTTATGCGATATATAGTATATTTTAAACATATATCAATACAATACAGAATATGTAGAAATGTCAAAACAAATTAATTGAAACAACATTAAAATAATGTGTTTATCTCCTCAAAATGAAACATTTCAGTATAACTGAAATGAAGAGAGAAAATCAAAATGATTTGTTTTGACACTTTAAACATAAAAAAGTTTGTCAAAATTGACATGTTCCCATGCAACGTTTCGATTTCAAGAGAACTGCGTTTTCCTGCGAAAAACTGTTCTGTCAAAATTTTTTGACCGGCTCTGCTTACAGTCTATCTAAACAGACAAGCATCACAGCCAAGACTCTCAAACGCTCCAGGTGGTCAGAAGATGGATTTAGCACAGAGCAGAACAGTCTCGAAGAAGGAAATAAATAAAACTCGCAGCTAGAGGTGGCCTTAAACTTGGGTACCAACCTGCTTTAATGTTTGAGATGCTCAGACCTGAGTGGTTTCGGACGCTAATCCCAGCAAGGACTGGGTTCCTTCCTTTTTTTAAGAAATCCATGCTGCAGGATCGGTGCGCTGATGGAAGAGGCTATTTGTGATGGTCAGATGCCAGTGCAGATTCTCAATGTCCTCTGGGACTTTTCGGTTCTTGGCATTGGTTGGGGTCTAGCTAGTAACAGCCCTCTGTGTTTGACAGATTAATACCGTTAAGTGTGAGATGGCTTTATTTTCCACACATCCTTCTGTCTCGGTGGAAATCCCGGGCTTAGGGCATAGGCTGAAATGTAGCGCTGCAGGTCAGTTGGCTCTGAAATTCAAGGCTGGTGAGAACAGCTTTGGCTAGGAGTTCTGCTACCTTCATGATACACAGATTTTAAATCTTCTCATTATATAAATACAGTTTCAGGTTAATTTGAGCTTCTAATTTAATACGCTGTTCCGAATTAAGAGTTAATATGATATTTGATTATCTTTTTGCGACGAGATCCAACCCAAGGCTCATTGACTTCAATAGACCTTCCAGCAGAACCTGTGACGGCAGAGCCTGTGTAGATGTATGCTTGGGGCAGGAGACCTACGCTCAAGATTTCTGACTTCTGTTTCAGGAGCTGCCAATAAAATGGTGTTATGTGGGGCTGTTACACATTCTAGCTCCCATTTCTAGCCTGAATTTAAGCGCCTGTGCATTAATGTGGGTATAACTTCCCCTATATGGAGAGGCAGGGCAGCAGAAGGAGCTGAACCTGAGCATTTTCAGCCTCAGACCAGTGTCCTCTGCACTACAGGAATCCTTCCTCAACACCTAAACTGGCAAGCGGTTCGTGTAACACATCACTCGGCCACTGGGCATCACCCATTGGGCCGTCGCAGGGGTATCCAGCCCAGGTCGGTGACCTGTTCTCCTCGCCCTGGAGGTTCCTGTGCCGGCGGCTGAGCCAGGCTGTCCCTGAGCTGTCCCCATCCCTGGGGTGGCCCGGCAGGGATGTTGCTGGAAGGCAGTGGCTGCAGGAGCCGGTGTGGCTAAATGCACGGGGAGATTTTTACGGCCGCAGCAAATTCTTCCTCCGTTCAGGGTGATGAGAGAGGCGGATCTGCCCTGGGCCAGAATTCGCAGCCGACGCCGACTCGGGGTCCCTCTTCCCTCCCCTCGTCACTGTCCCCGGTTCCCTGGGCTTCATCCAGCGAGAGTGGTGGCACAACCTGGTGCCCATGGGAAGCGCTGAGTTAAATGGTGCTTTTGGTCCTGGCAGGCAGGGCTGTCATTATCCAGGCAGCGGGAGCTGTACCAGGAGAAGACACTGCCTCTGGATTTTAACCCCTTCTGCTTCTCCAGTGAGGGCTGAGGGACACAAAACACCCAAGTCAAGAGCTAAACTGCTTTCTGAGGGACAAGAAAAACAGGAAGATAGATCATTTGCAAGGGTCCTCAGGTGACCTCAGCTTCTCAGCGTACCAACATTAGCGGTGTTAGCTTGCATTTCCCAAACCCTGTGGAGCGGGATGGCTCCATGCGGCGGTGGTGGTGGTGGTGGTAAAGTCCCTGTCCAGGAATGAACTTCGGAACAACAGAAAATACTGCAAAGGATGTCAGGTGTGGGATAACAGTTGACCTTTTGGATTGAACGTTACATTATTGCTCTTCGGGGCAGTTTTGGCATTGATTTATTTTATTTTTTTTTCCCTTCAATCTCTTTGCTTGTGGGTCCAAATTGTTGCACTGGAATGTGTTAGAAAGGCAAGACTGGCGCACGGAATGGAACAGGCGTGAAAACAAAACCCAGGACTCTGCCACGGGCCTCTTTGAACTGAATTTTCAGATTACTGTCTTTCTCAAATTTCCAGCAAAAATTGTAGGGAATAGTATGATTTTTTTGTTCCATTTATTGTGCATGATTTGCAGGTGTTTCTTGTTCCAAAAGGCAAGAAACGTATTAAATGAATTTGGACATTTCCTTTTATGCATAAATTACAAAATCTATTTTGGCGCAGTCAAAACATGCTGTTTAAGAAAACACTTCATTTTGATTTTTAATGTATATTACTCAACATGTAATGAAAAACAAAACACAATCTTGAACCGATCCTTTCCAAACAGAACACTCGACACATTCTGTTCCAAAGAAAAGCTGACTTTATCAAATTGCTTTTTTTTCCCTTAAATCAACAAATTTCTACAAAGTGTTTTGCCTCTGATGAATTGGCATTTTTCTGACATAAAATGAGCAATCCAAAAAAATTCTAAGCAGCTCTGTGGCAAGTCTTAGCTAATTCTGGAATAGTAGCGTGAAGGTGCGTAGGAAGGGTACTGCAAGGAGACGTAGCGTTGAGCTGAGACTTAAGAGATTTGGGTTGAATTCCTGAAGCAGTTATAAAATGAGCTGGGACAAGCCATTAATCTACCCCGTGTCTCAAGTCCCATTCTGCAGAATGGGAAAAAACAGCATTTCCCGATCTCCTAAAGCTACTGCAAGGATAAAAACCTATTAACACTTATGAGATTACTGGACTTCGATATGAGGTGTATAAATACTGAGAAGACAGAAGACAGAGCTGCATTTTTGTGTAACTTAGAATGAAATTATGGGGAAGTGGACTAGCTTGGACAATAATTTAATAATAGTAGGAATAATTTCAAGTTCAGGGCAGTGTTTAATAGAAATCACTGCTCACCACCCACCATATTTTTTTTTAATAAGCAGCTCAGAAAAGTGCAATTTATCATTATTATTATCATCTATATTCATTCTATCTCTGCCACTTCACAAATGAGAGGAGTTCCTCACAAACATCTACAAAGCTAGCTCATTATCCAGCCTTCCTATTTATAACTCTCATTTATGACAATAGCTATCAAAATCTTGCCAACAGTAGGGCTGCTGGTGTGCTGACACCACTGCTCCGCAGCCCGCTGAGCGGTATTATCTCACTGTTCCCTCGCGTTCCCCCATCTGTCCCTGGCCATCTGGTGTCCTTGGTCTTCTAATTAGACTGTAAGCTTTTTGGGGCACGGACCGCCTTTCTGCTTTCTGTTTGTACAGCACCTAGCACCATACCGTTCCAGCCTCAGGGTCAGCAGGACCGTCTTCAAATTGTGATGCTTCACCACCTGTCTATGTGCGTGTGCAGAAGATCCTTTTCTTTCAGTTCTCAATCTACTGAGCGCTGTTAGATGGATCCCCTTTCTGAGTAGAGCCCTGAACCACGTGCCTGTGGATCCTGGATTTCAGAGCGGTGGCTTTGGCACCTCGGCTGGTAGGTTTGTGATGAGGACTAACGGAGTTTAATTCCCCCTGTCCAGCACCACCCCATGATGCGACTCGATGGAGGTTGCGCGCCTGCCACAGTTCCTCGGTTTCAAGCCGCCTCTCATCCTTATCATGATAACACCAGTAGTTTATAATTAGCTGAAGTGCGGGGACAAACGAGCTGAAAGCGGGTACCTAGTTGTTACCAGTGTGATTCTCGCCTCGCCATAGGCAAGGAGTAATTGGGGTTTCTGCACAAAACCTGCTCCCTTCAGGCTGCTGGCTGAACTGCATTAATGACGAGGGATTTGTAGGGTGGTTTCGGTTCACTGAATATTCTGACAAGTTGTAAGCAAAGTGTTGACAAACTGAAAAGGAAAAAACCTTTTCTCCTCTAAGTCATTTGGGGTCAAAAGAAATATTTTTATCACTGTTCTCTCTTAAGAGGCTGGAAAGACAAATCAAAGGGAGAAAAAGAAAAAGCGCTAGTAGGTTCAAATGGAAATTTGGAAATATTTCCCCTTGGTGCTCTCACAGCCAAAACGCTGACATCTCCCAATCATTATTTTTTTCAGTATGAACAGTTTGGCAAAAGTGAAGTGAATTCGTGGACTGTGTTGGTATTTTTGGAGAGGTGTTTCTCATCCTCCCTCCTTGCCTTTCCTCACCCAAAAATGTTTCAGCTGATGAATATCCCTTAGGTCTAACCACTAGTGCATATTTTAAACTGAAATGATTAAAGAATAAGGGCAAATTTAGACACTGAGCAGTGCAGAATTACCAGGGTCTGGGGAAGAATTCACCCATCACTGTCTGAAATGGAGAAATCTGACTTCCATAAAGAAATAGCTTTGCAATCATTTGGGATTTTAGGATGTTGCATCCCACAGTCATCCAGATAGTCAGAGCCACTGCTGAATTGCAGCTCCATCCCTGACTCTGGTCAGGTATCAGCCTCTGCAGTTTGAGCTATAAGGACATCTGGGATAGAAATGGCCAAATTCTGTTTTCCCAGGGCTCGGGTTTATCCGCAGAAGTTCACATGACTTAAGAAACCCTGACAGATTGGATTCCCCATCCCTTTCCATCCACGTTCGCTGTTTTCCCCTGGCCCTGACACGCAAAAGACGATGTCCCCAGCTCGACTGGATTGCTCGCCGGTGGTTCCAAAGGACCGCTAAAGCTGCTTCGCGGCAGTAACTGCCTTCCAGCGCTTCTGTGGGCCATCTCTGAATTAGGTGCAGGACATAAATGTTACTGCTCCAGTTGCATCCAGCGACTTAACACCAGTTAAATCCTGAAGGTGTA
>NW_009649057.1:2293954-2310024 GCF_000708025.1 Charadrius vociferus
GAGTTGAATAAAATCTAGGAGAGTGTCTGCCAGACTTAAAATTAAGGATACACTTAAGCTCTTTGCTGAAAGGAGGTCAGACGTTCGTCACTTTACAGGGTCGAGCTCTAAACTAACATAAGCTGTTTCATCTCTCCCTTGACACTTCAGTCTTTTACTAATTTATCAGCATCCGAAAGCAGTGTGTGAAGTTGCTGCAGAACAGAAGTGTTTCGGATACAAATAGCAATTGTTAGCCTCTTCCCTCTGGTAAATGGCAGCAGGCAGAAACCTCTCTCAACCTGCCAAGAACCAAATGTGGGACACAAGAAAGAATTATTGGTGCATGAAGCTTAAAGAGATAGGGGACTTACTTCTTTACTGCGAATAATGTGTTCAGTAATTTCTCTTTCCTGAGTCTGCATTTCTGATGGAAATAGTTTACAACAATGAGCAGGAGAAAACAGAAGGGATGGGTGCAAGATCAATTTGAGTCTAATAGAAGGGATAAATGAAAGGTGCAGAGGTTAGAAGAGAGGTAGAGAAATCCCAGGAGGCAGAGGAGTAGTGGAGTGTTTACAGCAAGCAACGGAGAGCCAGAGCTCCTGCCTTCTGCTTTCCCATTTCTAGCAGGGATCTGGGGCTCCGCAGCCTCCCTCGTATGAAACAGACCTTGCAATATAATTTTGTGCAATATCTATCATTCTGAGCTATCCCGCTGTATAAAAATTACCTTTTAAGTGGCTAAGTAGACACCCAGCTTTATTCCTTTCTTCTTATTTCAAGAAACAATGGGAGTAACAGCACTTGCCTGCCTTACTAGAGTGCTGAGAGCTTTAATTAATGTCTCTAATTCAATTTGAACTCCTTGGATAAAAGGCGCTGCCTTGTGACAGCAAAGGTATTGCCTAAAATAGAATATAATTAACACACAGATATCAATCACGATGAAATTAAGTGTACATTCAAATACAACTTGCACTTTACAGAAAGTACTTGCCTATTTTTCCTCCAAGAATCCTGAAGACTCATAAGACAAGGAACATTTAATGTTCCAGGCTGAATTCAGATTAGAATAAGGCCGTCTTAAACCACCTAACAAACTAAAAGGGCTGTAACAGAGATCTCCATTTGCACTGATGGATGCGCCTTCATGATGGGCAATGCTGGAAACTGACTGTAACATGTCTCAAAATCAGAACTTCTGACATTTTCTTCTCGCGGTACTTATTTACTGTGAACTCTAGCCTACGTCCTGGCTCACCCAGGAGACATCACCTCTCTGCCCCTTCTTCCCTCATCCCTTCAGCAAAAATCCCCAGAACATATCTTACATCAGTGGAGCCCCATAAAGACACCTAACAAATTAATTTCTGATTCCGACTTGTTAGGAGTTAGATTGAATGCACCTCACAATATTGCCTTAGACACAAAATAATCCCGCTTTAGTAAGCTTTATAGCTTCCATGGGGACCAGCCCCGTGGTGTGTATTAATCTTTAATGTGAAACAACATCTCTACAGCAGCTACAGGGGGGAAAAAGATACTACTAAAAAATTAAAGCTGATGGTGTGATAGTTGTCTAGACCCAATTGCGCCGTACCATCCTCCGTTGCCTCAGGCACCGTTCCCTGCTCTCGCGCCGATACAGCCAGCTTCCAGACTGGAGATGTGTCCATTGCTTCTAGTGATCTCCAGGCACGTTCTCCCCGTGTCCTAACCCTTGGTTAAGAGCCTTCACAACTCTAACCATCCTGACCCTAACTCTGGGCTAAAAGAAGGGAGGGAGGAGGAAGAGGTGCGTGGGGGGAATTAGCGAATATCTCCTCTCTTTTATACGCTGATATTTCCCCAATGTACGATGCTGGCGTGTGGGAGGACGCACTGGGATCTCTCTGAAACCTGTTTCATTTGGCTCTTCTCATATTTCAGTTCGCACTTGCACGGTGCTGGGGACTGGAGGTGAGCTGTCACTCCGCATCCCTACGCAGGAGCTCCCTTCCCCGCTTTGCAATAGAAATTCAATAGGAAGTGAAATGTTTAAAGGGAAACTGATCCAGGCTGGCTGATGAAGGCATTAGTTATGGATGAGTTTAATGAGCAGACAACCAAGTGAGTTTGAACAATGTGTACAGAACAAGTGATTGTTATCAGCGGCGAATCTGCATACCCGTGGAATGGCGAAAGCGCTGAGTTTGCAGCTGCGTACTGCGATGGGACAGCACTGCGGACCTGCGAGGAGCGGGAACGCAGAGGAGCAGCCAGGATGGAGCAGCAGGAGAAACGAACTCCTGAAGCGGAATTTGGAAGTGCTGGGGGTGGGATGTAGCTGGGAGCGTTTCCCTGTGTTCACCTTGGGTTCGTGACCACTGTGAGAGGGAGCAGAGAAGTACCATCGACCACTTGGAATATGCTCTGTTCCCCTCAGTGTGGGATTAGAACCTCCCCAAACCCCCGTTTTGTAAGGTAAAGTAGAACCAGTCCTTTCTGAGAGGCGAGGGACTAAAGCACCGAGAACTGCCCCGTTTATGGGTGACGTAGGAGTCAGCGGTGAAGGCTGATATTATATACATACCTCCAGAACAGGAACAACCTCCTCAGTCAGGAGCGACATGTACCGTCAGGTTTAATAACAGTAATATCCTATCAGCAATTGCAAAGAAGTTTATATGTGCTCAACAGAAAAAGCGAGCGTTCGCTGACTTTCCCATACTTAATTTGTTTCATTTCTTCATGCAATGCAACAGCTGACTGTCATTTTTAACCAGACTTACACAACTCCGTTTTGTCGAGTGCCGCCGAGCTGACTGCCGCTCCACGAACACATGCTGTGCACACGTGCAGACTCCCACACACTCCGGCGCGCACACGCACGCACGCACACACTCGGCACTTGTGCTCTCCATCGCACTCCCGGGTTCAGTCCACCCGCGCAGTAGCCGTGCACACTCGCTGCCGCGCCGTGCTCCCGGTGAGAGCCCCCGGCGCAGAGGAGACGGCCACGCTGAGCACCAGTGCTGGTGCCCTCTGGTCTGTACTGGGCTGCTCACAGCAGCCGAGGTCTCACGACCTCGTGCGTGGCACCTCTGGCGCACCTCGGTGTGGCCTCTCCTATACTCTTCGCAAAACCTTTTCTCTCTGGAAATTGCAAACTTTGAGAGCGCTCGTGGTGGACTCAGACTCAAAATCAGAAGGGTTTCTGGAGATGTACAAATAAGCCTGATGCTAAATCTCACTGTAGCGGAGCTCTGCATAGCCTAATTTCTCCTGCTTTAGAGTAGGTACAGTCTCTCTGCGCTATATTCTGCAGAAAGAGGTGGGTGTCACCTGTCCTGAGGACAACTTTTGGCCAGGTTAGTGCTCCCAGAGCGGATGGATGCAGCCTCAGGATGGCTCTGCCTGCCCAGGCATGCCCACCGTGTTGGCACATCTTCCACAAAACACAGCAAGGCAGGCAGATGGACGGGAGGTGGGCAGGAGGAGGAACGCGTCCTGCCTATGGAGAGGACCTTTTCAGAGCCGCATCAGCAACTCCCAGGGATGAGGAACACAACCCAACACGCTGGGCTGCTGTTGGAGCCGCGTTGCGGGTGGGAAGCAGAAGGGGAGGGGGGTCCAGGGCGGGCGCAGGGTGCCAGCTGAGCAAGCCGCTCACCTTCCACCAATGGAGCGCACGGCTTCGTTCGGAGAGGGGCACCGCGCCAGCAGCATGACTGCGGAGGCGGATGATCTAACGGCTGAAACGCTGGAAATGGGAGTCAGGAGACGAGGGCTCTCTTCCAGCTGTATCTGTGGCTTGCTGCGTAACCTTTGGCAAGGCATTTCACCCCTCTGTTTCCCTTCCCACTCATCATATGTCTCGTCTGTTTAGCCGTTAAACACATCGGGGAGAGGAGCTGGCTGGTGGCAGGGCTGTCCGCTGCCGTGATTTGACGGGGGTTGCAGCGGGACAGCCGCTCTCCCATCGCGCGAGCGGCAGCGTGCCCTGCACCAGGTGGTGTGAAGCATCCCCTTAAGCTCTCTAGTAAATCTCCTACCCTGAATATGCATGTTCAGCGCGTCGCCCTGCAGAGCCTTGATCTCGGGAAGAGCCTCGAGGTCCTACCGTAATGGAAACAGCAGCAGACCCTGTCCCCCTCCACCCGACACACACCTCCCAAACACCCAGGCAGGAACGCAGGTCGAGGGGATTTTTATCTTTCAAAGTTTGGCAGGATTTCATAGTCGTGTGTGTGTGTGTGTGTCCGCATGTGCTCGTCACTGAAGCCTGGGTAATTAGTTTGTTTTATTTCTTTTTTTGGCAACACTTTAAAGTAAGAGCTGAGTCTTTATAGATTGCTCAGGTTGCATGGAGTATGGATTACAGATCATCAGAGAGACATGAAAGCAGAAGACACGTTTCTCTGGCACAGCATTAAAGGGACAATAAAGGGGTAATTGTAGCCCAGGGTGCGGCCGCCGTCTGCGCCCAGCCTTCACTCGCCTTTGCGGCACTGCGCAGAACTTCACGAGGGAGATGATGGAGGAGCTGGGGTGAGCATGTCTCAGGTCAGGACCCGGTTATTTCAAAGGTGGTATTTGCTGAGGTGGTTAAAGGCACCACTTAGGTACATGAATAAAACACTGCCAAATACTCTAAGCTGTAACACAGGCAGACTGAAGTCTTTTAAAACTTGATTTTTCATGTCTATTTTCACCCCGAGAGACAGTTGTCAAAGGATCAAAGCAATTCCCATTTTTAAACTCTCTCTTTCTCTCCCTCCTCCCTCTCCTCCCCTCCATTTCTCTCTCTCTCTCTCTCCCCTTCCTCCGCTTCCCTCTCTTTTCCAACAGGACTCCACAGAATGGAGCAAGAATGAGAGGAAAAAGGCAGACAGAAAAGCATGAACTGGAGGCTTGTTGAGTTCCTCTACCTCCTGTTTATATGGGACCATATACTAGTACAGCCCTCCCACCAGGACCCAGCTGCTACCAACCAACATGTCTCCAAGGAATTTGATTGGCTTATTTCAGACAGGGGGCCTTTCCACCACTCACGGAGCTACTTATCCTTTGTGGAAAGACATCGTCAAGGATTTACAACCAGATATAAAATATACAGGTATGTTGGTTTCCTACAGCACCCGTAGCTTGGCTAAGTCGTTAGGTGGTGGGAACTCAGCCAGTTCCCGTGGGCTCAAGGCTCGTAGTCAATGGGAGACGCATCATTGTCCCTGTTCCACCTGGAAACGCTTCTTTGGTTCTTCATGGTCCTCAGCTGGCAACGCAAATTGTTTCAAAGACTCATGTAATGCTCTGATAGTGAGATGAAGGCACTGCGGTACCATGGTAATGTGCACAACAGAGATCGAGATACAAAGGGACCAAGGCTGTGGGTGTACTTCATTTGTGGTGACAGAGAAGTTCACAGGCAGGTTCACGTGCGTGTTTTTCAAATCGGTGTACCTATGGGCAGACCAAGCCTCTGTACTGGACTCATACATGTGAACTGCCAATAGCTTAAGGTTCGTGTGGGCAAGAACAGACACAAAGATGTCAAGACACACATCCGTGTGTCAGTTGTCACACTGCTGCGCATGAGCCTTGGCTGTGTGCTGCCTACCACAGACCTTTGCAGATTATCTCCATGTATGAGTCGGGCTTGCCCCCAGAACTGTGATCTTGGTTTAAAAGTCTTCCAATGAAAAAACTACAGAGAATAGGCAGAATTTGGATTTTCCTTTGCCTTCTAGGTTTTGAATCTTTTCTTGTTGCTTGTTTCAAGCTCTTCTTGCTAGCTGTGATATCCAGAAACACACTTTTCTTTTTTTCATTTTAGCATGAAAAGCTTGGGGTGCTCATGTGAGCCTCCTGTTAAAGCAGCAAGCGCTTTGGAGTGAAGGGGAATAAGGCAGCAAGTGTCATGAGATTTGCGCTAAAACCCAAAGAGACTGGAGAACTCTCTAGACATGTGCGCATCTGCGTAATTATATAGTCCTGTTGTGTTTTAGAAAGGCACTTGCAAACACAACCATGCGTCCTGGCAGGTAGGAAAGTGCTAGTGAATAGCCTACCGCCAGCGTGCACGCAGGTACACACACGCACACGATGACTCGGGGACGGGACGGGACGGGGGCAGCGGGGACACCACCTGTGTGCAGGCAGTGTTCTCCCACGGGCAGAGAGCCAGAAGCACTTGCAGAGTCATAGCGACGTGCGAGGCGTCATCTCTGTGTGGGGAAGAAAAATGAGTTGTGCCTGACCCGGGGAGTGCGGGATCCCCTCCCCTCGCATCAGCCCGCAGAGCGAGGGCAGGTTCGCATGGGTTGAAGACGTTGTCCTGGCTTGTCCTCTTCGTTCAAAACAGCTCAGGGGGAAGACAGCCCCAAAACCTAGAAATTATGCTGCTACGCTTCCACTAAGGATGTCTCGCTGCCTTTGCTTGCACAGAGGAGCAGAGAAAACATGCCTTTTCCACAAAGACTTCTTTTCCTGGTTGTGGGTATCTCCAGCTCTGCTCCTGCCCTGCCTGACACTCCGATCGGGACTGCGGATCCCTGCCCCACGCAATGCCCCCGGCAGTGGCTCTGCCCTTTGCTAAAGAGCCATTCAGCTCTGAATGCCACCGCAGCAGTGTGCAGGGGCTGGAGCGGGAGAGAAACGCGTGCAATGTATGTGTTCAGACACATCTAAGAACTGTCACTGTAGGTCAGGCCAGAGATCCATCACGCCTGGGATCCTGTCTCTAAGAATCATGGAGAACCGGGTCTGGAAGGACCTTGAGAGGTCATTTAATCCATACCTCTTCCCCAAGGCAGGCTCAGACATACCTGTGTCGCATCTGACAGAGGTTTGTGGGCAACCTCTCCTGGAAGGGTTCCCGTGATGGAGAATTCACGCCCAGAGCAGGCAGCCTGCGCCACGGCTTTGCTCTCCCCACTTTTATAAAGGAGCTAAAATCTTGTTTGTATGTGAAGCCGGCGATTTCCAGTTTTATCTGCTATGGGGTGAGGAACAAATTCCCCATTGGTTTGTAGGAGACTGGTAAGAATTTGAAGACTTACCTCGGTTCAGGATGAACTTTATATATGGGAAGCAGAAAGGGATCTGGTTTTCTCCATTTCTGCTAGATATTGCCAAAGCAGTTATGAAAGACATTTGTAGCATGGGGAGGACACAATGTCCTCCGTCTTCCAACATGGGAAAAAATGGGCAGCGGCATTCCGCACACATGGGAGGTGTCTGAGAAGGGTCTGGCAGATGGGCACAGTGCTGGAGAAGTCATTATTCACAAAAGAAACTGGAGAGGAGACGAAGTGCAGTGGAAGCAGTTAGGGAGAGAGTTTAGGGAGACACGGGAAGACTGCAAGGGCGCTTAGGGATGCAACTCATGGGCAAATACCGTGCACGAAGCTGAAGGAGGGAGCTGAGGGCTTGGGGGAATCCAGCCGTGTGTCCCCCCGCTTGAGCTGCTGGGAGCTGAGCGCGTTGGAAACACACTCTCTGGGATTAACTTTGGCTCCAACTGCGGTCAGCCGAGGAGGAGAAGGGGACACCTCATGTCCTTCAGCAGAGCAGATGGAGCCATTAGGTCGGAGGCTGGCTAGATGGTGGAAGGTTGTTTGCTTTTAATGTCTGGCCCTGTTGGCAGAACCGGACACTTAAAAATTGGGCCCGTGCATTTTTTAAGGAGTGTCAAAATCAGTCTAGCTATGGTGAATTAGTGGAGCCACAGCCAATTCCAGCAGTTAAGAGCTGGACTCTGAGCACACACATCCTCCAGAACATATCATTTTACTGAAACCCACAGGGGTAAAATCTCATTTTGTGGGCTCCTTAAATTGACTTGGAGAATCTGTGAAGCTGTTGGGATTTTGTCAACTGTTTAATTCCAACATAGAAGCCTCTTTCCTCCCAAATGATGTCTCTCAATTGCTCTTTGCACTAGACTAGCCCAAGGGAGGCACATATTCTACATTAAGGATATTGCTCCTTTCCTTAGAAAAGCAGCTGATTTGGAGCCTGGGAATTTTCTGTGTAGTCTTCTCTTTCAACGTTCCTTTTCTCTCTCTTTTTTCGGTGGGCTGCTTTGTTCTTTGGCCCTGGGTCAGACAGTTCCTTGGGGCACTTGTGATTTTGTTGAGTGAGGTTTGACCCGACCACTGCTCTTCTCCTAAGGCCGATAGCAGCAGACCTCAAACCAGCCACAGCGACCAAGGGTTTGGAGTGGACGTGAAATCAGGGGAGAGGACCTCACCCGTCCCTAATTAAAACACTGTCGCCTGTTTAGTGGTGATTTCCCCAGTGTCTTGCTGCGCGGGAGCACGGACACAGCGCATTAGGACCGTGTCATTTATATCGAAAACCCACCGAGATAAAACCGCTGTCAATGCTACGCGGCAGCGTAAGGCAAAACGCAGCATTTTCGCCTGTTTACAGGTGATGTTAAAAGGGAAGCAACGCCAAACTCAAACATGTGAGACTCCTCCTTCCATCACAGCTGAAGTCCGGAGGTCTGTCAGCAGCGAGCAAAGAGCCTGTTCTAGTGAGCAAAGCTATTTTGTGCACTGCATAAGCAGAATCGCTGTAGAACAGCATAGTTGCCCGTATCTCTTCGTAGGATGCCTGAATCCCGGTCTGCCAGCCTAGCACGGAAAGGCAGTTGGCTGTGACAGTCTCCAAAGGCTCATTCCCTCCTTCTGTGTATTGTGTTTCAGCAGATTTTAGGCCTCTCTCTTGCAAAACTTGAACCGCTGATTTTCCTGGTACCCTCCGTCAAGGTTTGCGCCTTGCATGCGGTATTAGTGGGAAGGCAAAGCAAAGGGGGGGGATGTTTTATATTAAATCGCGGACAGTAGGGGTAGATACAATTGCATTAAGGAAGCACATTAATCAGCATCGATCCATACTAATAAGGCTGGTTTAGGGGGGCCGCTGGCAGGAAAACGCTGCTTTGATCATTATCTGTGCACTCTGATGCTAATGCGGATAGGATGGCAGATGCTGAGAGTGGTTTGTGGGATGTCTGAATATTCATCACCACTATCCTTGTTGTTGTTCCCAGTCACGGGAGCCTTTTGGGTGCCGGGTACTGCACGGAGGCCGGGAAACAGATGAAGCTCAGCTTGGCTTTGGGACCGGGGTGCTGCTCAGACCAGAAAACCTTCCTGTTACCACGAGACAGTAGTTAACAGCTTCAGTCCACTTCTTTGAAGTCTATTGTTGTGTTGTCCTTTTTTCTTCTCCCAGGAACTGATTATTTAGCTATGAGGCAAAGCAAAAGCAACAGTAGACTGAGCACTTGAATGCGCTATGCAAATAGCCAGGCGGAAGCCCTGAAACAGAGGCATTTCGTTAATGATGCTGCTCAGTTTAAGCAAGTTCTAGAAAAATCAATCTTTTCTAGAAAGGAAAAAAAAAAAAAAAAAGGAGGCTGTGTTGTGCAATGCCAGAGGTGAGACACAGGAGGCAAAGAGGGAAGCGGTGGGATGGTCTCGTCCAGCCGGGCAGACAGGCCGCCACCGCCAGTCTTCCCACAGCAAAGCGGGGACAGGACACAGCGCCTCGGGGAGAGGGACACTCGCAGTTAGACCGGCAGAGAGGCGGGCAGTATCTATATTTTTGCCCCAGGCTCACGGCGTGGCCGTGGGTAAGCTCGCTTCTCCGTGCCTCGGTTGCCTTCCCACAGCCCTGAGAAGGGGAGATGGCAGCATCTGCCTGCTCTGCGTTGCTGGGCAGACTTAATTAAATGCTGCAAGAGGTTTGGACGTAAGGGACGGCAGCAATATACAGTGGATGATCGCAGAGGGCTGCAAGGGGAATGCGCATATACAAGAAGAAATGTGGATTTTCCACGTGTGGGAGTTTAATTCCATTTTCTGAAATGACAGTCGAGACGGGGAAATCTCGCTCTCTGTGTAAGAGAGCGGGGAAGCCCTGGGGTATAAAAGAGAGATCTGCTCGCCTTGCAACTTCTCCTGCAGTGGGACCATTTAGAGGCTGCCTAATTTCATGAAACCTGCAAATACAGAATACTTCTGAGACCTTTGCCAAGTCTGGTTAAAATGCACCAACAGATTCAAAACTTAGTGGGGGATGTGAGAGCAAAGCAGCCGGTCCTGCCCCATCCCTCCGCCTGCAGCGACAGGACAAAACGTCTTGCTTACGTACGCTCCTTACGGTAATGTCCCTGGATATATAAAAAGGAAACCCAGCTCCTGAGACAGGAAGGGTTGTGAGTAACTGGCTGCACAAGGTAGCTGTGAATCGGTTGGGATGGTGCCCGGGGGAAAAAAGCGCTTTTTTTTTTTTTTCTTCCTCAAAAAATTGTTTCATCGGGAGGGTGGTGCATGTCTGGGAGAGGTCAATGGAGAGGTGAGGGGTTTCTCCATCCTTGGTGGGTCTCAAGGCTTGGCTGGACAAAGCCGCTGATGATGATCAGATGCTCCAAGGGCTGGAGCCCCTCTGCTGGGAGGAGAGGCTGAGAGAGTTGGGGAGGTTCAGCCTGGAGAAGAGAAGGCTCCAGGGAGACCTTAGAGCCCCTTCCAGTGCCTAAAGGGGCTCCAGGAGAGCTGGGGAGGGACTTTTTACAAGGCCATGTAGTGATAGGATGAGGGGGAATGGCTTCAATCTGGAAGAGGAGAGATTTGGATGAGATGTTAGGAAGAAATTATTGATTGTGAGGGTGGTGAGCCCCTGGGGCAGGTTGCCCCGAGAAGCTGTGGCTGCCCCATCCCTGGAGGTGTTCAAGGCCAGGTTGGACGGGGCTTGGAGCAACCTGAGCTGGTGGGAGGTGTCCCTGCCCGGGGCAGGGGGTGGGACTGGGTGATCTTTAAGGTCCTTTCCAACCTAATCCATTCTGTGATTCCATGATATGCTCAGGAGCTGGCGATAGTCCTCCTTCAAGTGGGAGGTTGGATTAGGGACCCCCGGGGTCCCGTCTAACTAACATTTCTGTGATTTCCCTGTTTCTTCTATTCAGAGTGGACACTAAACTGGGTGCTCATAAAGGGATTTGCACTGCTGAATGCATTCGGCCACACTGCAGATTTTTATTTAGTCCTAGAAAACCCACAAATCTGAGCAGCTATGTGCTCTCTAAATGTGTCACTCCCTCACAAGGATGAAGAGAATTATCATGAAGCGAGGATCTTTGCTGCGCACGTAGCATGGGCTACAATTGACTTAGAAGTGTATATGCTGTTCTGCTGCTTAGATTTTCCCTTAAAGGAAAAAAAAAAGTAAAAAAAGGAGAAAAAAATTTGTTCTCACAGAACTTTCGAAGTTTTATGGCCCCACAAATTAAAAGCAATGAGCCAGATTCTCTGTGACATAAATATGTGAAGCTGTTGGCTTCAAGGAAAATTCACCAATTTATTTGGCTGGAGAACCTGTTCTGGCAGTGCCCACTGCCCCGGGACCTGCATACGCAGCGCCAGGGCTTATGAGCTGGCTGGCTGGGGGCATGGCGAGCTGTTATTGTTTCTAAGCAAAAGCAGAAGGCAAGTCCTGCATTCAGGCACTGGACTTGGACAATCTGGCTAGTGAACGGGAAGTTTCTGTGCCTGTTTTTTAGCAGCTTCTATTACAGAAGTTTTGCCTTCCCTGACCAGACCTTCCAGGCAGGTTTCATGCAAACCTGTGATTTCCACAACTGAGGAACTGATCTGGCAGAAAACTAATCTGTCAAGAAAAAAGAAAAGGAAAAAAAAAAAAAAAGAAAAAAAAAGTTAATTAGCTACTAGATCACTTTTTCAGTCTCATTCATTGTGCGGTCAAGTGATAGTAAGGGGACAGGACAGCGTGGATGGAGGCAGGAGGGGCACTAAGGGGACTGGTGAGACTGCTGTTTTCAGCAGCAATGTGGGTTGAAGTTGTGGTTGTGAAAATGCATGCTGAGTTTTGGCAGAGACAAGGTCTCTTACAGCGGCTTCCACCATTTTTTCAGTCCCTTATTCTTCTCCCATCTCTCCACTCCTCATTGACTCCTTTTGCTGTCTCTCTGTTGCATTGAATTTAATCTGCTGGTCACTAGAGCTGTACAAATAATTGATTTTGTGGTTCACTGGTTGTACGGAACAAAAATAACATTAAAAATGGGTTGATCTGAAATGGATGTTTGTTCAACTTTTCAGTAAAAAGAAAAAATCAAAACATTTCATTTTAGGCTCAATGAAAGGCTTAAGCTTTGCTGTTTGTTTTCATTTTATTAATCCAGTGAAGAACTTTTTTTTTTCAATTTTTAAGGTGTAAAAGTTTATCTCAAAGCACAAAGTCAACCAATGCCACTTAAAAAATGTCAAAAGGGAAACATTTTTATTTTGAGTGTATTTTGTTTAGCTCTTTGCTCTTCAACTTGCTCATTCAATTTAAGTTGAATTTGCAAGTGGGTTTTATGTCCTTGAAATAGGGAAGGAGGAAAAAAAGACTGACTGTCCTTATTGTTCACTCTGAGACTTTGAAATCTTAAAATTCCCCAGGGTTCAGCTTTGACTTTCCTTGGGTTCAGCTTTTAGCATCTTAGGATTAAAAATATATATAGATAATAATTTCCCCAGCACCGCTGGGCAGGGGAGGCGCAGGCAGGACGAGCAGTAGGATTGCGGCTTTGCTGTGGGAAGGCTCACGCTTGCTCAAAAGGAATCTGGATGCTGAGATCTGAGTGCTACTGACTGAGACCAACTGTACAACACGGGTGCAGTCAGTTCCTCGCTCACACCCCCACATCCCGGCGAGTTTTCAGTCCTGTTCCAGTTGTTTGGGTGCCTGAAGCATCCAAAAAAGCACCGTGAAGGTTCTTCTCAAACGGCATTAAGGTGATGCTATGCGCCCGTACAAATTGATAGGCACTGTTAGGCTTTTTAATCTTTGCTTGGGCTTTTTTAGTCATGCTGAAGTTCTGCTGACAAGGTTTTCCTATTCGGTTTTTATGCTATCTGTTTAAAGGGGACATCAACTTTTATGTTTTCCAGTCAGAGGCAGAGCTTTTTTTTAGGAGAGGCAACGCAGCAATTGAAGGACAGAGGGAGCTGAGATGAAAGGAGGCTCTTGCCTCCGTGCGGAATGCGCAATGGAAATCCGTACAGCATTGCACGGCAAAAAATACGAAATCTCCATAGTTTACATTATGCATGTAAACGAGTGATGTACATTGGTTTGTAATCAGTAAATGCCTTGTAAATAAATGTGTGTAAACCAAAAATTTAAATCTATTTCCATAGTGCATGTAAACAATGAAGCCTTCCAGTGTTCTCTTCAATGTAAATGTTAATCTAAAAATGACATTACTACAAGTTTATGCAACTTTACAAGAGAGCCGCGATTTACATTCCTGTCTCACCAGCTCTAACACGGCCGCTTGGCAAACGGGAGCCACTCAGTGACGGGCGTAAACCAGCCGATTCCATCACGGAGCCTCTCCTTTAGCCACAACCTTCATTCTTCATGCAGTTCAGGGACCGGTGGTGTTACATTCCCCGCATAATGCGTCTCCCTGCCTATGGGAAGCTTTTAATATATCTGCATAAGCAGAAGAAAGGCAGGAGCGGGGGGTGGCAGGGGATGGCTCGGGCTGAGCCGTGCCGCGCTTGGTCCCGGGAGCCTTGGGCTGAGCAGACACGGAGCTTGGTCCTCGTTGGGGCTGGAGGAGCAGCAGCTCTGGCTGCCGCGGGATGCAGGTGACGAGGGCTCGCGAGCATCCCGGGCGGCTGCAGGACTCGGCAGAAGGACACACCTCTCCTTCTCTTTGGTATTCTTGAGAAGAGAGGGCAAATGGAAGGATAAACGGCACCAGCCTTTGATGTGCTCAGCGCTGCTCAGATACGGGAACAGAACCTCTGGCCAAGCTTTGGGGAAGGGCAGAGCCGCAGCTCAGCGTGGCAGCGCGCGCCCAGGCCGTGGGGGATGGCGCAGAAGCACCGCGGTGGATAAGTTGATGTTCGGATAGGGCGCTTGTGGTTAAGGCAGAGCGGGTCCGCGGGAGAAGAGCGCGCGCGGGAGCCACGTGCCTGGCCAGGCGCAGCGCGTCGCCCGCGGGTCGCTCTGCCTGCTGACCCCCGTGAGCTCTCGGCCGGATCGGCCGCGCGTTAGCGCAGTTCTGCAGGATGGCATGCTCAAGCACGACAGTTCCCTGCCTGAATCCAGAATGAAAGATTTTAACCGTGCTCCAGACAAAACCCCAGAAGCAGCGCAGACAAATATTTTTAGTCTCTGAACTTTTCCAAAGAGCTCTGCATCATCCTGCCGGGCTAGGAGGGAGCGCTCCACGCGGTCCCCTCTGAGACCTGCCTTGCTGGGGGGATCTTTTCTCCTCTGCGTGAAGGATGGAGGGCTCTGCCCAGCAGGTCTGCCAGGGCTGCTCCCCAGCACGCTGCGGCAGCAATGACTCTGCACGTTCCTCTCAGCTTTCTTCAGACCAGCAGACTATGGTCCAGTGGCTTGGGAGCATATTTTAAAGGCTAACAAGCCAAGGAGAAGCCTTCACTCTTTTTTTTTTTTTTGGTGAGCAGATTATTAATTCTGCTTTTAAGTCAGGCAGATGCTTATTTCAGCAGAGAAGCTGTTACATTAAAAAAAAAAAGTTAGATGCATGGAATAATTTTGTTCTGGCACCAGTAGCACTGGGAGATGGCATGACTGTACCTATTATAGGGTTTTTTCTATTTCTGGATCCTTCTAATGTTTCCCTTGGGTTCCAGAAAGTATTTTTTTTTTCCTTTCTTTTTTGCTGATTGCCACCCACCAGCCTCTGTAAATGGAACAAGACACGTCCCACTGGGGCAGTCGGAGACATCCAGACTGGTTTCCCGTGTTAAACTGCTAAGTGCAGGTACAGAACCCCAAGACACATCTAAAAAGAAACCCAGGAATCAGTTTTGCCTGCAGCGGGGATGGAGAAGAGTTTGGGTCAGCGCTTTGTGCCAGGATCTCCTCTCCAGGCAGTGTGAAATCAAATATGCTCGTGCGGAGCCGGCGGTTCCTCTGTGCTGCGGCACACGTGTGCCCGGGGAAGGAGCTGACGCAGCACAGCAGCAGCTTGGGGCAGCCTCGGCGTCTCCTCCAGAGAGCCGCGGGCAGGAGGTGCCGGGGGCTCCTGGGGAATGGGGTGAAGGCAGCATTTGGGCAGTGCCCTGCTGCCAGGTCTGTGCGCTAGGGATGCTGTTCATAGAGGCATAGAATTGTTTTGGTTGGAAGAGACCTTTAAGATCGTCAAGTCCAACCGTTAACCCGGCACTGCCAAGTTACCACTAAACCATGTCCCTTGGCACCACGTCTGCCCGTCTTTTAAATACCTCCGGGGATGGTGACTCCACCAGTTCTCCAGGCAGCCTGTGCCAGTGCTTGACCACTCTAAAGAAATTTTTTTGACCACTAAAGAAATTTTTCCTAATATCCAATCTAAACCTCCCCTGGCACAACTTGAGGCCGTTTCCTCTTGCCCTATAGCTTGTTACTTGGGAGAAGAGACAGACCCCCACCTCTCTACACCCTCCTTGCAGGCAGCTGAAGAGAGTTGTAGAGTTGTAGAGAGTTCAGAGAGTTGCAGAGATAAGGTCTCCCCTCAGCATCCTTTTCTCCAGGCTAAACACCCGCGGTTCCCTCAGCCGCTTCTTTATAAGAGTTCTCCAGACCCCTCACCAGCTTGGTTGTCCATCTCTGGTGACCAAGCCTGGAAGCTCTGTGTGATCAGACCTGAGTTCACACCTGCAGTGCTTCGCAGCCTTCTGCCACTGACCCAGTGGCCACCAGGTATTTACAGGAAGCTGCAATGAGATTCCCTTCATTTTCGCTGGTTAAATACATCCCACCTGGTGGGAAATGCCGAGAGGGAGGGGAGGAGAGGGGTAGGGACAGGAGCTGCAGGTCGCAGCGATACTCGCATCTGCTGAGCTGCCTGGGCTGATGGCACTCCGCGGGGGCCACCTCCTCCTTCTCTTCCTCCCTGACGGACTCCTCACAGCTGCTCTGCTCTCCAACCACTCTGTTTGAACGGGACGGAGATCCTCCCCATCACCCCAGTGCCATGCTCCACAGCGTGGGAAAGCCGCTCGCCCACTCCAGCGCCGTGACCAAGGAAAGACGTGACCAAGGCAAGCCATGACCAAGGCAAGCCG
>NW_009649057.1:2310193-2322922 GCF_000708025.1 Charadrius vociferus
AAGGCAAGCCGTGACCAAGGCAAACCGTGACCAAGGCAAGCCGTGACCAAGGCAAGTCGTGACCACCCAAGCCGTGACCAAGGCAAGTCGTCACCAAGGCAAACCATGACCAAGGCAAGCTGTGACCAAGGCAAGCCGTGACCACCCAAGCCTTGACCAATGCAAGCCGTGACCAAGGCAAGCTGTGACCAAGGCAAGCCGTGACCACCCAAGCCTTGACCAATGCAAGCCGTGACCAAGGCAAGCTGTGACCAAGGCAAGCCGTGACCAAGGCAAGTCGTCACCAAGGCAAACCATGACCAAGGCAAGCCGTGAGGTCTGACACCAGGAGCTGCGAGCAGGGCCAAGCTGGGGCGCAGCCGAGGGATGGGATTCTCTAAAGTATCTGCTGTGCTTCTAAATCAAAGTCCCGCTGACAACACAGAGTGCTAAACGCCTGCCTGGGGCTCTGCTCCGACAGTCACGTGACGACATCAGAATTTAAGCTTTAATTAAGAAACGCATGCGGGGAGGGAGGGAAGAGTCTCCAGCCCTTATGACTGCAAAAGAAAGCTTGGAAACGTGACCTGAGTGCAACCAACATCTGCTTTAATGTGCAGACGGCTCCCAGCAGAGGGGTGAGCTGCCGGGAGAGGAACCCGTTGCATCAAATTCCCAATCAGGTCAGGCATGCTTCTGCTTCTGCCGGCAACGAAAGCGCTTGTTTGGAGGAGGGAGTCTCCATGAAAGCTGCGCCATAGCAGCATCACACCCCCCCTTGCTGTACGTGGCTCTCACATGGCCTCGCGGGGCCAAATTTTACACTGGCCTTGTGCACAGCCATCGTTGAGAGGTGGCAAGAGCCATCGAATGGCCCCTGTGCTCCTGCGGGCTGAACGGTGCCGATAGGGCACAGCGTTTTTTAAGCAGCAGCATGGAAATTCTCTGCTCTGGGATTATGGCAGGAAGGGGTTTTTTTGCCTCCTGGAGCTCCTTAGCCCAAATTGAAGGGACTCTTTTGCTAGGCCTGTGTGGCACACGCGCCTGCAACACCCGCTGGCCCGAAAACCCACACTGTGCCTTCTCCTGCCATCAGTTTGAGCAAGGGCTGGGAGCCACTGCATGTTTTAGAGACCAGTTAAGGAGAAGCCTCTGGATGCTCTCCATCTTCCAGGGGTGGACCTTTGGCGAAGTTCATTGAAGAGGAACCGCATTTGATGGTTGTGCTCTCAGCGAGTGCACCGGGCGCTGGAGGCTCAAATACGCCTGGTACTGTGACAGCCTCTCGTTCCCATGAATGAGTACCATGAAAAGCCAATGGAAGAGCTGTTCCCCTATAACTTATGGCTGGGACCTGTCTCTGGGCTCTGACTGACTTAGGGGTAGCTCTTAGGATCATCCTGGCGCCGATCTCCCTGCTGCTGTGGTAGAGATCTGGTTGTTTCTGCAGTAGAAGTGCCCTTCGCAGGCTGCAGACCCGGGCGGCCACGGGCAGCTCTGCCGGAGCACGGACCGGGTTTCAGCTCTGATTTCGGTAGCTGACGGTCGCAGCGCACTCAGGGCATTCAGCCTGGATGAGGAGGCAAACACTGACCGGTGAGGGTCCCCCCACAGCTACCTGGAGGTGGAGGAAAGGGCCAGGTGACACCGAGCGTTATTTTGGGAGTGCAAAGGTGTTTTCATTATCCGGCGTCCCTGCCCTACCTCATTTTGCTTTCCCTCCCCTTTCTTTGATGCTGGTTCTTTCCCTCTCAGCAAAGGAAAACCTGCCTATTGAGTATTCAGCATGAAATATTTCGGTGTTAGCTTCCAGCTCTCGAGCAAAAACCCAGAAAGAACATTACTTTTTACTCCCCTCCCTAATGTCTGGGGCTCTCCCTGGGGAGTGCAGGCGCACCGCCTGGGTAAGGCTAATAAGAGAGCTTGGTACACGGGGAGAACCGCGTGTTGCATGGCTAAAAGCAAGCAGGAGAGACACGAATAAGAAAAGAAGGTTGTTAACTTCGTCTCTGGTTGAAGCTAAATGAATAGTCCCCACCAGACTAATTTGTTCTCCTCGTGTTTTGTGCGCCTTCCCCCTGCTTTCCTCCCCTTACCCCCCACTCATGCGCAGACTGGGAAAGTCTCAGATTCCCCCCTCCCACCCATAAAAGACTCCCGACTGTTTCTCGGGAGTATTTGGTATTTGAAATCCGTGCCGTACCGATTCAGCAGGCGAGTGTTGCCGAGTCACATGATGAGCCGCATCTCAAGACTATGTAGTGTCTCTTCAAAGCCCACACTTTGAGAGTCCTCTGATTATGTAAGAGTCTCAACTCAATTTTTAAAGTAAGTTTACGGCCCTCATAATTGCAGAGGAAAACTTGATAATACGACTCCTACATACTCAGAAAGCAGAAGGCAAAAAAGAAGAAGGAAAAAAAAAAATCCCTGAAGTTTATCAGATTTAAAAAGTCTCATGAATTTTAAAACCAATCTCTTAATTCTTTTTTGGAGCCTGACTCATGATTTTCAAACAGTTAGCAATATGGCTGTAGGGATTGTAAGGCTGGTTTGTTATCTTATTAGATAACTTACATAAAATATCCAAACCCGTGGAGACTCAGAGATTGAGTATTGCACTTCAGTACACAGCTGGAGAGAATAGTGTCTTTTCTTCTGTATAGACGCTGAGGATCTCCTCTTAATCCAGGTCTCTAGTCACTACTGCAGCATAAATATTTCCCAAAATTATATTAGTGCTAATCATATGAATGAGAATAGCCATAATATTGATCTTCATAATACTTAGGTTATTAAATTTGAGTTTGAAGGTAGTTTTGTGGGGCAATTCATAATAGTAAATCTCGTCAGCATGCATAAGCAGGGAAAACAAGCCACAGAGCAATAGCAATGCAAACCCAAAGAGAAATATATTCTAGAGTCTTCCGCCCGAGCACGAGCCTGCACACTGAACAGACACGTGTGAATAAGTTAGCAGTGCCCACACTGGCGTTTTGCTAATCGTTTGATAAGCTCAGAAGAACTTAATTGACCTGAAAGGGGAGAAAAGCCTTCGGATGATGAAACAACTGGTTCCAATGTTTCTGTGAGGTACGTGCACCCCGCAGGGGCACTTTATTCCTGCAATATTTGCACACACCCCAAGACACGGGTGCTCCTGTGATAAGACGAAGGGGGATTGCCACTGTCACCCTTACGCGGTGGGCTTGCCTTCCACGTACGTGTGTCCTCAGGCTGTCCACATTCAGTTTAAAAGTTGTGAGTACTGAAGAGGCAGGGACGTAGCACAGCAAATCATGCTTGTAGCTGTTCTGCAGCCTCACACCCGCCTTGGTGCAGACAGGAGCACTGATGTTTGAGGTGCATGCAGGTATTGGGGTGGCTGAAGCATCTGGCTTGGCCTCTAGTGGACTAAAGGAAAACTGAGAAGTCTTTCCTGTGAAATGGCTCTGTAATAGGGGACAGAAAAAGTCCTCCCAGCTCTTCTAGCATAGAACAAAGGAGGAACCAAGAGTTTGGCTGAATGCTACTTTATAATAAGCTTACAGGATGATTGCCAACTGTATTTGGACTTGATTTCTTCTGCAGACAAGTCATAAAAATAAGTTTATTGTTTTCACTCCCGGGGACCGAGATGTTTGCATCATGTCTTTTAAAAAAGGCACTGCTTTATCTCCCCGCTCGAACATAGGAACTCCATTGGTGATTGTCTCCTGCATGATCACGGGTGAGCATCCGAAGGTAAAGACTTTATATGCCCAGCTGCTCTCCGCTCGCTGGAACAGAGGTAGCTCAGCTCTCTGTCAGAGTCTTGCAAGTGTTTGTTTCACTCGTAGTGGTGGGGATCGTGCATCGAAAGGGGAGCAGGTCTGGGGTAGTTCTCCGAGGATAGTGGAAGGCAGATGACAGGAGGGCCAAGTTTTTGCATTTTAGGCGTAATAAAATTGTCTCAGTGAGCTAGAAAAATATTTTTTTCCGAAGTAAGGTTTTGTCAAAATACTTCATTTTGTTAGTAGTGTAGTGTTTCAGGCTGATGAATTGGATTCAACACATTTTTGAAGTCTCGGCCTTTCTGGTCACGAGTGACTATAGCGAAAGAGAGAGATGTAAGAAATGAGCTATTTTGACAAAATTTTGTCTAGTGAAAACATTACAAGCTGTTCCAGATTCTTCCAGCATGGAACAAAGCCAGATTCTGCAGCCCTGGAAGTCCACAGAAAAAGGAGTAATCTCC
This sequence comes from Charadrius vociferus, assembly GCF_000708025.1. Taxonomy (NCBI): domain Eukaryota; kingdom Metazoa; phylum Chordata; class Aves; order Charadriiformes; family Charadriidae; genus Charadrius; species Charadrius vociferus. The sequence continues at coordinate 2,314,410 of NW_009649057.1, forward strand.
TGGACAGCTCCAGCCGCAACTGAAGTCAGAGCTCTCCCAAACGTGAGCGATTTAAGCTTTGTCTGGAGACACAAAACTGAAGCCCTTACCAATTACAGATGAGTTATCGTCAGGTGCCACAGGGACCGCGCAAAGGCACTGAGTAGTAAAGGATTAGCCAGTGCACACAGAAATATTGAGCCACTCACTACTACCTCCTATTGTGCTCGTGCCAGTGGAAATCCTTCTCAGAACAGCATATTTTATTCAATTTTTAAGAGCTCTCAATTTTTCATTTAGGAAAGGAAGTTGGAGCAGCGTCCAATCTGTAATCAATCAGTCCGCCTTTGCAGAAAAGCTCTGAGGAAGCGCTCTTGCTCTTTGGTCCTTTATCTTCTCTGTGAACTCACAGAAATTATATTTCTGAATGGAATTAAGAGTGAGGGAGAGGGAGAACTACAGCCAGGGCAGTCCTCAGCTACATCTTACAGACCGCCGTCTTGTAGTAACGAACCCTACCCAAACTATCCCCAACCACAACACTGCTGTCTCCAGTCAGAAGAAGCAGATGAAACGTCGGATAAGCTTGGCCCAGGCTTAAAAAAGGTATTTAAGCACTTTGGGGGGGTACTTAACCGCCTAAGTGCCAAATTCCTGTCGATTTTAGCGGGCATTATAAAATCAGGCGCTTTTGAACAGGATCTGTCACTACCTCATTTAGAGGCCATCCATAACATAAGCCACGGATTCATTATCCCTGGTAATAAATCACTAGAAATACACAATGATGAAAGGAGGAATAACAGCCACAGCTCATCCAGGGATCTCAAAGCTCTCTGCAGCCATTACTTAGGGTTCCTTATAATAGCTGAGGAAAAGGCTGGGTTTTGTTTGTTTGTTTCGAATGAATAAATTAATCATTAGTAAAATATTATGCAGTTCATCAGATATATTATTCACTAGCTATTTGTCAAAATAACAGCTCAGTCATATATTATCAGAACTAAACATTTATAATGTGTGTATATCTAGTCATCAGATGATTTATTCAGGCTTTTGTGGAATGAGTTAGTTATTGACCAGTTTAAATCACTGCTCCCTTGGGCGGCAGAGGCGTGTTCGGCTGTGAGCTCTTGGTGAACTCCCACCATCTTTTTTGCTGCGTTGTTGTGCAGCACCTGGCGCCACAAGCAGACTCTGGGTTTCTTGTTGACAATAGTTTTAATTCTGTTTATCTATAGCCAATGCCAGGTCCGTCTCAGGCAGCAGAATTCAATCACTGATCCAAGATCAACCTATGATTGGAGTTCTCCACGTTCTTGTAGGACCAGCGCCCGAACCCAACACGAAGGTCCTCATCCCTTCTTAGATACCTCATCCGTTTAGTGTCTCTCCACCTCCCAGTTGCAGGAAAAAGAGGGTTTAGGGATCCCAGCTCGCTGCTGTGTGTGATAGATCACACAATTTCGGTAACGCTGGGAAAGAACAGAGGAGCCCTTTACCAGGTCCCTCCCAGCTCCCTCTCCCGTGCCAGCACACTGGCCTCCTTCCAAAAGTGCCTCAGCAGAGCGAAGCTACGTGACTGACACTGGCTGACTCCCCTCGTCGTTCGTGACCAGCATCCCAGAAGGCTGCAGCTTCTTCCATGCCTTTATTGGTGTCAAACATCGCAGCCTCTCCCCTGGGTTTTATTAGGGAAGCTGATGCCAAATCACCCAGCTTCCTCCTACTCGATAAAAAATGTTTATAACCCAGTAAATTCTAACATATCAGCAGCTTGTTATGGAGGGAAAAGGTCACTGGGAGAGAAAGGCAAAAAAAAAAAAAAAGGGTGCCCTTCCATCGGAAATTCTGGCTGGGTATGTACGAAGGAGTCAGCGCCAGGAAAATATCTTTTGATATGATAAAGTCTCATAATAGAAAATGTTGCTGCAATACAGGCCTCGTTTCTTCAGATAAATATTTAATATAGATCACTAAAGATTAATCGAGTACAGAAAAGAGTCTCTCCTATGGTTGGTGTAAAGAAAACATCTTCTCGTTAATTTATTATGGAGACCGAAATGAGAAAAATCCTATAGAGAGAAATGCAGGGTACGGTTTCCATAGAGAAGCAGCGCACCGCACCAGAATTTATTTAGTGTGTGGGCAGAGGCCTTCCCAGAACCAGCTGCAGCGTGGCGTTCGCGTGATAAAAAATCCCAATGTAGGAAGAAGCCTCGCAGACTCATCGTGTTTTGCTGATCTGACTCCTGCAGATCCCAGAGCTTCCAGAAACGGTGAGACCGTGGGACCCACGGGCTCTCAAGAGCATGCTCCACCCTGGATGAAGACTGCATGGTGGCATGGGTACCATCCCAAGATGCTCCTTCAGGAAAGGGCATTCAGTCCTTTCGGAGTAAGATGATGCCCTGAGCTCACCTTGAGGAGAGGAGACCTCAGTCTGATCCTGAAGGCTGTTTGCTTTAGCCAGAAGTCCCCGTAAGCATCTCCTTGACAGTTTCTCCATGGCATTGTGGCCATGTCACGCTGTGCTCCTGACTGTATCGGGCAGCAAAAAGTCCAGGGTGCTGGTTGAGATTTCCATCTCCCACGATGCTGGGATGTGTTTAGTCAGCTCCATTGGTAAATGGATAAAGCTCCATGGGTAAATGACAGGACCCCTTTGCTTTCTATGTTGTCCACAGAAACCATCTTCCCAACCATTTTGCAGCATTAAATAGGACAGTTACAGAGAATAAATCATAAATAGCAGCAGAGGCAGTATGAGAGAGAAAATAAAGGAGTCACAGGCAAGGGAGGAGAGAAAAAAAGGTACAACTTCAGCTGAGACTGAAATGGAACAGAGTCGATGAGATGGAGAGACACGTGAAGGTTGTTGCAGATGGTCAGCCCCGCTGACGTGCAGCCCCTTGCGCCACCAGCATCCGCAACGCGTCAACGAGGGGGGACCGCTTGCTCTTAGCCGAGCAGTGGGAGTGAGCAGGAGAATCCGGCAGATCTGTCTGCGCTCAGGGATGGGGGAAACAGAGGAGCCCTCTCCCGAAATGCATGTTTTAGAGACCAGAAACAACTCTGGGCAGGGGGAGGCTGTAACATTTTTCCACCTCTCCAACAAGCCATGTCCAGTTGTTTCTCTAGAGGTGATACTGTGTTTTCGTACTTGACCTTTTCCTGTGGACACCTTTCCTGTTTTTGGAATGTTTGTGTCAAGCAGTCGACTAAACACTAGTCCACGTGTTTAGCTCTCCCCAGGAGAGAGGCCAAGGGAAGGAAGGTTGGATGCCACCCGTCGGGTCCTAGGCACGCTGCCCTGGGCATTGCTGGGAGGCATTTGGGAAGTGTAGCTAGGAGGAAGATGGAAAAAGCATGGTTGGAAAAGGGTTGGTTTTATTTTTGTGGCATATGCAACGCAGTGTCTCTTCCGCTGCTGCCATGCCTAGCTGATCTCGCGGGACACCATTTTTTTGGCTGACATGGAAGATGATGGAAGGACAGAGAGGCTTTAGCGTCTGGTATGACAACCCAGGGACCACAGGAGTAAAAGGACCCTCCAGGGTGACACTGTCCCATCTCCCACTCTGCCAAGCACAGCGTTCTGCTATTTGAAGAGTTCCGGTCCTAAACCTGTAGGACAGTACGGGTGGGTTCTTTGCAGACTGCGTCTCCGGGGCCGTGGCTGCTCCCAGAACCCGAGTAACAACGGAAAACCTAAATAACAATTCTCTCCAGTTCTACCACAGGCTGTTGGACTCGGTACAGGTGTGACTGGATGGCAGGCTGTAGCCCGGGGCTATCCGGGGGAAAGACTAACCGATTTTTAATCGCAGCAGGGACTGTTGCAGACATCTAATATAGAACTAATCTGTGTTTTGAACGTTTCTTTGTGGCGTGTGGCACGGATCTGGTCAGGAGAATTGCGACAGCTAAACTACCCCCAGGATAACCTGGGGCTCATCGAGGGGGTCCTATTTTTGTCTCCGCACAGGCTGCGACTGCAGCACAGCTTGGCCCCCGTCACCTTGGCAGGGGCTTTCATCAGCCGTGCCCCTCCGACTCTGCCTGTCACGCTCCGTACGCCCGCCGCAGTGAGCCACAGATATAATCTATGGAACACAAACATGATTTTATAATAAGTTTTCTATGCAGCCGGGATAAAATGCCAAACAGAATCAGAAAACAATCAGTCAGTGAAACTCGGCGCGGCTGATGAGTGCGCTGCCTGCAACGCTTCGGTGCCCGGGAAGATTGAGGCTTTAAATACAGCCCCCACCTGCCCTTCCCGACGCGGGGATCAGCGGGGCGAGGGGGCACGGGCGGCGGGGGGACGAGGCTCAGGGAGGTGGGAAAACCCAGCGCATCTCCCGCTGGGAGCAAGTTAAAACAGGAGCGGTGTCGGAGCCGCGAAGAGACACCGTAGGATGGAGCCGCTGCTGCTCGGAGCCGGAGAGCCGCAAATTCACCCGCAGCTGGGCTTTGTCGGTGGGAGCGGGGACAAACAGCTCTGCTGCAGAGACGGTATTTGAGTGAGATAAACATGCGCTTATTGTGGAGGCCTCTGGGTGATGCTCTTGCACAGGGCCGTATGATGGATTCCTCCCACCGGAGGCAGTTTTAGGACGCCTCTCCCCCCCCTCCATCAGGCTGGCAACAGCCCCTGCCCTGGGCAAGTTGAAGTTCATGTCGTGTTCAACCTCCTGTCACAAGAATATGGTCTGCGAGAGCCTAAATCTGTACTGCTGAGCGCAACGCTGCAGCTGGGGGAGAGAAAAACCAGAAAGGAGGGCTGGGAAGCGCGAAGAGGGGCAGCAGCTCCAGCAAAGAGCGGGAGAACGAAGAGAACTGAGTGTCTCGGCGTACGGGGGAGCGCAAAACAGCATCCCGCTGGCCTGGGCGGCAGCTCAGCCCGGTCCAGGAGAGGGTTGGGCTGTTCCCCAGGGGATGACTACATAGCCCATGGCCAGGGAACAGGTTTTGGCTGTCCCCTTCTTCCCGACGTCTGCTCGGGAGATGGGAGTTGTGAGGTTTCTAGTCCGTAGCAGCAGACGTCGGGGCCAGCTCTCTACCAAACCGCACAAATAATTTGATTTTTTTTTTTTTTCTTTCTCTCCAGTATTTGTAAGAGTTGGGGGATTCGGACTAGCTTTTGTCCTGTCTTCTTTAAGTACTCCAGGCTTGAGTCATATTATTGTATAACTCACAACTTCCATTTAAAAAATAAGAATAGGCTGTCTTTTAGGATTGCAAAGAAAAGCCGGAAAATGCGAGTCTTTAAATCTCAAAACCCAGAAGGCAAATAAAAAGCACTGCAGATATTGTTGTTTTGTTCGGTAGGTAAATAAATACATATGCATGTGCTTCAAAATTCTGGGGTCCAGTTCATTATTTCTGAGCGGAGGCTCAGATGTGCCGTAGCACATAATCCCTTACTCAGCCATGGGGGGGGTTTAGCCACCACGGGAGCTGGTGCTTAAGCTTTGCCCGGTCCTCACACCCCGAAACAGCCATGAGGGGGGTTCTTCTCCAGCTTTTCTGTGGCATCTGATCCCCCCCAGACTCAGTTTCCAGTACCTCACCTCAGAGAGATCCTGACTTCAACTTAGCGCAAACAAAAAAGCCTCTCATGAAGGAGAGCAGCGCAGGCGAAAGGGGAAGAACCGACCCCGCAGGAGCTCCCACCCAGACTCAGCAAAGGATTCCTGAGCTGCGATGAAAGCACAAAGCAAAGACGAAAGAGCCTTTGGTAAAGAACAAACCCCTTCACCCTCCATTTCACTCCCTACTAAACTTTAAAAACCCAAACACCTCCCCCTCAAAAAAAAAAAAAACAAAACCCCAAACAAAAAAACAAACCAAAAACCAAACAAACCCCACCATCCCCTTGGGAAAAAAAAACACAACCAAAAAACTGAAAAAACCCTCCAAAAAACCAAAACCCAAACAAAACCCCAATCCTCCCCACACAGCTGACTTCTCTTTCCCCCAAATAAGCTGTGGAAGGTGAGGCTATAAATCCTCGCAGCTGGCAAGGGAGAGAGCTCGGTGTTGGGGAAGGGGATGGTGCCCTTTGCTGGGCAGCAGGGCACAGCTCCAGCCCTCTATCCCAACCCCCAAATTTTGACGCTTACAGTCCGGAGACCCGCTGGGACTTGTGACTGCCTTTGTGCCCGGGGCTGGATGCTGCCGGCACTGGAGTCGAGGAGGTTTTGCTCTTAACTTCTCCAGAACCTGAATTTCACACCTGGACCTCAGCACGTGAGCGGATTTTGCTTTGTAGCTGAATTAAGCGATTTGTGCGGACAGGCGCTTCTGCGGCTCCGTGCACGTTGTGGGGCAATTAGCAGTTCCACTGACCGACCTCCCTCCACCACGCTGCAGATCTTATGCCCATGGCATGTGTATAACCACCCCTCTCAGCTGTTTCAGGTGTGCTCGAAGGTCAGTGAGCTAAGGAAGCACTCTGGTGGTCCTTTTTACAATACAGCAGTCTCCTGCAGCATCTGCCTACGGTATATTCATGAATTTGCAGGAATTCAGACAGGCACGACCTGAAATGGTGCAGACTAGCGCTGCTGGAGGCCTTAGAGGTCTTCAAGGTTCTCCCACAGACCATCCGGCACATTCTTCTTTGCTGATTTGAACACACCAGACTCAGCAATCAACGTAACTTACCCGAAGGAAGTGGTTTGCATTTCATTAGATTGATTTCACAGCCTTTGGGGTCCTATTACTTTGTAGAAGATAAATGCTACGGGTGTGCATTTGATCCCTCTCACTCCTGCTGTAGAACAGGTCCCACACCCTCCTTCTGGTGTGACTCCAGCTTCATGCTTTGAAGCGGGTGGCTCTTGCATCCTCTCCAAAGGGCTGGGATTTGGGAATTTATGTGCAGTGGTGATTTTAAGACATGTACTTCTGCCCCTGCTTCTCTTCTCTGTGGTCGATGTGGGGTTGTGTTTGCGTGTTGCCGTTGGTACCGTCAGCATGATTGAGTGCGGTGTTGGTGGCGGTGTGCCCTGAGCGGGCAGCAAGGACCGTGCACAGGAGTGTTTATTGGCACAGGCAAAATGGGCAGCAAAATTGGCCATGCCCATCTGATAATGTTGTGTTAACGGTTGGACTTGGTGATCCTAAGGATCTCTTCCAACATCAATGATTCTATGGTTCTGTCTCCTTTAGCCCTTGCTGGAGAAATGCTTTGTCCCGGCTCCAGATCTGGGTTATTTTTGTTCATGGATGTGCTGTATGCTAGATCTCTTCCTTGGAGAAGTTGTTCATCTCTCGCTGCCTCAGCTTCTCTCTTTGCAGTGACACGTCTGTTTAAAAGTGCTTTGAGATCCATGTATCAGTCACAAATAACGGCTAAAGGGAACATGACTCATGATTGGGAAATTGCGAAGCACGTGCCTGAATAACCAAGTGCTTCAAAGCTTCACAAACAGATCCCAGAAAACAAAAGCATTTGCGTTCACTAGTCTCTGTTCCCTGGATAGGACAGGACAAAAATAAAGCTTTTCCTTTCTGAAATATTGCATGAAAAGCATGGCTGTCTCTTTATTGCAGGCCACTTTGTGGCATGCAAATAGATTGCCTTTCTTCAAGAGTTTGCGAATTTTTATTTTATTGTAGTCTTTTTATTTCCTCCATCAAAACATGTCTGAGTTTGAAATGGCATGACTAGGAATGAAAATTAAATACATCAAAACTGATTTTTGTTGAAATGAGATTTTGGCGCAAACAGGGAATGTTCAAGGCTTTCTCACTGCTGCGTTCAGTTTTTTTGCTGAAGAGGGATGTAGTCTGAGGAAATGGGTCACCTTTTTCCTAGAGAAAATTTCTTCAATTTTACTGTAATTCTGAAATGTCATAGGCTTTTTGGGACTTTTTTTTCCCCCCTTAATCTTGAACAAAGCATAAATGTCTCTGATTATGGATGGCTTGAATTTTGCTGCAGCCATACTCTGCAGCCTCATTTTTTTTAGCCCTTCACCTCTCCCCTTATACCTTTTGCTCACAATTTCAGGCCCAGATACCATCTGAATCCTATGCTGAGAGGGGACAGTCTCTGCGTATACTCATATAGTGTTATCCCTGCTTGCTGGATGTCACTGGCAAACGAGCAAACCTTGGCGAGTGGCCTGAGAGTAACAGCACAGCTTGAAAACCAAAGGGGTGTTGAGCCACAGCTCTTGGGGTGAAGGCACAGAAATGGGTGTCCTGAGGAACAGTGAGGAGGAACACCATTTGCTCTTAAACTTACTTGGAGGAAATAATGTCATGACATCATAGGAATAAAGTAGAAAGGATCAGTATGGGAGGGGAAGGGGGGTTATTTTACGATGACAAAATGGGTTTTGTTCGGTTGCAGTCTCGTACCTTCTCCACGTACTCACGAACGCTTTCTGCAAGGTGCCTTGCAATGGCATGGGTGTAGTGAAGGACGCCAGTCCTCGTCACGTCTCTTGGGTTATTCTCAGGCTGGTGACCGTGTGTTGGGTCTGGGTATGCCTTTAGGAGCAGACAGGGGTTAGTCC
>NW_009649057.1:2322958-2343841 GCF_000708025.1 Charadrius vociferus
CCATCTGAAGGATATTCCCTGGCAGGAAAAGGTATGGGCCACTTTCACTTCCCATAACCTGGGCAAAAGCCCTTCAACTGGCCTGTGGCAAGAGATCCCTGATGTAAACAGGTGGTTTTGCCAACTGGCTGTCTTCAGGCATCCGAGCCACCCACCAGCACCAGCCTGACATGATCGCTGGTGTCTCCATCAGCTGAGAATGACTCAGGGGCGAGGGGGTGGGTGAGAGGGGACAGCTTTCCCATCGCTGCTGGCTCTTGCTGAGCCCACAGGGGTGGTAGCTGTGCCCAGGTGATGTATTTGAACATGGCTGCTTTTTTTGTTTTTGCCTTCTTCCTGACACGGTGAATTTGAGCCTTTGCCAAGTCAGTAGCACAACTGACCAGAGGGGGGGTGATGGCTCCATTTTCTAACAACAGTTCAAGTTTTGAAACATGGTTGCATGCTGTGTTGGAGAAAATTTTGTGCTTTTTGGGGAAAAAATGGGCAATCAAGGCTAAATTTCCAATACTTACTTTCCCAGTATTGACAAATACTGTGCTTAAGTTGCCAGTAGTGCAGCAGCCGGGTACCTTCGCCTGCAGCATGAGAAATTAAGGTTCAAGTCCACGTTTCTCATGGTGGTTTTTTTTCATCTGAGTTAACTGTGAATCATGATAAGTAAAGAGCAAAGCTTGGGGCTGTGGTGTCACAGGCTGAGGTTATCAGCTTGCTGCAGCTAAAATTAGGAAAAAAAAAAACAAAACAAAACCAAAAACCCTGTAGTCCACACACCTATATCTTCAGGAAATGAAGCAAGTGCAATTTAATGAAATGACTTGTTCCAAACTATGTTCTTGTAACAGCCTTTGATTCATGCTGTTGTGCTCGTATGAGCACCGGTGGGCAATTGTGACCCAGTCTAGATGGTGAATTTTGGGGCAGGGCAGGCCTAGCTTGCTGAGGGGCTCTGTGGGTAAAGAGTGCTCACCATGACTTAGTGTGGGCCAGTCGTCCCCTGGGTGATTTGTTATCCGCTCTATGAATTAAAAGCTGCCTGTCTGTCTTCCAGTTCAAACTTGCTTTCAAAAGTAACAGGTTTGAATACTTTCATGTGCTCTTTAGCCATATGAGGAGGGTCTTCGTGAAGAGTTTAATCCTTTAACCTACTAGAGTCCAAACAAACACTTCAATGTGAAAAGGTCTTTGTTGTTGTTGGTTGGGGGTTTTTGCAGTTGCTACAGCACAAGACTGAATAATTTGGGGCCTTTTCTTGTCTTTGCTCCATGTTGCTGTACAGCATCCTGTGTCTTTGCTTCCCTTCCAACCTCTTGGTTGGTTAAGCCTAATTGGCTGTTGTATGCCATCAGCTTCTCTGGAGAAGGATCGTGTGTTGAGCAAAGGAGCAAACAAGAAGGGAATTGGAAGAACTGCAGCAAAGAGAACCTAAAATTGTACCGATTATCCCAGGTTTCCTCAAGACTATCTAAAATTCCTTCAATGACTTGGATGTTTCCATCTGTTTCTTTAAAAGTGCTCTTCTTTGAAAGCATGTTCTTGACAGCTCCTTGACTTCCCAGGATCTGCTTGATCCTGAATTTGAGGTCAAACTCATAGACACATAAATCCAGGAGACTATGCTATGAAAAATAGTATCAGTGGTGTTGTAATCTGAAACTGTAGAACTCAAAATGCTGGCTTCATAGATGAGTTTCTCTAGGCTACCTCAGGGATTCTAGGGGAGAATTGTTCTGCGTGCATCTCTTGTGATTTTTATCATAATTCACAGTGAAGGAACGGGTGTTAGCATTGTCCATTCCAGTGCTTGGAGCACGAGACCCTGCAGCCTATTAGAAGAGCTTCCTCAGTAGCTTAATAAACCATGTCTGGTTTAGGTAACCTTTTAGGAAGAAAACAGCAACAGAACAGAACATTTCCTATTGTTGCTAATGTTTGTTAAGCTGCAGTGGTGCTAACAATGCTGGGAGCCCTTGTAGAGATGTCACTCTGGCTTCTAGCAGCTAGTATCAACCACGATGTAAATTGTAGTGGCTGAGAAGAAGCGCCGTCAGCCCAATGCTGAAAACGGCTGAAATGGTGTTAACAGTAATGGGAACTACTTATGAACAAGTCTGCAGGGTGGACAAGGCTGAAGTAGGCTGGGGTTGGAAAGGCTGTCTCGACTGCCCGAGGTGTGTGCTGTTTGCAATGGAATCTGCACAAATAACTTTATGGGGAAAGTTGAGTGGAACAAATGTCCCACAAGCAGTTTGCGGTGTAACTTGATGGGTGTGATGAAAGGGAATTGTAGCAGCTGACTCAGGTGAAATATGGGAGCAGAGCAACAGATGACAGATGAAGGCAGCTGGTGGGTTCCCTCTGTGTTAAAGAAGTTTAGAATTTACTGTGTTCTCTGAGGATGCACAGACACATAACTTGGAGGTGACCCTGCGCAGTTGAAGGGGTATGAACCTGCTCTGTCATGTTTGCTTGCGAGTGTCTGATGGCAATGGTAGCTATGTTTAGGTTTGAAGTCAGGGCTAGGAATCATAGCCATGTCCTGGCCACGATCAAATTTAATACCAAGCAAACTTAGTAATGCCCAAATTTAATGACCTATCTGTTAACTTGTACTTACCTATGCTGAATCACTCTGCTTTGACTCTCTAGTAATGAATTCATTCCAGCTTCATCTTTTTTTAAACAAATCAATCTCTTCATCGCTCAACAGTTACATGTTGCCTCCTAAAGGACCCAAGTGTAGTCCCATCCTAAGAGAGAACGCAAGACCCAGAGTCATGTCTGTCTGATCGGTTTTTAATTCAGCGCTGGAACAATCTGTTTACGAGGCACTGTCAAGGTCGCATGAAATCCACCTAACTTTGAAGTCATTGTCTTTCTTTTTGCTTCTTGCAAACTTCATGTCATTCTGGGCCTATTATTTACCTCCCTCTCTTTCTACAAAGAAAACCAAGTTTTCAACTGTGGAACAATTCAATATTTTAAAGAAAAATATCAGAGAGATGAAAACAAAACTCTATTTGTAGCAGGAAAATCCAACAGGCTGAAATGAATGCCCAGAAAAGGGGAAATACTTGAGGTTTCAGACACTTCAGCCAACATTGAGCACGTGGCCAAAGTACAGACCAAGGGAAAAACAACAGAAGATTCTTCCGGTCTCCTGTGGAGACAGATGAAGGAGTAAGTAGTCCACTGGCACTGTTTGATTTCTGCCATAACGTTCTGGTGAAAGATCAAAGCACTGATGGTCCTCTCCTTGGGTTCAGCCCCATCCAGGTAAATGCCCCTATAGGAATAAAACTGCTGCAGACAGCACGGCATTTATCAATAGATCAATAGTCAATTTATTTCTCTTACTCACCTGCCAGCTGTCATATGTCAGCCTGTCTGCTTGCCTGGTTGTTATGCAAAATGCTGTCAGACTTTCAGCTTAAGTGATTTCTTTCCTACTGCTCTGGAATTAGATTTTTGTATTTTTTTCCCCCCCTCTTTCTTACGACAGAGCTTCATCCTCTGTCTAATTTGGAACTAGTTTGAATCTACAGACTGGAGTTTTCTTAAATAGATTAGGGGGGATGAGTGCCAAACCCTCACAGGAAACTAATTCTTGTAGGTCCTTTGAAAAGCTCAGCTTTGAAGACTGACTTCTTCATGCTGCCCGAGATAGAGAAGAGGCCAAGCTGCAGAGGAAACTGCTATGGGAATATCGCACTGCTCAGCCTGGGGCTGTCTGGCATTTTGAGGGCACAGACGAGAAATAAAACATCACTGACCCCACCATAATCACAGATACCCTGTACAGACTCGCATTAAGCCAGATCTGGCAGTAAAAGATAAGCGTTATAGTGCTGTTGTCATGCTGGTGTCCTGCCCCCGTGGCATTGTTTGCGGAGTCAAAGGCTCACAGTAACCTGGAAGAGAAATCGCCTGAGGATTGAAGATAACTCTTACTTTGTGTGGCCCGTGACTGGGGTGATTAGGCTGAGGAAAGGAAAGGCAAAACAAGACACCCCCCCCCAGTAGAAGCACCTGAGAGGATTCTGGAGGACTCAGGGCTAAGTTCCTGATGAGAACACAAAACTTGGTTTTTTTACCTGGGCAAAGCCTCAGATCTGTCTGTTTGGGTTCATACTCGTGTTAACAGCTAATAACACTTGTCTGCAACGTAAGTAGGGGTGTCCAAAAATGTCTGTCTTAATGGTTGTGAGGTGCTTAGATGAAAACAAGGGGCAGAGACATGTCTAGGCAGATGCTATTCTATGTACACCGAAATCCAAGAGAGCAAGAAGTCTCTAGGAGTTCTCTGGCTCTGGGGGTCCTACTGACATCAGGGTCAATAATGCGTGCGATGTGCCAGGTAGAGGACATGAAGCAATGGTTGTATCTTGCTGTTACTGAAGAGGGTGTTGCCTTTGGAAAGGCTCTGTCTTCTCATCACCTCTGGGAGCAGTTGATGGCTTTGATGATCTATGAAACAGATGAAGAACCGCTGAACAAAAAGGAGCTGGTGCCTTCTCCTTGCCCAGTTCCCAGGGAGTGATGGTGCTGGTCCTGTCTGCTGAGTGGGCACTGAGTGGGATGCACTAACCGCCCTGCAGGCGGTATATCCAGCAGCAGGAGGTGTTGGGATGTTGGAGTTAGCGTGACAGTTACAGGCTTTGTTCAGTCTCTTCCCGCTCTGCTTTTTTTCCTTTTTCAAACAGACTGTGTCTCGATCATTGTTTAATGCGTTTAATTTCTTTTTGGTTCCAAGCGCTAGCCCCCGAGGTCTGTACTGAGCTCGCTTCTTTGCTGAAGTCCTTTGGTTGTCTTGGCCATTTGGAGATGGGGAATTTAACTTGCTCCGACGGCCTCTCTCTTTCAGACTTCTCTCCCCGGGTAGGGATGCTCGTGCCCTCGGATTCTCGTAGCCTCTCTGCTGGTGCAGTGGGGGTCTGGGTGAGGTACCCAGTCCAGGCTTTTGACTTTTTCTCCCTCTTCAGCATTTTTTCCCCCCCTTTTTTCTGTTTCCCTGGAGGGGTCATAGTGCTAATGAGCACTGAGACATCCCTAGTGGCTCCCTCTGCCTCTGACATGCATGGCCTTGATAGCAAGCTCATTAAGGCAAACTCTGAAGGGGCAAGTATTTTCTCAGATATAGCCAAATACAAATAAAATGCATCCCCTTACTGTGACAGGGAGGAAGGCCTGAATTATGTGCCTCCCTAAGGCAGCACTTCATCCCTCTATTTCCTCTCACCTCCCTTCCCCCTTTCGGCATTAGCGCTTCCGACCCCTTCCAGCCATTAAAGAGTGGGCTCTTCACTGCTTTCACCAGACATTCGAGAGCAGACTCCTCTCCGCTGACCTGGCAGGCATTTTCCTGGGTTCGTTCCACATTAGCATGGGCTGTCTACGCTGGCGAGACATGAGAGCATAAACAAGTGCCTCTCCCCACCACTCAGACGTTAGGTCATAGTTTCTCCTTATCCCATCTCTGTATCAGGGATACAGACTCTTCCTCCTCCTTGCTAAGAGGTTTATCATCTTTCCGAAGCCCTTAAAAGCTTCCCCACCGGCAGAAGCTCAGGTCCTTGCTCGGGATTTCCCCTGAGGGTCGGGAGACTCTGCACTAATCCTAACCGAATCATGGGGTGCCATCATAATCCTGGTCGAGTCTTTGCAACTTTTTCACCTGGAAAATGAGCAAGCGGCAGTGCAGTATTTCCCTTTTTATGAAGTGCCTTGAGACCTGCAGAGGCTTCACCTGTGCTTTCCAGGCAGTGGCATTGAGACTGCGGTGTCACTGGTGGTTCTGAGGAACAATGATCAGGGAAATGGCATCCGAGAATGCTTTCTGGGAGGAAAGACTTCAGTGCTCGTTTGCACACATCATCCACGACTCCAAGGCCTTGGGAGATCCTCCAAAGATTCAGTGGTGATAAACGATGAGAATATGCTTACCTAGCGCAGTGCCATGGATGCAGCTTTGGTGGTAGCAGCTGCTTCTGCAGAAGATACAATTAAGTCTATCATTGAAAGCTGATAGCAAACCTGTTCTTGGAGGTGTTTCTTCACAGACTTCAGGAGCTACAGGTTGGATCATTCCCTGAAGTCACAGCTATACTGTTCACTGCAAATACCTTTTTTTTTTTTTTTATCACCTCAATAATTCTAAGCGATTTCACTAGCCATAACCATTTATGGTAAGCCTATTTTCCAAAATTGTACCAAGATCTTGGCCTTGGGTGCCTTTTACAGCACAGAGTTCTATAGGTTGCGTGGAAGTTTGCTGGTATTGAGAGGGTTGCTTTCAAAGTAAAATACTCTGGAACTGCACAAGCCAAGTTTAAAACGTATTCACGGTCATTAATCAGGAAGCTTAACAATACCATATCATTTGCTTGACCAGTCCCAGCCAATCAAGAGCACACAAAGAGAGAATACAGCCAAATACTATGCAAAACCCTTAAAAAAAAAAAAAAAAAAAAAAAAAAAAAAAAAGCTTGAAAAATGTCACTAAGTAAATTCAAATAATGCATAAATTAGAGGGAATTGCAACTGGCTCATGGATATTCTATGAGCAGAAGATAAACATCTAAGTTAGTTGCATAAATTATTCATAATACGTATTTGCTCAGCTTTTCTCATCAGTTATGAAAGCCACACATCCAAGCATTTGGAGACTATAATAGAAATGGGCTTTCACCTCAACGATATGTCCTGGGAGTAGGAAGCCCTGGGGAGGGTCAGCATGTGTAAGAGCAGAGTGGAAAAAGTCTCCTTCACTGTGATGTTTTAGATGTGGGTTCTGCTAAGGGTTTGTCTATTGCATGAATGGTGACTGGAACTGTCCCTTGGCAGCAGGCAAAGTTGAAGATACAGCAATAATTTCTTTTGAACTCCTTCTGCCTCCTGCCAGTGGTGTCATGAGATGATGTTGGACCTGATGTAAAAAATGAACCCACTTCCCCTTTGAACACATGGTTTACCAAATTCTTATTTTCTGTTCCCACCTTCTCCCGTCTTTATTGTCAACTGCTTTCCGGTGTGTGGTCCGAACTGTAACTGTTGGCCCTGTCCATCTCCACACACTGGATGGAGGCACTCCTGAGGTTTGGGCGTTGACATATCAATAGGGCCCTACTTGAACACTCACACATTTTGACTCTCTGGTGTTTGCTTTGGAATAAATAACTGAGCAGTAAAAGCAAACGTTCTGTGCTTTGTGGGGGGACACAAAGCATTCCCCTCCCCCTCTCTGAAAACGTGCTGGCTCTGGAGGGCTCTAGTCTCTCCTGACTCTATTGATAATGGTTGCAGGAAGTGGTCATCTGAGAGCAAAAGTATGTGTGAGTCTTACAGGAAGTGTTAGTTATGTCTTTGGAGAGGAAGCACAGATGGCATCATTCCTGTGCTTGCTAGTTATGATCTCCAGGATAGGAACATGGAATTATAGAATGGTTTAGGTTGGAAAGGACCTTGAAGATCATTGAGTTCCACCCCCCTGCCCTGGGCAGGGACACCTCCCACCAGCCCAGGTTGCTCCAAGCCCCGTCCAACCTGGCCTTGAACACCTCCAGGGATGGGGCCTCAACAACCTCTCTGGGCAACCTGTGCCAGTGCCTCACCACCCTTAAAGTGAAAAACTTCTTCCTAATGTTTAATCTAAACCTGCCCTCTTCCAGTTTATAGCCATTCCCCCTCGTCCTGTCACTACATGCCCTTGTAAAAAGTCCCTCCCCAGCTCTCCTTGTAGCCCCTTTAGGGACTGGAAGGCCACAAGAAGATCTCCCCGGAGCCTTCTCTTTTCCAGGCTGAACATGGGAATCTCTATTTAGTATAAATTATTTATTTATTTAATATAAATGATTTATTATAAAACCTTGCCTGTCTCTTAGCATCCAGATCTGCATCTTCCCGTGCAGCGTAACTGCCGAAGGGACGGTTCCTTCATCCAAAGGGGATTTCCTTCTACAGTGAGATTTGGCGTTGCCACTGTGATCAAGAATGATTAGAGCAACCTCTCTCTGTAGTGTCGGAGAGAAGCTATTTGTCTTTACTTTTAAGGCTTTCTCTATTGTTAAAATCAACAGCGGGACCCCCAAACATATCTTTTCCACAGATACTAAAAATGCTGTATTCTGCTCCGTACAGTGAATACATGGACACTGGTAACGTACTTCTTATCTGCAGGTGTTTGTTTTTCCCACTCCTGGTATTAAGATCCTGCTGTATGGAGTTTTTGGGGTTGTGTTTGTGGTTTGTGGGGTTTTTTGGCCTTTTGACAGAGTTTTTTTCTAGAAAAGACCTATATTTCTGCAGATTTCAAGGTCTGACACTAATGACTCTTGGGATGTGGTAAGCGGGGTGTTTTGTTTTGGCATTTTCACTTGGCTCGTGAAAGCCCAGGAGCTACAGAGGGGCATTAGCTCAGGTGTAATGAGATATTTTGAAGTAGAAAGCTGGCACTTTGCTGTTTTAATGAATGCAACTGCTGTTAGGCAGCCTGGGGTGTTGTGATGGGGTGCAATCAAAATAAATACATGCGTAATTGCATTAAGTAAAATAACCTAACACGTATGAAGCGGACTGGCTGTAGGATCAACCCTGGGAATAAAGGTCTGGTTTGTGATCCTGGCTCTGCAGCTGACTTACAGCATCTCCCAGACCTGCCCGCACGTCAGGGTCTCTACCAGCAAAGTGGGATTGCCGGTGCTGGTTGACACACATTGATAGAAAGTGCCTCATCAGTACCAGGTATTGTCTTTCCTATTATTTAAATGAAATTTTTGTCTTAAACCCGAGTTACAGGCATAAGTGAATGAAAACTGACAGAGAAGCTTGTGACTTGATTATCTGGGAGAGAGCTTAAGATAGTGCAGGTGTGTTGTAGGAGAGTAGTTATAAATAATAAGAAGAAGGCCTTGCTCAATATTTTTTTCGAAGGACGTTAATAGGTTTCTCATCTCTTAGGCGCTCGGCTGGTGATGTATTTCAGAGGCCTGATTTTTAGATCACAGGTGTGCAAGGTTTTCTCTAGGCATTTCCCTCTGTGTTGTTTCAAAATGGATACCTGCAATAAAGCGCTGCTTTTGCAAACATTAACTTTGTTTTTTTTTCCCAGTTGCTATCGGTTTAAAGGAAGGGATTTGAAATTCACTTTATAGGTTTGTTTTTTTTTTAAAAAAAAAAAAAAAAAAGAAAGAAAACCAAACAAAACCTCCATTTTCATCCTGGCCTCTGCTTATATCTGAATCGATCCTTTTAGATGGTTTATCAAGCGTATTGTTTTTCAAAATGATCTTTTCTGTACTCCCTGGTGCTGAAAGATTAAGATGTTTGGAGAAAGTGTGTTTCCTTCTGTCTCGCTTTGCAAAAGCAGTCGCTACAAGGAAGGCTTGTGGAAACGGGGACACGGCAATGACCAGACAGGTCTGGATCTACAGTCTGGCTAACAGACCCGCTCTTCTGCTGACAGAAACCAGAGTTTGCTGCTTTATGAAGAAGTGTGTGAGGGTGAAAGGACTGGGCTGCTTTCTTTGTAGAGAGTTGCAGTCCTCTGCCAGACATCTCTGAGGACTCTGACACTGCCTCCTCATCAGCCCAGACCCTGATCCTCAAAGTGTGGTGTTATTGTGCAGTAATCTCTCGCTTTTCCTCTTCTCCTCCCCCTCCCCTTCTGTCTAGCCTTATGGCCTCACGTGTGTATCCATGTGAGGGTGTCCACCAGGATTGTGTCCCTTCTCCATCCTCCTTCCCTGCCCTTGGTGGCTCTCCCTGCCCCTCGGGACTCGAAGCCTCACCCCTGTTGTGTTCCTGTGTTGTCGCGTAGGGAGTTTGCCCGTTGGAAGGTGAGGAACACAGCCATCGAGCGGAGGGACCTGCTCCACAATCCACTGCCCCTGATGCCTGAGTTTCAGAGGAGCATCCGCCTCCTGGGCAGGAGACCCACCACGCAGCAGTTCATCGATACCATCATCAAAAAGTACGGCACCCACATCCTCATCTCTGCCACCCTGGGAGGTAGGTGGCGACCGGGGCTGTTCTCTCGCGCGGGTGTCAGCGGTGGGGCGGTGAAGGCACCGGCGATCCTTGGCCGCGTTGCGTGGGGACTGGCTGGTGGCACGGAGCCGGGCTGCAACTGCCCCGGCCAGACCCCGTCTCATCGTCAGATGGTGGGGAAACCTCCCCCCCGAGTACACGTAGCCTTTGCAAACGAACCCGCAGTGTGTGCGAGCTCGGCATCCACGCGACGCGTGCACCTGTGCGCCTCTGACAACGGCGTGTGTGTACCGGTGTGCGTCACGATAAACACGCTTCATTTAGCCGGGCAGCCTGTCTGCCATTCCTGCGCATCCCTCCTTAATTTGACAATAGACACTGTTGATCCCTCCCTCTTTTTTTTTTTTTTCTTCTTTTTCTCCCCACCGCAATGAAACCAAATGCAAGAGAAGGAAAAAACATCCTTTCTTGCTGGAACTGGTGGAATTTTAAAGAGCTGCAGGAAAAGGGAGTTGAAGGCGCAGGGCAGGGGGAGAGGCGGCCAGAAAGGTCTGGGCTGAATGCATAAGCGAAAGCAGTAACGTGGAGTAGACTTTTGAAAAGAGCAATGGTTAAGTAAAAATTCAGAACGTCTGTGCAAGGACTGCAGAGCGGTTTGCGTGTGCAAGCAGAAGATGTCGGCGATGACATAAGACGGAGCATTGTGGGGCCGTTAATCCACGTGCGCGCACTGCTGGCGGTGCTGCAGAAACAATTCAAGCACTGAGTATTGAAAACAGGAGGGGTGAGAATCAGCAACTCCTCTTGATATTTGCTGCTGATTTTTTCCTTTTTCGGGTTCTTGTACTATTTTTGGCATTCTTTACCCCTTTGGGTGTGCATTTAAATACTTTTCTTTTGAGAACTGCTGTAAGAGGGATTCTGCAGTGGCAAATTTGAGTACAGAGTTTGCTGCTGTTGCTTCTTCTAATGTGCCTGACCTCCAGCCTTGCCACGCTGTGAAGTTTGTGGTGAACTTTGAGGAATTTCTGGCCATCTGTCTGTTCCCAAAGCATTCTGCAGACACTCGGATGAGACATAGATGAGATTAGATGTGTGCATATGATTCATGCGCAAATTAGGTGGTAGGTAAATTGGCGTGATTCCATTGAAGTCAAATGGCCTCTCGTGTGGCAAATGTCCTTCAAAGAACCTCAGGCTCCTC
The DNA here is from genome assembly GCF_000708025.1 of Charadrius vociferus. NCBI lineage: Eukaryota > Metazoa > Chordata > Aves > Charadriiformes > Charadriidae > Charadrius > Charadrius vociferus. The sequence continues at coordinate 2,334,147 of NW_009649057.1, forward strand.
TTCCAGTCCAGGCGTTCAAACCGTCTGCTCCATCAGCGCTAAGTGTGAGAGAAGGCGGGTTTCCATGCACGGAGGAGTACAAGTGACTGCCTCCATCAGGCCTTAATGAAGTCTGCGTGAAGATAAACTCCTTATTATTGAGAAATTGCTTTTCAGGACCATATTTTACAGAGCCCAAGCGAGCCACGTAAGAATCCAGTAAAGTGGTGAGAGGTGGTTTTTTTGCGGGCTTACTTTTCTTTCCAATGATATGCTTTTTTTTTTTTTTTCCCTCTTCTCGCCACTCACATCTGTGGAAATTCAAAATAAGACAGACCTTTGATGGTAAAATATATTTTTAATTTTGCCTGGGTGAGGTTGTGAATTATTCACAGTGGCTTGTTTCTTCTCCTGATTTTACAACACAACAATTTTAAATATGCAGAGGTTTGTAAGAAGAACCGGTGTTGGAGAAGAGTGCTGAATGCTTCATCAGCCCAGAGCACGATGAGCAATGGTGGGGCAGAAAATAAGGATTTATCTTGGCAATGGTAGTCCCAGAGAAAATGTAGATGAAGCTGAGCATGCATTATGCAAGGAGGACACACTCTAATCGCAGTCTGTGGGCTAAACAAGACCACTGGAGTGTAAAAGCAGACGTGTCCTGGCACCCTTGCTCTCCCAAGACCTCAGGTCTTCTCAGAAAAGGGACAAGAATTCCGCTTTGGATTCCAGCGGGTTGTAAACTCAGCCTGTTGTCTTATTAGGTTGCAAACAAGTGACAAACACGCAGGAAATTGTTTGGCTTTTAAATGCCAGCTGTTGCACGGAGCCCAGGAGGATGGGTGATGGATCAGGGCAGCCCACCCGAACGCAGCAGCTATTTTCACACCTGGCCACCCGGGGAACAGCTCTGATGTCTCTCAACCTACAGAGCAGCCGGGTCTCCCTGGAGCCTAATAACAAACCAGCTCTGCTCCAGTTTAGTTCTGACAGAGGGATTGGTGACAGGTCATTTTGAGGGCATCTGTGCTCCAGGATGGAGCACACAGAGCTGAGAGCCAATTTGCAGGGAAAGCCCTGAAGGAAAGACAACTTTGAACATAGCATCCGCTTCATAAATGAGAAATTAAGACTTAATAATGCAGCAAAAGTCTATTAACCTCTCTTGATCTAAGGGTTGCTTTCTCATGCACACTCTCCATGGGGATGCTGTGCTTTTCCAGGTCTGCACACATGTACACAGAATGGGTCTCCAGCACCATTACTTCTTCTCAGCACCCTTCACTCCTAGGGACAGCGTTTGTCCCTCAGGAGAAGTATCAAATGTCTTGGGCTTTACTTTCCTGTTTTCTTCCTCTTCTTTCCAGTGGAGGGGTCCAAACACCTCAGGGAGGAAAAATGACACCTTGTGTGGGGAAATCACTGCTCTGCACTGCCCCAGAGCGCAGGTTTCTCTCTCTCTGATGTCTAGGAACTGCTCATTGCCTGCTTCGTGTTGTCTGGGGACCGAAAGCTAATGGTGGGTCTCCCACCCATGTGCAACCAGTGTTATTGCCTGATGCAATTCAACCCACGCTTCCTGGTTGCTCGCTGCCCAAAGGATCTCCAGTCTCAGCGTTCCTCTACTAAAATGACCTGGTCTGGACCGAGAAGGTTTTTTGCACCTTGGCTATTCGAAGAAGGCATGATGTTTTTCCAGGAAAATCTATTTTTTCCAGTTACTGATGGAATCGAAGAAGCGTTGATACCTGGATCCCACAGGTTGCTCTGAGAATTACAGCTAAGGAGAGAATAATCCCAGGTCTTCCCTCTCTTTTCACAGCCTCCTGAAATGGAGGCAAAGCATCGGTTATGTCTGCTGTGTCTCCATGCAGATAAATAAATATTTCTATGACACCAGATACAAAACTTTTGGCTCAAAATACAACACTTCCATACTGATCTTCCCCCAAGCCTCTTGGCGCACTCCCATGCAGATGTCCTTTTGGTGGCAAACAAGTTGCCTCATGAAAATTCACAAAGTCTGACCTTTCTTTAAATCCCCCTGTAAAACTCGTCTCGGAGATGAAACCTCCAAATGCCTTGACAGCGGCCGGGCGTCTGCTGCGCGGTGACCGCTGTTCCTCACACCAATCACAGTCATCTCATTACCTGGTGCTCTGCAGGCTGTTTGCTGTATACAACTGTTGGGTCTCGTCACATACGTGGGTTTTAAATCCTCTGGGACAGGAACTGTCTTTGTGCTGTTTGTGTGGATAGAGCCTGATGTGCCAGAGCCTTGATCCCTGCCAAGGTCTCCTCATGCCGCGCAACACAATGTTAATGGTGATAAAGGAAATCAAAGCTGATCATTTTGCAGGGAAAACGTTTTTGTGAGAAGGAACAATGGTGATACTGTTACTACTACAACTTTGATTGTGGTCAAAGGATAGCATGTTATTTTTAACGAAATATTAAAGAGAGAAAGATTTACACGCCGAACTTCTCGACTTAGCACCCATGAAGCCAATTAAAAGATTTCAACTGATCAATTCTTTTGATGAAAAGTGTCTTCTTTCCACTAAAAATTTCAGTTTTTCATCTCAAAGCCAAAACCAATCCTCAACATACCAATCACTTGAAAAACTGAAATCTAATAAAAATATTTTGATTTTCAGCCAGAATATTTTTGGTTTGTTTTCAGGCATTTGGCTTCCACATAAAAGCTGGAAAAATTCCAGGGAAAGCAAGGGACGGGGTGGGGGTGGCGCGGCTTACTGAGGTTTTGTTGTTTGGTTGGGGGTTTTTTGCATATATGCAACAAAAGAAATTATTAGTTTCATCATTTCATGTGTCCAAATAAATATTTTAAAGAAAATTGCTTTTTCTTTAAAAGAAAAGTATGCAAAAATGCTGAAGAGCAAAATATTTCTTGGCCTAAAAAGTGGTGGTGCATTTTTTTTGACCGTGCTATCATTGCCAGAGGCAGTGTAGTCATCAGTGGTTCATCTATCAAATCAGAACAAGTACCATTCTCTCATTAAGAGAGCTATGTAGAAATGGCACATTCCTGGGTATCTCTTCTTTTCATTTATTAAAATCAGAACTTCAGATGTTGAGAATGCCGGATGGTATTCCACCTTTTTACTCCCTCTATAGCGCCAGCCTTATGTTAAGAATGAACTGGATTTTAATCTGGCTCATACAGTGCAAATTGAACTTTTAGGTAAATATTACTTCTCAGCTTCATGTCCTTTTCATATATCTTTTGTTAGATTCAGGTCTCTGCTAATGTTTAGGATGTTTGGTGCTATCGGGTCTTAACTGCTTCACTCCCAGATTCTCTGTGATTACTGGCTCAAAACCACCTCCTCCCCCTTATCTTGCATCCTATTTTTCGCTCTCCACTTAAACTCACTGAATGAGACTCTGGAGGGGTGGGGGGGGAAGCAGAAAGGGTGGTTGGTTTAACTCAACCTTCACATTTGCTCTTTCCTCTGATCGCTCTCCTCCTCCCAGCCCCTGCCCTTACCCTTTTGCGTGGTCACTGGAAGCTAAGGAGGTACCACTAGCATTTGTTTGTCCTCTGTATCCATCTACGTCCTATTTGCAACTGAAATCGTCATTTGTTCCTTCTAGACATCAGGTCAGAGAGAATTGCATAAAAGTGGCCTCTTCTCTGGTCAGGAGTGCATCATTCCAGAGGCACTGCCCACAGAGAAAAGCATTCCTCCAATGGGGCAAATGGTCCGAATCCTTTCCACCAGCTGTGGTAAAGCTATGCTGGCTATGGAATGTCCAAAATGTTGTCTGCTCAATTCAGTGGAGCTGCTCTACAAGTGTGGTGGACCTTGCCTTTCTGGCTGAAGAGAGAAGGAGGCTCAGATACGCTACACTGAGGTTCTGGTGCTGGTGAGGAAGGGCAGGTTCGTTTAAGAGTACTTTGGGTGTTGGACTTTTCTTTCTTTAGGTGCAATATCATATCTTCCTGTTAAGATGACCCTACGTGGCAGCCTCCTGGGCCTTACTGAAATCTCCTTTTCTTTCTGCTGCAGGAGAGGAGGCCTTGACCATGTACATGGACAAAAGCCGCCTCGACAGAAAGTCAGGAAACGCTACGCAGAGCGTCGAGGCGTTGCACCAGCTTGCTTCCTCCTACTTTGTAGACCGTGATGGCACCATGAGGAGACTCCATGAGATCCAGATCTCTACCGGAGCAATCAAGGTACTGTATCTTGCCTTGGGAAGAGAAAGAAGACTGTGTGTCTGTACCAATACTGTAGGGATTTGGGGCAGGACTTTGCCAGTGCAGTGTGATGTCTTTTTTGATCACAAGTTTTCTTCCTGCACTGATTTCCCAGGGTAAATTGTTCTCTTACGGACCTTACTGAAGAATTGATTTCCCCAGGGCTGGTAATATTTGGAAAAGAGGTGGGCATTCAGTGTGGTGGCTATGTAGGATAGGAGACTTCCACTACGTGTGGTGGTGGCTTCCGGAAGGGAGAAAGGGAACAGATGGTCCAGATCAGCGAGGGAGGTTGGAAGGGAAAGGCAGGTCTGTGAAACGGGCAACCCCGTGCAACCCAGAATTATTGTCCTCTTGTGGGTGTAAGACTGCTGAACATCTCTCAGATGAATTTACTACAAGAAAAGGTGAAAAACTCAGTGTGGCATTATTGAGGCATCTGGAATGAAACAGACTGAGAGACAGCTTGGGGGTTGCAGCAGGAAGGAAGGGGAGCTGCTCGGAGCATACAAAATAGGGAAAATGGCTCTGCAGACAAAGGCTGCCTTCTCTGAAAGCAATCATCCTATACTGGGGAGGGATTTTATTGTTGCAGAGTTCACTCCAGGGAAGGCGATGTGGATGGAGTCGTCATTGTTAGCCATTTCTGAAAGGTTTCAGCTCTTGTTATTGTTCTGTGGTGTCTCATGGCTGAGTCTGTTCCCTTCTGGATGGGAAATCGAATTGAGATATTGAAACAGTGACAGCAGATAATCACCCTTTGTGAATTCAGGAAGGGCAGCTCTCCTCCATGGCTGGAAACCAACAGCAACAACCACAGCAACAGCGCCGCAGGTCATCTGTGCCTCCATCTATCCTCAGCTCAAGGATGGTCTGCACATATGTTGTGGGAGCACTAGGCGCCGTTGCGGGCTGGCAATCCATCTCTGTATCTTGCTTTCCAATAAGAGAAGCCAGGGAATAATTCCTCTACTGGCTTCTGATGTTCTCCAATGGAGATCCTCTATGAGAAACATCAATCTGCAGGACCTCATTGCCAAGCCCAGAATAGCATGCACTACCACAAAGAAAGCAGATACAATTCACTATTTTTTCAGCTTGTGAGCGTGCCAAACATTACCTGTGTCTGTCCAGTGTGGGGCATTTTTCCCCAATTAGGGAAGATGCATTTTGGATTGCATCAGCTGGCGCCAAGGGGTCATTATATTACAAGGTGTAAACCTGCCGGGGGAATGCGTGATGCTGCCATCGAAGGGAACACTCTTTGTTTTCTACATCCTCCGCAGGTAACAGAAACTCGGACTGGCCCCCTGGGCTGTAACAGCTACGACAATCTGGACTCTGTGAGTTCTGTCCTTCTGCAAAGCACTGAGAGCAAACTCCACCTGCAAGGTAGGGCAGAGGAACGAGGGCGATGGTAATACAGCGCGTGGAGTGGGGGGATGAAAGGAGAGAGGGGAGGCCTTTTTTTCTAGCCTTCTCCCCTCCTCTGTTTGCTGTGGTTGCCTTCTTCGCTGTAAGTTCCCTGAAGCAGGACCGGTGGCTTCTGGTGGCTTCATGTGATGCTCAGCACAGCAGAGCCCAGGGCTTGGCAGGGACTAAAGACGCAAGGAACTGCAGACTGGACACCAGTGAAGTGTCTGGGTGCCTCTGCCATTGAATTTTGATGGATTTTTGGTGTATTGTACATATATCGATATAGATAAATGCGACCTTTTCCATTAATATCGAAGGGGCATTCTGCCCACGTCTCTCTTTGTCCCTCCCAAATTGCTGATTTGCGTAAGAGGTTTGCAGTTCAGCTTTTGGGACTCTCCAACGACCGTAATCTTTGGGAAAAGTCGCAGAGGTTTTATTTGGATGCTAGAAGCCATGGCTTCAGTCCCAGTTGGGGAGCTAGTCCAGAAGTCAACAGATAGAGGTCATGACTGAATTAATAAATAAATACATGCTGGTTAGCAAGAAGTCAACTTCAGTAGAAGGAGGAAATTCACTGGGTGTGTAATTTACTAAGGTTATTCCCAAGTTTTTGACAAAATAAGGAAATGTGGGATTTCATTGCTCATTTGCCCAGATGGTTTTATTTCTGGAATCCTTGTACTTGCACAAACTTTAATTTTTCAGATGAATGGGCTATGTTACATCTTCCGCTTTGAGTATAATTTGGCGAGTGCTGTTTTAATCTTGGTTTCACGGAAACTGGGTTTCATTTACTGAGTCATGTTGTGGATATATTATTATTGTTATTATTTGCCTTTAAAAATAATAGGCAGGTTGTTCTCACTATTCCAGTGATTATCTAAATCACTTAGTTCTGGTTCTTACCTAATTAACAATAAACAATTTGCGGCTTTTTATATACTGTGATGATGACTGCTGGTAATGAAAACCCGAGGATGACACCTCAGATAAGCAGGTAAACAGCTAAATAAGCAGACAGCTCAGTTTATAGGCAGACAAACTGGTAAGCAGGTAAATCAATAGATCTCTATTGGCTCTCTGATCCTACAAGAGAAGAGAAAAAGCAAGATGCCTGGAAGGAGGTGGAGGAAGAGGGAAAATTTAGGCGAGAGAGGGGATGTAAGGTGGATGAGGCTGTGATTTCTGATGGGAGCAGACAGAGGACCTCAGGGGTCAACCACACGTGGGTTTTGTGGAGCTTCATGGCATAACCCAGTGCAGGGAGAGGCCAGACTAAGCCAAGGGAGACAGCGAGGGAAGGGAGGAAGGTAAGAGTTCTTCCTAATAGAACAAAGTGACCTTTAAAGCTACACCTGAATGTTTTCCGCCTAATCTGGAGTGTGGTTCTTGGGATAATTACCCAGGATCCTTCCTCTGCTCCGAGAGACCTCATTAGGAATTAGTCACAGGGCTGCAGGTAATGGATCGTGACCGAGTCTCCTCTGATCTGATTAGCAGCCAAGCATGAGCTGCTGACAGAAATCCATGTTGCTACCTTCGTGTCACTCTGGCTCCGAGGACGGCTCAATAAAAGAGCAGCATCTTCGTGACAGGGAGAATTTCTGTTTCTCAACTCGCTGCTGCCCGGCCCTGAGAGTCGTGGTTTCAAAGATGTACCTTTAGGAGATGCAATGGCCGGACCCAGAACTAAGCTACCTTCGTGCCTGCGTGTAGGGTTTGGGAAGCTCAGCCAGCCCGGAGATTTAGGGGAGGACCTGGATGCGGGCACAGTGCGGGGTGTCCAGGACCGCACCTGTGGTTACATGGGCAGAAAAGCATCACTAACCAGTATCCATGTGGACCCAGCACACGTGTACGTCGGTGTCGGACAGCTGCACTGGGATATTTATACAGGTAGATTTGTCACAGCAGCTCAGGTGGTTTCCCTTTTTCCTCGCCCTACCTGGGGGCAGGTTCCCTGTCCTGTGCGTGGGGAGGGCTGTGCGGTGATGCAGCCTCCCCTCGCGGGATGGGGGGATCCTGTTGTGGGGCGGGATCTCCCAGGTGACTGCACCTCTTTGTACTTCACATCACAGAATATCTCAACTTGGAAGGGCTCATCCCTGCCACCGGCACGAAACCGTCCCTTCACCTGCCTCCGCCCGCCGCGTGGCTGATGCTCGAGCTGCCTGTGCTGCCTGGAAAAAGAGTAAACCAGAGCATGGGAGGGGGAGATGCTAACAGCTCTACAGTGGTCTGGTGGGAGACAGGAATTTGTGTTCCCTGGAAAAGTGTCCTAGGCTGAAATTTGAAAATCTGAGTGGAAAAAAGTAACGTTTTGAAAAGTTTTGGGCAATTAAAATTCCAGAGACATATTCTAAAGGGGGCTTACAGGAGAGCTGGGGAAGGACTTTTTCCAAGGTTATGCAGTGATAGGACGAGGGGGAATGGCTTTCAACTGGAAGACGGCAGGTTTAGATGAGATATTAGGAAGAAATGTTTCCCTGTGCGGGTGGTGATCCCCTGGGGCAGGTGGCCCCGAGAAGCTGTGGCTGCCCCATCCCTGGAGGTGTTCAAGGCCAGGTTGGACGGGGCTTGGAGCAACCTGGGCTGGGGGGAGGTGGCCCTGCCCAGGGCAGGGGGTGGACTGGATGGTCTTTAAGGTCCCTTCTGACCTAAACCATTCTATGATTCTCTTGGACAGTGTGACGGTGTATGTCAATACTGCAACATGGCACTATTTCAATAAGATAAAAAAATATCTCTGTGCTATTCTAAACGTTGTGACATTAAACAGGAAATATTGCATATTAGGTAGTTTGTTATGTCAAATATGGCAATAGAATATTAAAATTTGCATTATAATTAATATTAAAGTCTTTGCCAAGATGGGCAGAGCAGTAATGACAAGACAAAACATTTCAGCTTTTCAGTGAAACAAAATGAGGAAGTATGAAATATACATTTAGACCTTTCCTGTTCAGAAGTGCTTTTGGAGTCAACACGCTCTCACAAAATGCTTCAATGAAGCTGCGTTTTCAACAGAGAACTCTTCTGTGGAAAATGTTTCAAATAGCTCTAATTTAGAGCTGGGGAAATTTACCTCTTCTAATGCAGGAAGCCTTTTATATACAGTCCAAAGCCAAACATCTCTCTCTAATAGTTTTTCTAGGTGAATTAAGGACATGTTCCCTTGTCAGACACTTCATATTCTGCCTGTAGTTATCTAAGATAAACCTATACCGAATCTGTGCTGCTCTTAATTTTTAAAGAGGAACTTTATGCTTTACAGAGTGGCAGAATTCCTCCTTCTGATCAGTGCGGTACCTTCAAAACTAAGATATTCTCCCTAGCACTTGTCAGCAGCAAACTTACCTTCTGCACGGGTTATCAGCTACTGAGGCTGCTGTGGAGGATGAACCCATTCCTTGTACACCCTGCGTGGATTGAGGCGTTCACCCCATGAAAATGGTCCAGTATATCAGTCTTTAAGACCAGGCTGCCCCCCTGTTTGGCTGCTGACCTGGGGTTGCTTTATCAGTAGACAACACTGAAATATTGATTTTTAAATTTTATTTTATTTTTTTAATGTTAGCAATATTCAAAGAAAATTCTTAGAGAACAGAACAGCATCTCGGGATGTTTTGTTCAGGCCGTGGCTGGCAGCAGGGCTTTCCCAGGAGCACGGCCGGCTGCAAGCTGCTCCGTGGGGTGGTGTACTCTCACAGTCCTTGGGACTACAGCTTTCCTGCTTTAAAGGTGGCAACCGAAACACCCCGAGCAGTGGTCCCAACCAGAATGACCTTCTTACAATCTCATGTTTATAAAGCTTACCTTAAAAATGATTAATCCCACCTGTGCTTTACTGACAGCCGTAATCAGCCCAATTTCAGCAATATTTAGTCACTAGATATGGTACAGAACAGCATATGAATAATGGAGGAGGGTACCAGGACTGAGCGAGATGCTACTGGCCCAGTACGTGTAAGATATCTTGCTAGGATGTGGTCATAAGGATGCTCAATACAAACCCAAAAATATTGATATGAATATGCCCATGTCTGGGTATGATGATAAATGTGTGGGT
>NW_009649057.1:2343877-2362445 GCF_000708025.1 Charadrius vociferus
GCACGGTTGTATTTCAGTAATCCTAAAACTGATTTCTTCCACAAGGAAGTTCCTGGCTGGAAGATCTCTGGGTCACATGTAATCCCTCCAGCGTGTTTGCAGATTTAAAGTTAGGGCTTTGCGTTTGGTGTACGGACACTTGTGTCTCGATGAGTCGCTGGATTTGTGTGTCACTTGTTCCTGGTCTAAGCACACATTTGAATATGTGCTGCTTGTTAAATGCTGCGATTAACTGCCTGGATTCCAGCAGAACTGTTTACCTGATTAAAGTTAAGTGTTTATAAAAGTGTTTGTTGAATTGGCGCTAAGTGTACAGGGGGTCTGATTACCTCTTAAACATGAGATTATTTCTTACAAGAGAAGGTTATCGTGGAAATGTTGTCTAGAAACCATGAGTTTTATGGACAAAAAGCAAGTGTCCACATGAGGCACTGTGTAGCATAGGATGGGACCATGTTACGCTTTGGAGATTGCAGGGTATTCATGTTTCTGCACGTGCTGAGATACACAACGGATGTTCTTTGTGATTGGAAGTACTTTCCCTGAATCGTTAGTTGCTTTTTTTACCCCTCCCCCCTGCAGAAAAAGATCTCCAAAGCCGGTATCTTTCGTAGCTGGGACCAGACAACATGTCGGTGCTGTTACCCATGTTAAAATTCAAAGAGAAAACATGGTGAACGGAAGAGCCGGGGGGCATTTGGGCCTCATATTGAAAGGTTGGAGGAGCAACCAGGGCAGGTTGCTCCTCCATGAAGCAGAGAGTGGAAAGATTTATTCATGGGACTTGGACCATGAATAAACAGGGTCAGTGCACATGAAGAAGTCCAGCCCGCCTCTCCTGTGAGCTCGCCAGCTCAGCGAGTACGGCAGCCTTCAGGCTCTCCAAGCCCCTCTTGCAGGTTCAGTTCTCCAATGGCGCTGCCCTTTCTTTCCATCCTGAAGGGAAGTCTTGGAGTCTGGGAGGTGGGATCATCCCTAATGTTGGTGTGAAGGCTTGAAAAGGGACCGTTCCTTGGGGGAGGTTGCTTCAGATAAATCCCTAAAAGAGACTGAACTTCAGCCCTTCCTGAAGACAACAGGAGGAAAGCTGAGCTTCTTATCAAGAGACATCTCAGGAAAGACCAAAGGGACATCAAAATGCTGATCCTCGTTAGATGAGTTTTGAGGTGTTCGGAGGGATGCTGTAGACTGCGCTCAGCTCCTGGTGTGTTCCCTCCCTTCCTGCAACGCCTCTGCAGCGAAGGCAGCAGGATCTACGCAGACATAGTGCCTCCCAATGCCGGGCTTGAAATCCTTCCTTGTGCGAGGGTCACAAACGCCTTCTCCAGCTGAAGGTTTCTCTGCGTTCATCCTGCCTGGCGGCGGCCACCGCTCCGCACTCGGCTCCGAATTAGGTCAGACAAGAGGGCAGCTCGCTGCCACCGGGCATGGAGCTCTGAGAGACTGTGCCCCAGCAGGAGCAGGAGCGGAGAGAAAACAGAGGTCCCTGTGCCTTCAGCACTCCCCTGGCCGCCCCACACTTGGTCTCCCAGAGGGACCTTGTCAAGGCTGGAGGTGTCTCTGTGGAACCAAAAGCAAAAGGGTAATGGGGGTCCCAAGGGCACTGCCCGCCACTTTTCTCTTGCCTGAGGAGAACATGGGTCATCACAGAGATGGGCCTGAACTCCTGAAAGGAGTCACGGCCTTCCTGCCCTTCCTGCACACTCATCCTCTGAATTATTGTCTTATTTTCATTCCACTCCAATGAGCTGTCAGCCACGGGTACAGTAATTCAGCACAACAGAAACACAAACAGATGGGTAATTGACCCGCGCGCCTTCATTACACTGGAGTTCAGCGCTGCTGTTCGAGCCATAAACTCCTTTATCTGCCACTCCGAAATCCCTGGGCCTTTTACGAGTTAGGCGAGCGGGCCAGGCATCCCGCGACACACGCTCGGAGTTACTGTCGCCTCTGCCTGCTGCGCCGCCGAGGCTGAGCCAGTGTGACAAGCAGCGCTCGCCAGGTAGAAGGAAACATCTGTGAATCCTCAGGGACATCTGTGGGGAGCCTGGGGACAGGGGCTGGAGAAGGACAGGCTGGAAAAACATGTAGAGTGTACCCAGGGCAAACACTTAAACCGTTATCGTGTCCTCTGGTACCCGAGCAAGCCTCCGCCTCCGCTAATGCCTGCACAGACGGATGGAAACACAAACACTTGCCGTGGAGAAGGAGACACGGGGATGGATCTCACAGCTAATGTAAATCTTCATAGCGCCACTGAAATCATTGGCACTAAATCCATTTGCACTTTTATAGGGTTTGGCAAGTAGCCTTCCTAGCAGGGAGCGAGCTGGAAAGGCTCAGGTACGCGGCTCCTGTGTTTATGCCGGGGGAGCTGGGCACTTAACTCTGCAAGGCTCTTTTATAAATTCCTCCTCGCGTTATTTGCCTTTCTTCTGTTTTCCTTCCTTTCTTCTTTTCTCTTTCGGTGTGTAGTTTTCTTGTTTCTGTGTTACCAAACCTATTCAGTCTCTCTCAAAGCAGGTCAGAACAGCGTAATGCTCATCACCTCTGAACTAGCACTTGGGTGTAAAGTATAAAAAAACCCCCAAAACCCACAACAACAACAAAAAAAAACCCAAACAAACAAACAAAAACAAAGAAAAAACCCAAACCAAAACAAAGATCCACCAAACCACACCTGGGAATGGGAATAAGGGAGGCTTTGCGCTCAGATGCTTTGTACTGTACTGGGATCCAGGTCTGGGATGAAGGGGGTACACTGGGTGGTGGGAAGGGGGAAGTTACTCGTCACCCTTCTCTCATAGAGCAGATGCTCTCAGCTGTCTCACCTCTTGCACCGGAGGCAGCCAATTCGTACCCCGCCTTCCTCCCTCCTGACAGCTCCGAGAGAAATCTCCCAGCAGCTCCTAATTCTTCAGCATCACTTTCCCAAGCTGTTAATGAAACAGGTTTTGAAAAGAAGAACAGATACCTGAAATGACTTTTTTTTTTTTTTTTTTTTTTTCTCTTTGTGGACATCCCTGCCCCCTGTTTCTATGCCAGGTCTCCAGATCATCTTCCCTCAGTATTTACAAGAGAAGTTTGTCCAGTCTGCCCTGAGTTACATCATGTGCAATGGGGAGGGGGAGTACATCTGCCGGAACAGCCAGTGCGGCTGCCAGTGTGCCGAGGAGTTCCCGCAGTGCAACTGCCCCATCACCGACATCCAGATCATGGAGTACACGCTAGCAAACATGGCCAAGACCTGGACAGAAGCCTATAAAGATCTGGAGAATTCAGGTAAAAGAGCAACGTGTATTTTCTGATTGATTTATTGCAAACAAAACATGCCAGGTTACACCGGTTGAGAATCTTTTCTTCCCTTAATATAACGTTCCGGTTTGGATAAAAAAATAAAGGATATTGAACGTGAAAACGTGATCTTAGTCTTGAGGGAGCGCCTTTTTTTCCTCTATACATGTACAGACAAAAACACACACCACACGTAATTCTATGTATAAGGGAATATTTTCCATGGACGTGTTTGTTTGATTAAAAATCTGATTTTTCATACCAAACCAGCTCAGAATCTCTCTTTAATAGTTCTACAGAGAAACTTCCACAATATGAATGATGCAGAAATTGCTTTTTAGATTTGCATGAATGATTTATTCTGCTTTGGTGAAAGGCAATTCACAGAGAGAGAGCACAGGCCAGGTGACACCTCATTTGAGATAGAGAGGAGAAGGGAAAATGACTTTTCTCCTGCCGTGCCGATCTCTGCTGGTGTGAATATTTCTCCTCTCCCTTCACTTTCTCTCAGCGTGACGCTGGGAGTGTCAGCGGAGTTTGTCCCACAGTGATGCTGGTAAGACCCATAGTAGGTGCGCAATGTCACTCCCAAGGGCTTGAGGAAGGGAAGACAGGAATGGTATCAGGGCAATTACATCCTTTCCTTTAGCAAGTAGTCTGCCTACCCTGCAGCCGCACGGGCACTCAGCAGAACTTAATCGTGAACTTCCTATCTCCGTGCTGCCTCTCATCTCGTACTGTTAGCCAGTTGCTTTCCAACACATTTTTTTTAATGAATATTGTCATAACTGTCCAGGTCTCCATGTTAGGAAAGAAAACTATGAGGAAGGGACCATCTAGCTTCATTCAAGGCCTTGAAGAATTCTTCTTCAGAAGTCTTCCCAGCAGCAATTTCTTTCTTCATGTTGAAGGTCACCTTAACCCCCTTAATGGCTGAAATGAGGCGGCCTGTGATGTTTCCTCAACGGGCTGTTGAGGACTGCTTCACACGTCAATACGTGCAGCCTGGCGGTGTGTCTGCTGTTGGGCAGATTCTTATCTCCAACTCACACTGTCAATTTGGTGCTCAGCGGAGCAAATTCAGAGTAGCAGTTAATGCCCAAAGGCTGATGACCATCTTGACAGCAGCCCCCATATACTATGGGGAGCCACAAGGCCGGGGCAGTTCCAGGAGCAGATCACTAGCTGGAGAGGTCAGTGGCTTTCTGGGAGCCTCTACAGAGAGGTGGATGGGGTGGGTACACCAGGGCAAACCTGAAGTGTGGATTTTGGAAGGTTCTGCGAGCTCTGTGCTACACAAATGAGGATTACTGGCAGCGCCTGCCAGCGCAGCTCTGCCACTAGCCAAGTGTTACTAGTTGCTAGTTCTGGCAGAGGATCTTCACACAAGATGCTCAAGAGCCACACGTTGGCCACCGCTCATCAAACCCCTTTACATTCCCGGGGGATCTAACCCAGACATGCAGAAGGTGAGAGCCCTGTGGAGAGAGAAGAATTACAGACCCACCGTGATTGTTTTACCGTTACGTTCTGTACTTGTTGCACTTGATCTAAGCAAAGGCTGTGGTAGGTAATGAGATTCAGTCTCCCTTCCCTTGAGATTTCAACAGGGGAAGGTGTTTCTCATTTGCCATGTTGAAGTGACACATTGCGGTGCAATGCTCTGCTGTGCTGGAGCCATATTCCACCCAGGGCTGGAGGCTTTTCAGGGCTAGATGGAGTGATTAGCTTTGTTTGAAGCTGCTGCATCTCATTCATCACTTTGTTGCATCATGCGTGAACTTATCCTTTGAGATGAAAGTTGCTATCACAAAAGAATGTGGTATTAGTATTTTGCTTCTTTGTTTTAATAAATATTCCCAATAACTAGAGGATTTTCTTCATAATGAGCAGCAGAAAAGAAATCTCTAATGACATCTGAAGGTTTTTCCAATAAAGTGGGCTGAAAAGCACATGAGTGCTCTGAAAGCAAATACCATTTGCACAGGAAGCTGCTGATAGCCTAAAAGATCTATATTTTGTTTCTGATCTGTGTTGGATTCCTATGTCAATTTGAAAAAATCATGTGGGGCAAATCTAGAGTTGGTGTGATTTGGGATAGCATCTTCAAAGTCAAGGAGGCTGCAGTGAACTGACGCTGCTTTAAATCAGCTCAGGAGCTCTCTCGTAGTCCTCTGCTTCATTGCTCATGTGTAAATTGAGAAAAATAACACTGCCTGATTCTTGGCGTTTTAGTATGGCTGGCCAAAAATTTCTGTGTCGGGACTGCGATTCTGGATTTTAAAACAGTCTTTTGATTAAAAGTCATGGGGGTTTTTTTTGCAGTAATATTGCTTTCTGATGAAAATGGGATTTCTTTAACTGAAAAGACAAGCAATGGAAAAATGAAAATTTCATCTTTGAAAGAGATGTTTGACACAGCCATTTGGCTGTGGTGCCACCGTTCCTCTCCAGAGGCTGAACCCTCTGCCCCGTACCACCGCGATGATGAGCCATTGCCCAGGAACTGGGGGGCTCTGCAAAAAGGGGGGGGAGGCATGTGGCACTGTGGGAGATGTAGTCCTAGCTATCAGCGATATTTTCTGCGCAGAAGACTAAAATGAAAACAAATGCAAAGAGCCTTATTAGTTGATTGGAAATTCTCAGGGTTAAGAATGAACTATTCCCAGAAAGGTATGAGGCTTAGCACAATGCAGCCGTAGTCTCGGTTGGGGCCTCTAGGGGTAGTTATAAATAAATAATTAATGAAGAAGCTTTTCTTTTTAGAAAGTATTTTCTTTTTTTCACCCCCCCCCCTTTTTTTTTTTTTTTCAAACCGCCCCATCCAGCTTTTATTTTGCTCATTTGTTTTCCCCCCAACGTTGCACTGCAGTATCAAAATGTGCACACTGCGCTGAAATTTCTCCCGTACCCGTCTCTATGAAAAATGTAGCACATTCATCATCAGAGGGAAAAGAGCTTGGTCTTTTGCACAAACAGGCTTTTGAGGAAATTGATTTATAAGGGGCGGGAAGCAAATGCAAGGCTTTTACTGCTGAAAGGTACCGGGAGTAATCAGCATGGTCAACAGAAGCAATTATACATGATGATAGTTTCAGAGGACCACTGAACAGGAGAGAATCATTTTTGGGGAGGAGAAGGGCACTGAAAGCAGCATTACAAATAGAGTGAAAACCTGAGAGATGATTAAAAAAAAAAATAAAAATCTCAGTTATCTTTGGGGAAGAAAGGAAACAAGCAGATGTCCCATGGATCTTGATAGTGCAATGATGATAATTATTTTTATTAGGTGCTCATTTTCACCATGTGATGAGGAGGACATGAACATCCATTTACCATCTATATAATGATGGTACTGACTAATGCATAGATATTCTTTGTTAGGCAGCTAAGCATGAACTGCAAGTTGCTGAATAATAGGAAATCTGTTATGCAAATATATATAAGCTTCGTAGAATAGGTTGTAAATTATCTGGTCTGATTTTCTCCAATAGTTCTGTGGATTATTTCTTTTATTTTGAAAAGATATCAGCCTTTACAAACTTTCATTTTTCGCCTTTTTTTTTTTTTTTGCTATTGTCCTCTTTTCCTTCTGAAAATGGGATGAAGGAATTTAAAAAAAAAAAAAAAAGGATTAGGAAAGGAAGAAAAATAATGTAGATAACTTGCAGGAAAAGACGGCTGCATTTCTTGTGGGATACCTTGTGGGGTTTCTGGCCGGGCTCTAGTCCACCTCCCTCTAGAAGCAGGAGTACCCCCAGCACTGGGTCAGGTCAGCCACGGTTTTGTCCAGCAGAGTCTGAAAGGAGAGATTCTCCTACATCTCTGGGCAGCGTGTTCCAGTGCTGCATTACCTCCAAGTGAAGAAGTTTTTTCGATAAATCATTTGAACTTCTCAAACTGCAAACTGTCTATTACTCCTTGTTATATCATCTGTCTCTAATAAGGAGAGTTTCTCTCCTCCGTATTTGTAAGTACCTTTTAAGCAGTTGTAGACTGTAATTAGCTTGCCCCTTGGCCTCTCCTTCACCAGATTAAACAAGTGCAGCTCCCTCCACCTGACCTTGTAGGACTTGTACTCCAGCCCCTTGACCATGTTGGTAGCCCTCAGCTGGGCCTTCCCCAGTTTCTCCACTCTCGTCTTTAATTGGGTATCCCTAAAGCTGGGCAGAGAGATGCAGGTGCCAAGAAGAGGGGAACATTTAACTTCCCCAACCTACTGGATTTAGCCCAGTTTGTGTTATTTCCAGTCAGAACATAGCGTTGACCCACCTTCAGCACGCTGCCCACCATAACCCCCAGGACGTTTCCAGCAGCTCTCGCTCAACTGGTTGTTTCCAAGCCTGTACTGATGCGTGGGGTTGTTCTGCCCCAGTGCGGAGCTTTGTTCTTTGCTTTATTGCACTTTATGGGGTTTTTGTTGGCTCGCTCCTCCATTTCTCAAGGTCTCAGTGTGTCAAACACAGTTTTCTGGTATCAAAAATTGGGTTATTTTCTACTGAGAAAGTTGGAACCATCTGTTTTTTCCATACGAGGATGTCCCAGCCTGGTAATCAGAGCTTGAGCAAACTGTACTTCTCAGTTAGGAGGAAAGGGGTGGTCATAAACAGAAACGGTATCCGATTTTCTGTTTCGTGATGAAAAAAGCTCAAATGCTACATAATGTTTTTTTCATTATCCAGCGAAATCAAATGGAAATAAAGTGATCACAAAACAACATTTAACAACATATTTTTGGATCAATTAGATTTTTTCCTTTGGCTAAAATTGACGCATTTTGTTCTGACTTTAGCCCTGCAAACTATTTTATTTTATTTTCATAGTTACATAAAGCAACTCATTTAACTTCAAATGAAGTTAAATGAGAAAAAAAAGAATCAGAATGCTCTTTTTAAAAAATGAGAAAGCAGGACATTTTAACACAATCCAAACCCTTCCCCTGGGGATTTTTTAAAGCTTTTTTTTTCCTCCTTTTTTTTTTTTTTTTAACAACACAGCCAAAGTGATTTGACTTCAACAACAAACGGCATTTTAGGAGCAGCTGAAAAACAGTTTAAATGAGAACTCTCTAACTGACAATGATTACAACTCCCTGCTTTTTGTTCGTAACCCATGCTGCGGGGAATTTGCTCTCTTTTTTTCTCCACCCTGTACACATTAACCGCGTTGTTTCAGCCTAATACTCTCCGGGTTTCATTTCCCATACGGGAACAGCAACAGCCACGGAATTAGTGAGCTTCCTGGGGCAGAATGAGAGACCAGTGGGTTAATGGACATCATCTTCCTTTAGCAGAGCGCCGATGGCCTCGTGCATCACCGCTGTTTCTCCGTCCTCCTAATGAAAAGCTTTGAAACTTTGTTATAGTTTAGACACCTCTGTATTTCTCCACGTTTTTCTGTGTTGCAGATGAGTTTAAATCCTTCATGAAAAGGCTACCTAGCAACCACTTCCTGACCATTGGGAGCATCCACCAGCACTGGGGGAACGACTGGGATCTGCAGAACCGCTACAAGCTGCTGCAGAGCTCCCTGGAAGCCCAGCGCCAGAAGATCCAGCGCACTGCCCGCAAACTCTTTGGCCTCAGTGTCCGGTGTCGGCACAATCCTAACCACCAGCTGCCTAGAGAAAGGTACCTCCATCCACGGTGGGATGGGTGACTGATGGAGCTGAGCCTGGGCATGGACCTAAACCCTAATTTGGATATAGGGTGTGCTAACGTGGAGGTTTGGGGGGGAAATGGTAAAGTCTGGGAGTGGGTTGAAATTTCTGGAGGCGTAACTAACCTTTATCTCATGCCTAAGCGTATCCACATCCCTTCTGTGTGGTCTAACCGACCCAGGTGAAGGGCATCCACTTATTCGGTAGCGTTCAGCAAGACACTTACGGGGCTGACATGAGACAGCCCAGCAGACTAAGCTGCTTTTGAAGCGGTTTTGCATCACGTACCAAAGCCAAAGTTTAAGCCTCTATTTGCTGTTAAAGTGGACGTACGGAGCACAAGATGCTTCGGCCCATTTTTGAGGTGTGCTCCTCCATGAATAGAGCCAGGGTTGAAAGAGAAGCTTTAGTTTCACTTGGAACAGATCACATCTCTTCTACAGAATGCAGAGGGACCCCGCGAACCCGCGCTGACCAGACCCAGCAATGTTCTTGCAGACGGAGAGAGCAGATTTTCCGTTACAGCTACAGCAGCTATTGATATCCAATAGTCACCTCCCGCTGGCTCCTTTCAGCCCTGACCTATGGCTGAGTTTCAGTTAGCTTTTTGGAGACCTACACCCATGGTTTTTAATAAACATTTCTTGCTGTTTCTTTCTACATTGTCTGGAGCAAAGTAACAGTGAAAATCTAGGGAAAAAAATAAGTCCAAGTGCCTTTTCTTCCATGCTTCTCTTGGAAGGGTCAGCCCAAGTTAATATTTGTAGAGGAACTGGTTTTTTGCTTCCTTCATTACATAAATATTTAGTCTCAAGAGAAAATAAACCAGTTGCCTGCTGTCTGCTGTTATCATCCAGCCCTCCCCGAGTTTTCATTTCACCACTGTGCAGCTCAGGAAACTCTTCCAGGGCTTAACATCTCTTTAATTACCAAGAAATCTCATGTTTCTGGAGAAGGACTTTGATGGACTTACTAGGGATAAGGAGAAATATCTATTAAGTTTAACAGATGATGAAAAAAAGTCTGGAGAACTGCTTAAAATGGGCCCGTTCCTGCCAATTGGCTGAGCTGCTACAAACAAGCCAAGTGGTGGAGGAGCCACAGGGATGTCCAGGCATTATTTTGAGTTGTGCCACAACGACTGCAAAGTTGAAACAGCAGCGAGCAAACAGCCAGCCAACCGTGTCGCCGCGAAGCGTTCAGATAAATATGTCTTTAGCATTTCTTTTCTATTTTAAAAAGTCAGCCACGCAGAAAGGAAGCCTCCAACTAATACTGTAAGATCTGGGGGAAGGAGGACGAAATGGGTGACGGCAGCTGGGTTTTTAACTGACTGATGTGCTTGATTTGTTTAAGTCAACACCACCAGGCATATTATCATTCCTTTTCTTATTTGGCATTCCGCATTTGTAGCGAGGCAGGGGAGGGGCTCGGGAGACAGATGTGTGCAGAAGAGGGATGCGTTTCATCGTTCTTTTCACAGGGCTTGGAGATACTCTAATTTTCTAATTGTTACTGTACAGAACGACAGACGCTTATCGAGCACGCCGGTGGCTTTGAAAGGATGGAAAGGTTCTATTGAGAGCGAGCCTCTCTCTCTGTAATACGCATAATAGTGAGCCTACTTTATATATTCCAAAGCAACGTAAAAAAGAAATAGGATTGCTTTCAATTGTCCTCAGGGAAACGAAGAGGTGGTGTTTCCAAAAGAAGGAGTAGGGATTCTGGCAATTTGGCTGATTCCCCATAACTTTTTGCAATAGCTAAGAAGGAAATACATAGATATCTATTTGCTCTGCCCTGCTTTGGCTTAAAAAGCACCTCTTTGCAGGCAAGTTTGTTGATTTAAAAAAGAAAGCGCTCCTCCGTTGTTAAAGCTTCGATGTTGAATGAGTACCTATAGTTGCGTTTTAAAACTCTGGATGTAAAATATAAATAACATCCAAAGGGGGAGGGGGAGGAAGGGATACATGTTCTGGGCTCCAGCCAAATTGTCATTAGTTAAGAATCATCTCACAGCTGCCGAGAATAAAAATAGCATTTTTCACTTCACTGTTCCATACAGAAAGCCCCAAAAGAACCTCCACAGCAGATAGAGCTGGTTGGAAGGTGAAAGATGAATTTGCAAAGGAAAGCTTGTTAAATCCCTACCTTTTTTCTTGCAATTAAAAAAAAAAACCAAAACAAAAAACATTCTGTCCTGCTGGATTGGGGTTTTGATTGGGGTTTTTTTGTTGTTTTTTTGGTTTTGTTCTGTATGGTGTTCTGATCAGCTCAGACACCATCTACAACAAGGCTGCATCTTTGTCTCAAGGGACACCCATCAGCCTCTTTCCCCTCCCCAGACCTGATTAATCCTGAAAGATGACAAGTCAGGAGGAAAGAAAATTATTCATCACCTTTCGGTATGACCTGACCTCCGCTTCTGATCTGAATGCCCAACGCTGTGCTGTAAAACAATATTTTTTTTTGTCACAAGAGAGAGGTTTTAAATGGTGGAACAGCTCTGCGTGATCACCCGCTCCCAGTTCCCAGCGCTGCCGGGGGACCGCGTGTCTCCAGCGCATAACGGCGAGAAAACACGGCAAAACAGCTCTCGCTCACACCTTTGCCTGGATCCCATATTTTATTTTTTTTTTTATTTTAGTTTGGAATGTAAGATATTAAAGTTGAATGTAAAATTGCTTGCCAGTGACCTTTGAAGACATAGTTTTCCTTAATTCCACATTCTCTAGTGCTTTATACTTTGAACTGGCAGAGGTAGCAAACATCAGGCAAAGCAACTTTTGCAATGATATTAAGAGGGAGAAAGATAGACTAACGACTCCTTAATGGAAGAGAAAATAATTAAAATGAAAGCCAATGGCTGCTCTGCTACTGGCTGTCAGCTTTTGAACAGTGGCTCTTTTCAGCTGCCTTGTGCCCTGACGTCTCTTGGTTATATTCACAAGTCTGAGCCGTCGCGGGGGGTGTTTTAAGAAGGTGCCTCCTGTCAGCCGAAGGGCTGTGACTGGTCCTGCGTATATTCTTATCCTGTCCCAGTTGCGAGACAAAATGGGGTAATTTATACCGCTTTTCCTCTCTCTCACTCTACCATACTTCCCATTGTCATGTTTGTAGCCGATGCCCAGCTCTGCCCTGGATTCTGCATTTTCATTTAATTATGTCCTTTATTGCTGCCATCAGCAGATGGTGGGTAGCCGCCTTTTTTTTTTTTTTTTTTTCTTTTTGTCCTACTTGTGTCTTTGCTGAATGCTAAGGCATATACACACACACCACCCCCCCAAAAAAAAAACCCAACCCTGCTGTCCTGCCACCCTCCCTCTACGAAGCTGATCTGGGGAACAGGAAAATGAGTAGTTTCGATTGCAAGGTATCACATGAGACTCCTTGCTTGTTCTGCTCTGCCAGTTGTTAGTACAAGAGAAGGATGGAAGGATAACATTTTTATTTTTTTTTTCCTAAGGCAGCGCACACCTAAGACAGACAGGATATGGTCATCTGACTAATTCTTATCGTGTCCCTGCTGTACAGCCTGGCAATCCTCCTTCCATGAACTCAATGGTGTTTCCAACATGTAAAACCCATGTAAAGCGTCCAGCCAGCGCTGCACAAGTGCACTGGGAATCCTGTGCAGGAGCCAGTGCCTGAGGAAACCAGGAGAGTCGTGTTCACGTGCACAGAGGTGGAATGGAAATCTGTGCGTGGCAGTCGCTCGGCATGTGTTTGGCTGTTGTTTGCGTACGCAGCTGGACAAGGCTGTCGGCACCTGTGTGGAAGTGGTGGCAGTACGTGCACACAGGCACACCTCCGACAGTGCCGAATACCTCATCAAACCCACCTCAGAAACCCCCTTTAGTCCTGTGATCAACCATTACTATCTCATCTGGAAGCCCAGTCCCACAAAAAGCAACAAATGAGACCACGGAGAGAGCTGTGGAAATCGGGGAAATACTGTCCTCACCTCATGGACAGGGGTAGGGATGCTGAAAGGGTCCCTGATGGAGCTGGACATTTACCATCTATCTGCCACCAGCCTGCTGCCTCGGCCCTTCGTCTTCTTCATGCTATTCTCCCTGTCCTTGTCTTGGTAGAAATTACAGTGGGAGTGGGAGATAGGGACGGAGGTTGGGGCTGCTCCCTTCGAAGCAACCTCCGATTCTCATCATTGTCATCAAGCCCAATCATGGGAAGAGGAAGCGTGTGGGAACCTTGTGCTTCCCCTGGGCAATTCCCCCACCGCGGTGAGCCCAGGCAGCCAGCGAGCGTGTCGGAGGGGTGCTTTGGTTTTAGTTCATCCTCCGCTTGCTCATCATCCATCAGCTTCATGCTTACATTAGTGGTTAGAAGTAAAGAGAGCAGCTTTCAAGGAGGATTCAAGGTGGACTCACAGCACCTTAAAGAGATTGAAACTTGGAATCTGGGAGCCTCGCTAAATTCCAGTGCATTTGACTGGCTTTCCGAGCGGGAACTGCAAGGCTTCAGATGGCGTAAAAATTATTTGTCTTGCTGCAAATGCGAGCAAAAATTCACCTACGAGCAGAAGGCAGACGTAGTCCCCAGGGGATGGTTTGGAGAGAGCTTGTTGCTGTCAGCAACGTGTTTTGCAGTCGCACTGTGCTGTGCTGTCCCCTCCCCTCCGAAGCAGAGATGTCCTAGAAACCAGGAGGAGCCCAGTGCACTTTTTGCAGAGACCGGGGCTGCCAGGGTCTCCCCTACAGCAGGTATTTAGAGAGGTCACTGCCTTGCTCCCAAGCTCCCCAGCCAACCTGTCTTTTCCACTAGCAGGAGAGCTCCTGCTGGCTGTGCGTAGGGGAAAGAGACCCTGGCAGCCCCGTACCACAGGAGGAATGTGAAAATTGTCTCTTCCCACAACCAAGACTTCAGAATTTTCCTGCTAATGCACTTCCTTTTCCTCACTCTGCCTCTTCCCCCCCGCCTTCACTCAGTTTGTTCCTGCTTCTATTCATTCCTGCCTGTCCTCTGTCTTTCAGTTGTTGCCATTGTTTCATTTTTTCCTTTTCTCCATCCCTATTCTTCCTGCCCACTGCATTTCTCTCGCATTTTTCCTTTTACCTGTACATTTCCCCCCCTCTTTCTTCCTCTAGCCTTTCTGCTTCTGCTCCTTGATTATTTCTTTCCTTCCAGCGCTTTCCTCTGTTTTATACTCTCATCCCTCCGCTCCCTCCCTCCCCCTAATCATCTTGCTGTTCTTTGCTGCTGTATCATTTAATGCCTTCTTTGATACAGCCTACAGCTTAATGATTATTCGGAGGTCAGGCGATGCAGGTGCCATGAATTTCACTAATCCAGCTCTGAGAGCCTCTGTCCATAATCACTCCTCCCGTTCTACAGGGACTGAATCCTAATTTGTCATTAGCCAGTCCTCTCACTGCAGCGCTACCCAGAACTTTTTGCCCAGAGGAGACAATGAAGTATTCATTAGCTGGGGGGAGGCAGAGGGGAGGCAGCGGGCGCTGAACGAGGCGTTCTGCTGGAGGCTGCCGAGAAAGGAGTCGCTGTGCTGAGATTTCCCGGGGCGGTGGGAAAGGGGGAAGAGAGGGCAGCGAGGCAACGTGGCAAGAGGGTTACAGAACAAGCGACCGTGGGTTACGGCGTCATTCATTAGGAGTCGTCCCAGGGCTGCAGGACGCGGAGGTGAGGGTGCTGATATGGCAGTTATGGGAGTGGTGGGGCTTGGGAATGGGCGAGTGTGGCCGCTTGTTAAGGGGAGAGGCTGTAAGAGGAGGTTAATTAGCGGCAGATTTTTTTAAAGGAGAAGCTGTTCTAGCAGCTTTGTCTCTGTGCACCCTGACTTCCACCCTCTTTTCTGCTGTTAGCGAGCTCTGCACCACAAGCAGAGGTCACTACTGGCTTTGCCTCATCCCATTACAGGCCTGTTTTTGGAGAGTGGGGGGAATTGCCAATGACATGGAGAGGAGTTTTCTCCTGCTAGCCTAGAAGTTATGCTGACCTGCAAGGTCTGATAGCACCTCAGGCTCTGGCATGGCTTTATCAGCTCCATTCCCACGGTTGAACTTTGTCACCGTGGCACTGATGGGGTCCTTGGCAGGAGACTGTGCCAGTCTCAGCTCCTAGAACAGTGTGAAGAGAGAGACTTCAGATGATCAATCCTAACTTCTAGCTATTTCTTAGAGGGCTTTTGTTCTCCACCAAAGGAGTAAACAGCAGATGAAAGATTCAGTCTAGAAATAGACTCCCAGGTGCCGCAGCAGGGCACCAATGTTCTGAAAGCTCCGCTTCAGATATATCCCTGAAAACGCTGTGGCTCCAGTAAGATGCCAAAGACTCTGAGAGACTCTACAATGCTAATGCTTTCTTCTTCCTACCTGCAGGACAATACAGGAATGGCTTACTCGGGTCCAGTCCCTGCTCTACTGCAATGAGAATGGGTTCTGGGGGACCTTTCTGGAAAGCCAACGGAGCTGCGTTTGCCATGGTGGCACCAGCCTGTGCCAGCGCCCCATCCCCTGCATCATCGGGGGCAACAACAGCTGTGCCATGTGCAGCCTTGCCAACATCTCTCTCTGCGGCTCATGCAACAAGGGCTATAAGCTTTACCGGGGTCGCTGCGAGCCTCAGAACGTAGACTCGGAGCGGAGCGAGCAGTTCATCAGCTTTGAGACGGACTTGGACTTCCAGGACCTAGAGCTGAAGTACCTGCTGCAGAAAATGGACTCTCGCCTGTATGTGCACACCACCTTCATCAGCAACGAGATCCGCCTGGACACCTTCTTTGACCCCAGGTGGCGCAAACGCATGTCCCTCACCTTGAAGAGCAACAAGAACCGGATGGACTTCATCCACATGGTGATCGGGATCTCCATGCGAATCTGCCAGATGCGCAACAGCAGCCTGGACCCTATGTTCTTTGTCTACGTCAACCCGTTCAGCGGGAGTCACTCTGAGGGCTGGAACATGCCCTTCGGGGAGTATGGCTACCCACGCTGGGAGAAAATCCGCCTCCAAAACAGCCAGTGCTACAACTGGACCCTGCTACTGGGCAACCGGTGGAAAACCTTTTTCGAGACCGTCCACATCTACCTACGCAGCCGGACTCGGCTGCCCTCCCTGCTGCGTAATGAGACTGGCCAAGGGCCCGTGGACCTTTCTGACCCCACCAAGCGTCAGTTCTACATCAAGATCTCAGACGTGCAGGTGTACGGCTACAGCCTGCGTTTTAACGCTGACCTACTGCGCAGTGCTGTGCAGCAGGTCAACCAGTCGTACACACAAGGTGGGCAGTTCTATTCTTCCTCCTCCGTCATGCTCTTGCTGCTGGATATTCGGGACCGAATCAATAGACTGGCGCCTCCCGTGGCCCCAGGGAAGCCCCAGCTGGATCTGTTCTCTTGTATGCTCAAGCACCGCCTGAAACTCACCAACAGCGAGATCATCCGCGTGAACCACGCTCTAGACCTGTACAACACCGAGATCCTCAAACAGTCGGACCAGATGACAGCCAAACTCTGCTAACCCGGACTTTTCAGTGGACATGTTGGTGATTGATCGATCCTTTTGCTGTAAAAAAATAAAAGAGAAAAAAAAAAAAAGAGAAAAAAGTAAAAAGAAAGAAAGAAAAGTGGGGGGAAAGTAAAGAAAGGGGGGAAAAACAAGGTTTGTAAAGTGTAATTAATATACAAAAGAGGAAAAAAAAAAGAGGAAATTCTTCATTTGTTGAAAACTAAACCCGTTCTAGCAGCTGTATAAAACTGTCAGGCATGTTTGTTATTTCTATAATCCGTCATAAAAGGGTAACACCTTACTCTCTCTTGACCTTGGGGGTGTTGCTTGCGAGTCCTCAGGGGCAGCAGAGTCATTAAAGGGAGGAGCAGAGAGGGGGGCGAACTTCTGTAATGAACTGTAAAGTTTTCTGCTATGCAGGTGCCAAGACAAAGAGACAAACAAAAAAAAAATAATCAAAGCAAACAAACAAATAAGAGTTATCTGTAAATGTAAAAGAACTGCCATTATTCCTATAGTGGGAGTAAATGGTTAAAGATAAAAGATATTTCTTCTGTTGAGATTTATGCCAGCTTTACGTTGAGTTATTCCCGCAGCCTGTGCTGAGCTCTGCTGGAGGACAGAAGGTGATGGCAGTCCTTTAAGAGTAAAACGATCGCCTTATTGGTGAGAAGACACATAAGAGGGGGTGGGTGGGTGGGTGTAGGTCTCAGGTGTCTTCCCTTTGGGATTTCCATCTTGGAAGACTTTTCACCAGAGGTAGAGTCTCAGCACCAGCTGAAGAATGAGACGTGTCAGGTCCCTGTGTCTACTTTGCTGAACTGGAGTTCGTGCCCTGCATCAGACTGCTGTTGCCTTCAGAAATGTCAGAGCTTAACCCCTTGAGGATCAGCACCTGTAAGTCTTCAGAGTCACTCATCTTTAAGGTACTTCACCAGAGTCCCTAGACCAGAGAAAGCCAAAATCGTATGCCACTTTGATAAACTTAGACTTAAAGACAAACCTGGGTTTGGCTTTTTGCCTCAGGTTCTGGTTTTTTTAATAACCCTGGGAAACCCTCGTCACCACAAAAACCAAAGCACAATGCAAGAAAATACATTTCCAAGGAAACCTGGAGACACTGAAGGGCACATATGCCATTTCTGTTCTTTAGGGAAAGAAAAATCCCTTTTACTTTCTTATGTTTCTGTGGCTGTGAATAACATCCTTGTTTCACTTACACTTTCTTTGCCCACAAAAAAAAATTACAGAAAACAGATGAGAAAATTTTATTAAAATGTCTGCAAAAGTAGTAAAAGGGAGGGGTGGGAGGGAAGAGCACAATAACTAAATCTACCCTGAATTTGAGTTATCAAAGAATAACTAAAAGGTGGGTAAAATTTTGTGGAGTGTGTGTGTTCATAGAATCATAGAATTGTCTAGGTTGGAAGAGACCCTTGGGATCATCGAGTCCAACCATCTACCCTATTCCACAAAGTTCTCCTCTAACACCATATCCCCCAACACCACATCTAAACGTCTCTTAAACACATCCAGGGATGGTGTGTTTGGATTTAAAAAAAAATAGTACATTGAATGGAGTGTATGAATGTAGGATCAGCTCAGTTGGGTGATGAAGCCTGAACACAGTGGGAGGTGAGTAGTGGTGTGTTTCTCTTAATCCCACTGGTTTTTAGTTAAAGTTGGTTGTGAGAAGTGCTAGTGAGGGGCTAGAATTTCTGCCTTCCTAGAAGGGAGAAATAAATCCCTGATCCTGACGGCTTCTGGAGCTGGAGGAGTATCCGGGGGAAAAACAGGCGTGAGCAGGAGGGACAGTCCCGATCCAAAGTCCAAGATCCAGGTCTGGCTCGAGATTTAATGTGTTGATTCAATTGAGTTCAAAACAGTCTTGTAGAAATTTTTGATCTTCTTATTTGGAGGCTTTGGCTCAGATTCTGAGAATAACGTCAGTTCTTCTGGAAAGAGCTAAATGCATCGTGGTGCTATTCATGTGACACCAGGGACTTAGACAATTAAGTTTGGCTTCAGGTTTAGGTTAATTTTTGTGGGTTTGGTTGATGCCCATCCAAATTGAGAAGGCATTAGATAACTTAAGGAAAATACACATTCACTGAACTCTCCTGCTGA
>NW_009649057.1:2362583-2381128 GCF_000708025.1 Charadrius vociferus
CTGCTGAATTAGCAATTGAGGGCATATGAGAAACTATCTGGGTAGTTAGTAGGAAAACAAAAGGGAGTCCCAGTTACAAAAGCACACGTCAGCGCCTGTCTGTCTACCGAAAGGTGGGGAAGTGGATGCGTCTGAAGAAGAGCTGAGTAAATTAAATAACAAAGCTGTTTCTAGGGACATCCATCAATTCCCGGTGGTAGTAACTTTGTGTTTTCCCTAACTTGCAGTAAGATCTCTATCTCCACTCATCAGTCCATGCAAGAGGTTGCAAGGTTGCCTACATGTCCCAGCTTGTTCATAGGTTTGTTTTTCATTTAATTGGTCTTTGCTTTGTGTAGTAGAGGTTCGTGCTTGTAGACCCCACCATTCAAAGAGGTTTCTTTACTGTTGTGACACTCCTGTGTCAGCTTTCCGATAAGAGAAAATTCACCAGCAATAGTATGCATGGAAGTTAGTTTTAAGCAAATAGTAGAGAGCATTCATGGGAAATGAATGTCAAATTTGTAATTATGAGTGGAAATAATGTTCCTGACAGTTACATCCATCCAAGCAGGGAATAGAAATGTACTGTTTAATTTACATGTATGACCCAAAGAGCTGACACTGAGAAGAACTATAGTTATTGCTCTAAAAATACTGAATACTGCTTATGAGCAACCTATAGCCTGGGAAGCAGTCTGCATGCAATGATGGGATTTGTTCGTGGCTGGGAATAGTGAACGTGCTAACACAAAGTGAAATTAATTCAATGGATTGCTTTCCTATGAGATAAGTATCCAGCTCTAGTGACTAGAAGCCAAAGAAGTCGCAATTAAATCTCAGATCTCGTGGGTAACTAGCGACACATTAGCTGAATCTTGACCCGTATTTGTGGGACTATTAGGGATCAAATCAATTGCTCTCATGTATCTTTAGTGATGCCTTGAGATGCTCATCCCCCAGTATTACTGGGCTTCAGCAAGGGGGGCACCACCGCAAACCTTAAGCAAGACATTGGGCACCAACAGAACATTAAATCACTGCTGTCCAGTTCAGACCCAAGCAGTGGTAGACAGCCGTGGAGTTATAGAGGCATTGCCCAACATGAGCTGGCATTTCCACCGTGGCCGGGAGCGGTGAAGCTGGAGAGTAGAAAACCAGTGTAAGGAGATGGAAGGAAGTTTGGCATAGAAACGTTGTTAGCGTATGGAACTTACCTTGGGAGAACCTGATGGTGCAACACGGCACCAGGGTATGATGGCACATCAGCACGACAATCTGGACTCATGGTGCAACATGGCTAGATGAAATTTTGTGATGAAATGAAGCCAAAATCTCAAGAATAAAACGAAGCTATCAGGCAGCTTAGCCACCATTTTGGGCTTAAAGTTTATGACAGAGAGAAAAAGGGAAAACAAACGCAATCAAGTCAATGGACCATGCTACACTCTGCTTTTGATGCTAGTAAACAAATGTCTGCCACAGACAGGGCACATGCTCTGCTTCCACTGCTCAGTCCCGGTAGTCCTTTCCCAGGTAAGGGGACAGCGTGTTACAGCCACATCCAGAAACACATCCCACAGGTTTGTGCTAGGATATTTGTTCTGCAGGCAACAAGACGTGGAGGCATCTGGCATACTTCTGTCTCGATAAGGGAAAGTAGTTCAGATCCCCCTAGAGAGGCCACCAGTGCAACAGCGGTGTTAATGGGCTCCTGAGGAAATTATGTCCGAGTCTTCCACTTGGTCAGAAAAAGTTGTTTTACAAGGCAATGACTGGAATAGATGGTAATTAATAGAGGAGAATTAGGTAGGGCCCAGAGAATCCTTTCACCCATAAAACTAGATTCACTAAACTGCATGATCAGTAGGTATTGTTATAGAGTTTAATGATAAAAGGGACCTTCATACTTTGACATACGAGTAACCATTCGCTGACTGTATGAGAATGAAACTCATCTCCCTTCCCCTGTAACAGAAGGAGTAGGGAGCAATCCATAAGATTGGCCAGCTCAGCTAATACAGAGATGGTCCTACCAAATCAGAGTAGATACTTGTCCCTCGCTGCAATCAAATGAGGGACTGCATGAAAGCTGGAGCTTCCAAATAACCCAGAGAAAACAAGGAAAACCAGATGCCAGGTGTCCCAAAGGCAAAGCATGGCAAAAAGCAGCAGGTAGAGCAGAATCTACCTGCTTCTTCCCTTCAAATGCAGAAGACTTCTGGGATCGGTTGCTTCAAGTCACATGAGAGAATGCACTGGGAGCTCACTAAGAAATGTGCTTTTTTTAAGTTATTCTAATTTAGACTTAACCAGCCGATGTGGCAGAAAGCAGAGGACGTCAGCAAGTCTTATTAATATGCTGATGCTACAGCTTCAGAAGTGTACAGAATGCCCATTTGGATCAGGGCTAAGAGCACAGCATGGAGTTGCCATGGAAACGTGGGGAGGCCATTAATTAGCTATCACATGAAATCATCAGGAAGAATCTGGACCTCAGCAGCTTTGCCCTCCTCAGAGGCAAAGGGCAGAGCCCCAGTGACCCCACAGTCAGACCCAGTGACCCCTCCACAGCTCCAACAACCACCATCCTGGAGCAGAAGTGTCTTCTTGGAGGCGTGAGAATTGGGTGGACAGGTAAGGGGGAGGAGGTGACAAGGGCAGAAGGCAGGGAAGTAAATGAAGGGTGGAGGCAATTTCCACACTTATTTTCCTCCTCCCAGGAAGCCTGTTTGCTGTTGCATAAAAGAACACAGGAGATCTGCTGCTTTTTGAGCTAGTGGGACTCATACCAGTGACCTCCAAGAAATCAAGACTGTCCACAAGGCCCTGGCAAACCCAGTTAGTGGAGTGAGTGTCTCTCTGGGTGAGCTGCCCCTGGGATGAGTGAATGCCAATGCTCCCCCGAGCCATCTCTGACCATGCTAAACCAGGAATCCCTTTTCCCAAAGGGGAACATGGGCAAGTAAGGGAGGCTTATTGGCCACTTGCCCAGCCTCCCTCCAGAGCCAGAATCCACCTCCAGCCCAGGCTGTGTGCATATGTTCCTGTGACAGCTGTGATGGACTTCAGCTGCCATGTACAGGATGTTCTTTTTAGCCCACTTGCTAAAACACCACTCAGGAGAGGACACTTGGCAGATGGCATCTCCTGCACCAGGGTGTAGCAAGATCTCCAGCCTGGCTGCTCTTTTCCCAGTGCTGGAGGAGAAATGCTGAGCGGCGATCCAAACCGTGCGCTCCCACCTCCAGCTAAAGTGGATTCCTTGATGAATCTGCCCTGGTGCTTGTTGAAAGAATAAGATGGCACAAGGATAAGGTGCTGCAGTTTCTCGTCTGAAAGCAGAGGCGGAGGAGGTTGGTCAGCGGTGTGTGTTAGGGGAGAGGCAGAAGGGCTACAGATGAGACAAGGCGTAAGGAGGTCATGAGGGAGATGTTTCCATGTTCTTTCTCTCCTGGAAAGTTTGAAATGATACATTAGAGGTGCCGATCCCAGTAAGATGATAGACATTCTTGTCCAAGATACTTTTCTTATCCACATATCAGTTAACACCCCCTCACATTTTCTTCACAACTTCTTCCAGTAATTTTTCCATAATCTAAAACTACCTTCTCTTAATGCCATCAGGATTATTATTCTTCTATAAATTAAATAACTATGGAAAACAGTGAGTACTAAAAGCTCTATAAAAACCTCATTGGAAATTTCAGTCCTCCCTCCTGAATTTTCAACTGAGAAAAGATGGGTGCTTGGTACAAATATATTGTTCAACCAAATACGACTTTCCTTTTCTGTAACAAGAGAACAAAAACCCACAAATGGAACCACTCTATGCCCTTTGGATACGCAAAACAAACCTTCTCACATACAAGACTGTCCCTATGAATCCTGACCACAAGAACCAGGCAAGCAGTGGTGCACCAACTCTGCGGCTTCTCAGATAAATACTGACAAAGACACCACCAGACACTGGTGAGAGCGGGTCTCACGATGGGAGTATCTTTCCAGTGGGAGCTGGATTAAAATTAGCAGGACACAATGAGGTGGGATGTGGCTAGCTAAACACCTTAATGGCTTTTAGTGCTATTAAAGACATCTACAGGAACAGCCACAGGTACACAATTTTGTGTCCCCATCTTTAGTGTTTATCTGTACGGCAGTGCAATCACTCAGTGGTTCCCGTCAGCCTCCAGTACTCGCTTTTCAAACAAGAAGGAAATTTGACCTTGTGTAGAGACCTAGAAAAAACAGGCCATGGGTCCCTCCCCAGGAGAACCACAAAAGGTATTGCTAGAAAAAATAATCATGGCAGTAGAACCTGTGGAGGAGCGGGATCTGCCTTGGTGACCCTGAACAGATATAGGCAGGCACAAAAGAAATTGGATTACTGACCTCACCACGCAGGGAGGACTCTTTTCACTCCCCAAATCCATCCTGTGTCTCATCATCTCCTCTTTTCAGTTTTGGCTCAGTAATGAACAAAACCAGACCATTAGATGTTACATATAACGCACATCGTGTAAGTGCAGCTTAAAATAATATTTTAATGCCACCAAAAAAGTCAACCAAATTGAACTGAACAAAGAAGCAAAATGAAATGGGAAAAGCACAGAGACTCATTCTGTTTATTAGGGATGCTTTTGCCAATGATAAATTGCTGTGAGATGCCTTAGTTTTTAATAACGCAACAGCTTCCAGTAGAAAATGTCCAACTGAATTATTTTGACCGAAACTTTAAAGGAGGTCTCAAAAAGAGAATTTTAAAGCCACGATTTTCTGATTGGAATGTGGGATAGATACTACTTTTTTGAGTATCATCTGAGCTACCCCTGTTTTTTAATGCTGTCTGTCATGTTGTCTGGAACATGGATTTGTCTAAACAGGAAAAAGAAGTTCAACTGGGATGATTTTCCAAGGTGCTGACAGATCTCCTTGAACAGGGTGTGCCAAGGGGAGCTGAAGGTCAAGAGTTCTCAAAGATGCTGCCAGGAACAGAGCAAAGAGCACCTGGATTATGATGCTGCCAAGTTCAAGTAAGGGAGCCAAGAGACTTAATGTGACATCAGGAAGAGAGAAACACAACTTATACCTTTTGTATTTGTACATACAGGTATAGAGTTAGTTAAGTTTTGATGTATTTATGTTAGATACCTTTTAATTTATTAATAGACATCTATTAATCTACATTTTGAGGTCTCGATTACAATCCAAGTCTCACTGTGTTTGATCCTGGGCATACACAGAATTAATTATTGTTGTGTCAATAGACGTGACCAGTTTAGGGCTAGCCTCACTTCTATAGGAAGGGAAGGTAAACCCAAGACGGACAGAGATTGGCTTGCTACGGCAAAACCTGCACTGAACTGGGCCCAGAGTCTGTCTCGAGTCTCAGTGTTAAGACTGACTGTCTTATGAAGAGGAGGAGGGATGCCAGGGTGGGAATGGTTATTCCAGGTATGCTTTATTTCCACCGACAGTTCCTGGTGTCTGTGTGTTCCACTCTTACAGGCATTGATAGTGGCCTTGAGAAAGATGTATAATGATGTGCCACCACGATGTGGATTTTGTTTCAGACTTGTGACATCCCAAATTCTTGGGTCAAGCCTGAAAGAACTGCCTTTGCCTGATTTTGGTGCAGAGAAGGCTGTAAAAGAAGTTTTCTAGAGATGAAGCAATCCTTATTTCCACCTGTTTTCTGGGGCAGGCTTCTTGACAGCGTGCAGCATCTCCCTCTGGGTTGGGCTGCAGTGTAATTTAGGACTGAATCTTGTTCTGCAATGTGATGACAGGATCATATTATACAAATGTCACGCATCTAAATACTGAGATCTGGTTTTCAAACTTCCCTAAGACATTTAGACTCAGGGTTCTGTTAAGATTCATTCCAGGATGAGAAAGCAAAACCTGGATATTGGCTGGGTTGGATTTAGGCACTAATTCTCATCTTTTTGTGTTTTTACAAGCTATTCAATGAAGGGAGTTCACTCCTGACTTACTCCAGGATACTTGGGAGCTACCTCCATACTTTCAGTCTCTCTTGATATGAAAATCTAATCATGTTCATTGCTCAAAATCAACTCTGGTTGAAGACTAATGCAAAAAGGCTCAGCCTAAGCTAGCAGCTTGTTCAGGAAATGTAGATAAGAAACCCTCGCGGGTTGCTTTGAAAGTCAACAGACTTGGGTTTAGAAGGATTAGTGAAGGGCTCAGCCCTGCAAGGTGCTGAGCACGATGGATTGCGATACTGTGTCTGCATGCGTGCGGGTAGATGCATGAAAGTCAAAAGGACTGTTCAAAACCATATGAGTTAAGATCATGCCCATGTATTTTTCTGGCTCGAATTCAGAGTTCTCAATAACTGGTGATGTGTGTTGAGCTCTGGGGGAATCCCAGATCTCAGGACTGTAAAGGCCCAGGGGTCCCAAGATCAAAAACCAACTTGTTAGCCTGAATTAATTTTTTAATCTCAGTGGCTGGGTTGGGTTCAGTAAGCATAGGCAGCTGGGATGGAGCACACACAGAGACTTTTAGACTGAGATGAACACTACATTGCACCCTGGAGCAGCCAGCGAAGTGCACAACGCGTCTCCGAATGAACACCAATTGCATCACTGCTTAATGAGAATTAATATCTCTGATGTAGCACTGGGGGACCTCAGTCATGCACCAAGACCCCAGAGTAGCTGGCATTTTACTGAGACATAAGAAAAAGGAGATCTGGTTTCAAGAAACTTCTCAGAAAAGCACTAATTAAGAGGATGATGCCTGAGGCACCAGCTGAAGATCCCGATGGGCTTTCAAGGGTCAGTCCCATAAAGGTGGACCAGTCTTTTGTGGTTTTGAGGGTGGTTTTTTGCTGCCCTCTCTTCCGAGGAAACATTGAGCAGCAGCCATTGCTTTTTCAGCCTGGAGAAGAGAAGGCTCCAGGGAGACCTACTTGCGGACTTTCAGTACTTAAAGGGGGCCTACAAGAAAGAGGGGGACAAACATTTTAGCAGGGCCTGTAGCAACAGGAAAAGGGGTAATGGTTTTAAACTAAAAGACAGTAGATTTAGACTAGATACGAGGAAGAAATCTTTTACACTGAGGGTGGTGAAACACTGGCCCAGGTTGCCCAGAGAGGTGGGAGATGCCCCATCTCTGGAAACATTCCAGGTCAGGTTGGACGGGGCTCTGAGCAACCTGATCTAGTTAAAGATGTCCCTGCTCATGGCAGAGGGTTGGACTAGATGGCCTTTAAAGGTCCTTTCCAACCCAAACTGTTTATGATTCTATGATTCTTATGCCACTCTGCATATATTCCCATTCATAAATTGTTTTTTTAATCTGGTATTTATAGGGTGAGCAGCATTTCCTTCAAGTCAGCATCACTTGTGTATTTATTATAGGACCCAGTTAATGAAAATAAAATTTAGAACAAGAAATAGCATAAAAGCCAACTAGATGACATGGAAATGAGAAACTTGTGCTCCAAAAAGCATTTGTTTAAAACAAGAAAGAGGGCAGAAGTAGATGTTGAAGGAGTTGCCTATGGTCACACAGTGAGTGGCAGAAACAAAGGAAGGAAAAAAAAGCGAGTCTCTCACAGCACTGTTCCGGTCATACCCAGCCCACGTCAGTGGTCTTCAAAGTCTGTACCCACAGGAGCACGAGTCAACTGGGAAATTTAAGGTTTCTTGCCAGGGTGAAGGGAGCTAAGGAGCCAAAACCACGTCTACCATGTGGCTACTTTGTTCACCAGTTGTAGAATAGCTCTAATTTCTCTGGAATTTCAGGTATTGGCCAGAGGCAAGGTAGTAACCACCAGGGTACCCAGTTGTTCGTATCCTACCTTTCTGCACTCTCCTGTTAAACAATAATGCCATTTCTCCCATCATTATGCATCACGCATCAATCTGGCTGTTCATTAACAGCTCTGACCTGAATCTGTCACTTTACAACAAACTCCTGTAGGATTTCAGGTTTACTGCCATATAACTGCTTTATTATACATAGAAGGCTGTAATAAGCTGATTAAAAAACCTACCTTTTTTTTTTTTTTTGAAGCCTTAATATATACTTTTCTGCCATCAGATAAGTATAAAATAAACCTGAAGCTTCACCCAAAATGCATTATGCAAAGAAATCTGTCACTATAAAAAGCCTAAACCACGCAGGGCTCCCTGTACCAACTCCTCTCTGCACCGCCTTGGCTGTGTACGAGGGAGTCCTGTTGTGGCAACTGTTAATTCTTTAAAAGCCTTGAGTCAAACCATCCTTTCTATGATTCAGCTGGTGCGAGACACCTTTCCTCCCTAGAAATGCAGCTTTCTGGAACAATATTTTCATTCCGAGGAGGAAAGTTCTAAAGTTAACTGGAAAGTGCCATTCTCAAAGTTTAGAGTGAAAGGCAACGTCCCATCATATTTCAGCTGAGGAGTCTCCGGACAGCCTTCTTGAAGGGAAACTCTGGTAAATGATTGATAGAGGCAAGGGCTTCTCTGCTGGATTTCATACCAGATGAGACAGAACTGGCCAAATGCTAAAATGGAAATGAAGTGTTTCAATAATTTCCCATTAAAAATGTCAACAAAAATTATATTTTGCTGAATTCACATTTCTGTAAGAGAAAACCGTTCAGCTGGGGAAAAAAAATGGTCAGCTCTATCGGCAGGGCTACTTATGGGAAGTGAAGTTCATCACATCTGGGCTAATGGGGTGTGAAAAGTTGGCCTCACTGAGTACACGTAGACCTTTCTTACTGCTCCTGAGAGGCCCTGGAGGAAGGAGAGAGCCCCAATTACAGTGTCTCCTGTCTGCACAGCTGGAATGAGCTGATCCAGACAGCGCTGGGCTGTGAGAAGCCCGTGGGACTGCTCCATGTGCTCGCAACTCCCACCCTCATCCTCAGCCTGCAAAAGCCGGTGTCCATCACGCTGTCCATGGCTAATGCTCCACAGAGGGGCTCAGCCGTGATGGCAAGATGTCACACAGCACCCAAATTGGCTCTTGCCCTTGTGTGCCTTCCCACAACCCCAGAAAATTATTTTCTGTGTATATTTTTTTCACCTCAAAGTGCCGGAGGTGGCAAAGGAGTTGTGTTGCAGCTCTGCTAGCATGGCACAGAGGACACGCTGCTCACTGCAGGGCACGTCGTGAGGATGGCTGCTAGTGATGCGAAGGAGTAAGGGCTGTTCCCATAGTGGGGAAGAACTGTCCTGGATAGAGAGAACCAAACACGTTATACATATGGGTATTTAAAATAGACTCAGGAGCAAAACATTCTGTAAACTACACCCGTGTTTGACTTACAGGGAACAAGGTGATTGCTCCAAAAGGAGTCAGCTACCGCGTGGGATGTGACTGCCCTGGGGATAGGACCTTGGAGCAATAGGGTAGCACATATGGCCAAGGAGAACAGTGTTTTTGCAAAACAGAAGGCAGAATTATGATGATCAGCTGCAATATTCTAAAGCAGGACTTGACAAGTTGGAGCCCAACTTAAAAGGGAGAGAAGGTATTTTGAGTCTTACATCTAAGCCGTTGATAGTGGCGGGGTTTTACAGTGTGTGCTGTACAATCAGTGAACAAAAGCCCCAGATATTTCTGTTAATCAAAGCCCATCTTTTGAATCAGTTATTGGGTTTTTCCTCTTGTTGCAATCACTGGCCAGCACAAGCCGAATTACAGTGTTCTTTATTAACCGGCACTGCTTGCTCCACCTTAATTAGTGCAGACCAGTGGAGTTAAGGTGAATGAGGTGAACATTAGATGCAATTTTATCATTGATGTTGAAAAGGTAACCAGACCTCAACTTTTCTCTCTGTAAGTACATGCCTTCCTTTTGTGAGATGATCAATAGCACTTCCACTGGAGGAGGTGGGCAAAGCACCTTTCAGAACTGATAATTGTGCAGGATCCAAATCTTTTCTAATAAAATCTTTCAAAACCTTTGCAAAATTTCTACTGAAGGCCAGCTTTCCTAGGAGACCTATAATTATTGAGAGCAACAGAGAGAAGAGATGAGAGTTATCAACCTGTTTCACATAAATAGGACCAATTAAAACAAGGGACCTGAAAGACAGGGATATGGACAATGAAATAAGGGTAGAAAAATAAATAATAATAATAAAAATAATAATAATAATAAAAGAACAAGGATCAATATATCTAAGAAAAAAAAATCATTTAATTTTATACAAACCATAAAGCGTACACACATTCTGTGATTTCCCAGAGGTCTCCTGGCTGATTCTATTTTCTTGTAAAACCCACATCTTTACACGCTGCATCCACAACTCCTATCTTAGCAATACAAAATGTGCATTCAGACTGCAGGACATCCCAAGAGATTTATTCCCTTGATGCTGCTCTTCCTCTTCTTTTTCATGTTTCAAAGCCAAATATTTATCATTTGGCATCTTCTATGTTTTCCTTTGATTCTTGAAAGAAACAAAAATCCCTTCTCATTGCCCTCGCTCCGGAAAACCACGCAGGCAGAGGAGTGGCCAGGGAAGGCGCCGTCAGACGATCAACTTCAGAGAGCAGATAGGAAGATGACTCCAAAACAGCTGTTTTCCCCAAACTGTGGCAACATGTCAACATACTGACGCATTCAAAAGCTTGGCATTCAGGAGGGAGAAATCCTAATTCAGATGGAAGAATCAGACATCTTCCCTTCCCTTTGAAAACATCTGGCTTAAATTCACAGCTTACGCGTTATGGCACAGCCGGATTTATGCTGAATCATCTCGAAGATCTGGCTCTTTCTAAGAAGAGTAGAGATTAAAAGAAAAGGTTTTTTTCTACACAGAATGCTCAGTGCATCCCATGCTTTTGTCTGCAGCACTAGTGGGGAGTGTCTGTGGGAGGCATATTCTAAGTCTGTCCAGATCCAAAGGTGTTTTCCTTCACCTAAATTTGCTTTGACCATTGTCCAGACTATGAAAAATGAAGGTGTCGATCCAGTCTCCTTGCTGACAAGGTGTGATACAGACAATCGGCGAAACTGTGTGGGATGGACAGTGTGCAAAAAAGGGCCAAAAGTGAAATTAAAAAAGCCAGAGATGTCCCTCCCTCCCTCCCACCGCAGACAAACACACAGAGAGCCCTCGGGCAGCTCTGCCCGTGTCTGCTGCCTCCAGCCCGGGGGTTAGTTGCACTGGACTCTGATGGGGCAGCACCCCATCCCCTGCCCCGCCTGTGGCGTCCCTCCATGTGGTTTCAGCCAGAGGTGTATCCCTCCGGCCCTCAGGTCCTCCAGCCCCTTTTGGAAGTCAACCTCCGGCTTCTTTTCACCCGCGCTTGCCTGTGGATGCTCAGCTCTTCCACTTAGTGTGGAGGTGAGAGGAAAGTGGTCTAAAGAAAAGGATGGAAAACAAACCAGAGGGGGAAAAATACCCACTTAGCAACAACTGAAAACCTCCTCAAGCGTCCATACGAGTGCCAGACTCTCTGAGGTACCCCTGCTGATAGCAGTGAGGACAGGAGGTGGGAAAAAAAGGAAAAGGGGAAAAAAAAAAAATCATTACACTGAAAACTCACTTGAAAGAAGCGAGGGAACATGGGTCTGAGCCAGGCTGCAGCTCAGCTCCCATTACTGCTGCTGTGCCGAGCGGTGCTTATCATTCTGTGTAGTTCAGGGAGCTTTCAGGTGATTGCTCTAAAAATACCTTATCTGCAATGGTTAAAAATAATTTCCTCCTTTCTATTTATTGACCTCCCTCTTTACCTTTATGACCTCCCATTCCCAAACGTCTCCCAAGTATTTAAAAATAACAATCTATCTTTCTTCCTTCTCAGCCTAATTTGATTAGTTTATACAGCTCTGTTTAATTGGGTGCACGCGGAAAACGAAGACCCAACAGAGGAGCTCTGCGTTTGCTGTTTAGCGTGACGCTCAGCCTGATCTCCCACAGGAATGAACACTGCGCCCCGCACACTGTCCACAAATAGATTTTGGGTGATTCAAATGCAAACTGCTGTCTTTTGAGCTTTTTTTTTTTTGGTCCTGGTGGTCCACAGTCTGAGGAAGAAGTGTGCTCAGGGGAGGAGAGACACTTAAGATTGAGGGGAAAACAGTCGACAGAGCGGCAAACCGCAGTAACTTGCGCTGTACGTGCATTAACGGCTGCGTCTTATTCCAGTTACGGCTTTTCCTTGCCGTGTCTTCTCCTGCATAGCCATCTGTATGCAAACTCCAGCTCTGCACGGTGCCTGGGCGGTGTGCCTGGCCCAGTCTCTTCTCAGACATTAATTGTTGCCTCTCATGGTTTGAAGTGGGCATTTATTTCTTCGGTTTGGGTTTTCTGAAAACGATAGGAAGCAATCTTGAACTCATCAAAGAGGACGAGCTCCATAACGCTGCCGCCTCAGACTGAGTTGTCTCTTTAAGGCACCAGACATTTTCTTTAAACATTAACTTCTGTAGGGGAGAAGAGTGCGCCTGCGGGAGCCCGCAGGGGTAGGCATGGAGGGCTGTGCAGGATGTCTGTCCTGCTCTCATTTGGAAGGAAGATTTAGAATGACATTTTTCTTCCTTTGCTAGAGACGGGATATTATTTAGCAAGCGATAGTATCAAACGCAGGGGGGAAAAGTCCAGCAGAACGGCTATAGATGCACTTCATTTAATTTAGTACTTTCATGCTCCTCACTTCGTGATTGGGGATGCAGAGAACAACAGCCACTTCGTGCTGCAAGCACAGCTTTTTATAAGGACTTTGCAGTACCTTCTGCCCTATTAACACTTGCCGTATTCTACTCCCAGGCTTAATTATTCGTCTTATACCCAGAAGTGCAGCAATGATTAAACTGAAGAGCAGTTAGGCATTTTCAAATGGAAGTGATGCTGCAGTGTTGGAGAGCTGCGTATTTCAAGGGTATGAATTTGTCCCTCTCCCCCTGCCCAGATCTCCTCTCCACTGAGCATTCTCTCTGTGTTCCTCCACTGCTCAATCTTGAAAGCACCTCTCTTTGTTTCCTTCTCTCCCCCCCTCACGATTACGTCTTTTAGCTCTCTCGTGTCATTACCTTTCCCCTCTGTTGATTTGCCTCTGCAACTGAATTTTCTCTATTGCTCTCTCCGCAGGCTTGGATGAAAGCCCACTGAAGACAACTGAAATTTTCTTACTGACTGTTGGAAGACATTGTTGAAAGGAGGAAACATTAAGGATAACAAAACTTAATTGCAGCTTTCTGCCTGTGGACTGGGGATGGGTCAAGTGATTTTTTATGTTTCCAAGAGGAGTTGGTTCCTCTGACTCCATGAAACTTGAGCAAACCATTGCAGCATCATTTTTGAAGGGCAAAGATGTGCAGATCCCAGGAAAAAGCACAAAATGGTCCTCTGAAGGGGCCATCTACTGAGAGGTAAGCCTCCTCACCTTGCTCTGAATTTCGAAAATAACTTGAGACAAATGTGGGTAACAGTGAAGATGGCTAATTTCTGCCACCAAAAAGTTAGGCTTTCAGTTGAAACTAGTCATTTAAACCATAGAGACTGTTACCTTTGGAGGATGAATCATCCCACCC
This sequence comes from Charadrius vociferus, assembly GCF_000708025.1. Lineage (NCBI taxonomy): Eukaryota > Metazoa > Chordata > Aves > Charadriiformes > Charadriidae > Charadrius > Charadrius vociferus. Next base: position 2,376,073 of record NW_009649057.1, read on the forward strand.
ACTTTAAACACTGTACATAGCAGGAGGTGACTCATTCTTTGGATGCCTCCCTTTCTCTTCACAGCCTGTGGAGAAGAGCTAGATCACTGCTTAGACATCTAAACTTTTACATGGCTAAAACTAGGTAAAGGTACTCTTCACGTTGCTGAAGAAGACACAGATATTACTATGCTTCACAATAAAGCACTGTGATAAACACCAAACCACTGTTGCTCTGTGACCCTTCAAGTGGAGCTGCAGGATGGACCTCCTGTCTTGTCCTGAACAGGTCTGAAGTAATTGCTGCCCATCAGTGAGTCAGCTCAGGTTCAAGCTGTGGCCGCAGCTGAGTTCTCCTGGGAGACAGCAGGAATTCTTTTTGTCTTTCCTGCTACCAAGCAGTGGGTGAGCGCTCAGAGCCCAGCTTGCTTCCAAAAACCTCTTCCATCTCCTTTGCCACCCTACTTGGACATTGCACCCCATGGGCTGTGGTGCCTTCTTTCCACTGAACTTCTCATCCTTAGTCACCTGATTCTATTTCGGTATCTCTAACAGGCTTGGCTTACTGTCCCTGACACTACTAGGACATCCCAATATCCTAGGACAGGTGGGAACTGAGTACAAGACCTGGTTTTCTTGTCCAAACGGACCTCCAGCTCGGCTAGCTATGGCCGTGCTCACTGGCGCGGCGTGGGAGTACCCAGCCCAGCACTTCACACGGCTGTTGGAGCGCAGCCAGTTCTCTGGTGAGAGAGCGTGAGAGCAGCGTTCAAATTTTTCATTTCCAGAAAACCTCACGACAGGAAAGAAGTCAGGACTTGATCTTGCGCTTTCTCGCTCGTAGTTTCTCCCTTGCATTTTTGTTGAGGGCTGCATCAGTACGTTCATTTATAAAACTGACCCGAAGACAAATGCGCACAAGCTTTTCTTGCCTTCCCACTGCTATCTTGGAGCCAAGGCTCCAGTTTTTAACCATATGACACGGCGAGATAAGCCTTACAATAAAAAGCAAACAATGCAAGGCCAGCCCCGGGCCTCCAAGCCGTGATCTCCGTTTGTTCAGCATTTTCCCAGGAGGTTGTTGGAGATACCTGTGAATAAGGCTGAATGCAGAGAGTCAACTTTGCTGAAGCAAAGAGCACAGCATTCTGGGTTATTAAACCATTTGTCTTACAGCCCTGGGGAAAAGGAGTTTGCTACAGAAAGTCACAAATGGACTGAGTTTGCTCGTCTCAAGCCTGCTTCTCTCCCTTCCGCTGCGTCCCCAGCTTGGCACCATTGTAGCATGAGCACCAAATTCTGGTGAGAAGAGAGCAGAGACTGAGAAATGCGAAGAAGAAGAAGAAAAAAAAAAAAGGATGTGTCAGTACAGCTATTTTTGAAACTGTCTCTGGCTCTTGTCTGCATTATCTCCAGATCTCCCCTCGACAGTATTTTTTCATTTTTTCATGGTAGGTTGAGGGGTTTTTTTTCAACCCGGTGTTATAAGAACATTGCAAATTCATCAAGAATTTCCCTAAAAATTAACAAAAACAAAAACAAAAACAGAGTTGATACTGTCAAAAAATTCACTCTTAGAGTAAACGATATCCTCTGTGGCATGGTAATACAGTATGCCGTTAAATTCTTTCACTCAGGAGGGAATAAAGGATATTTGAGCATAAATGCATTATCCACAATCCACAATAGCACAGCCTATCCTCCTGTGGATAATGCTATTAGTGCTACATTTCAAATTAAAAAGCATATGCTCTTCTTCTTTCAAAAACAAGGGAGTGCTGCCCACTTCCTTCACTTGACTAAAAACAAAAGCTTTTAAAGTGATAAAACAGCATTCATTTGATAAAAACAACCATCTGCACCTGATTTAGCTAAGTGTTCGCATTTAAAGACAAACTGCTGGTTGGGGAAAAATTAAATACAAATGTGAAGGTTGACTTGATTTGACCACAAATTGGTATCTGCTATCCCCACCAGTACTAACCCTAATTTTGACACTAAATCCTGACCTTGAATAGCAAACCCCCATCGAGGGATCTTTAAATCATTTTACTTCCAGCCCCTCAAATAAACACGTTCCCAAACTCGCCCCCTCCCTTCTCAACCTATTAGTCTGTATTAGTTAAAGTGGGTTGCTTATTAAGTTTTTTATATCTTCAGAATAATTTGGAAAGACACCAAGGTCTTAATGTACCAGATTTTCATAACGCAACGTGATATTAACAAACATCAAACTCCATCAATGATCTGTGCAGCAGGCATCCTTAAAGCATGTAATTAAGATAACACAAGATAACATCAGCCACAAAAAGAAAGCGGAGGAGGGAACACAAGCGCAGTTTTCTGAGGAGGCCGCATTGAGATCGTCCCTTTGAGGTCAGGACGTCGCAGCGACATGGGAACAGTGGAAATGTTATTCTGAGAGTGCACTAAACTGGGATGAACAGTATGTTGCACGGACCGTCCTCAGAACAGCACCTCGCACAGCCAGAATGGAAGATGAATAGTCAAATACACAAGTGTCCTTTTAGAAAGCGTTATGCAGACTCTTATGGAAAAGGCCTTGAGTGTTATAACCTTTCCCTGATTTTTAAATCGATGAGGAATGTAATAAAGGCAACAATACCCACCTGTTAAAGAGTGCTTTTCATCAGTAGATCTTACAGGAGTTGACAAAGGGGTCAGTCTTTTGAATTCCCCACATTATCTCCATTGCTTTAGCTGTTGTGCCATCCCGCTGGGCGCCCCCAAAGGTGGATGTGCCCATGGGGGTCTGTGTGTGGGCACACGCAATAGTGAAACCAAAATCATCGCTATTTATCACTTTGCACTTTCAAGAGTCACCCCGAGTCCCCCATCTGCCGGGCTATTTCTGCTCCGTTTAGGAGGAGTGAAGTGGGAAATGTACTTTCTTTCCTAAATGTTCCCACAGGCTTCGAGAAGCGTTTGGGGCTGTGCGCACCTCCTAATCTCTTTTCACTGGTGAACGGCTGGATATTTTCGTGCTGGAAAGTGTGGCTGTAGATGTGTCTGCTGTTCCTTTTCCTAGCATAGCCGAATACATCCATACACAACAGAACATGTATATTTAGCTGTTAAAAAAAAAAAAAAAAGAAAGTCCCGGCATATCGTGACAACAAGTTTATTTCCCACCAGAAGGTTCCGTCCATTTGGGCAAAACTTTGAGCATTCCCAGACAGTAATAGACAAGCCCAAATAGATATTTTAAATAACATCAGAGAGATTACAAAGTGTATTTCAGATGCGTAAGTAAGTCCAATCTAATAAAACCCCCTTTCCCGACTCACAACCCCCAGCATCAGGCAGAAAAGTAAACCAATTTGTCACCGCTGCTGCCTAGTGCCAGGATAAAAGTGTGTGCTACTCCCGGTCCTTTGCCAGAGGTCACTGGATGCAGTGTCTGAAGGAAAACAAATGAGTGCAAACATAATAAATTGCAAGGAAGATGCTCTGTCGTGACTAGGAGGAAGGCAGAGGGGGATGATATCTTTTGGACGGGGGAGCAGGAGAAAAAAAGATGCGCACGGTTCATCCGGCACAAGACTACTTTAATCACTTCGCAAGAGGATGGCTGGTTTCAAGGACAAACGGATAATACATGTTTCGCTAGGGCCGATAGTGAGATAGTGAGTATCTTTGAATGTACTGATACAGCAATTAAGCGAACTAGTGTCCTTGGGCAGCTGCTGAGGTTTCTTAAAAGTGGAGTTTTAGACAGCACTTCAAGTCTTTCCTCACTAGCAGCGGGGATGCACAGAAAACATGCAATAGCACACAATAGCACACAATAGTGTGCGCTGGCAAGAGCAAGACAGCTGGCTGGGGACATCATTCCCTACTCCACAGTTATAGTTTGGGGCCACAGAGTCCCAATCTGGCATGGTCCCTATTCTAACCCACCCCTTCACAGGGGCAGATGGAGGGACTTCTCGATGCCATTCCCATGTCAAATGTAGAGGTGCTTCTCAGTCATGTGACACAGTAAGAGAAACCATGAGCTGTTGTACCCTTGAGCTGTTGCCTATAGGATCGATTAATCCAGAAGATGTGCAGCTGGGCTTGCTTCCCTCTGCAACTTGGACAAATCTATTTTATGGGGTTATAAAACCCCATTTTTGGTATCCTCAAATGCATAGGGATGAGTCCAGCACTGCCACTTTACACTCGCAGTGCATGCACTGCAGATCTCTGAAGGCCTCTAGAGTGGAGCAACAGCTCAACAGATGCTATTTTGGCTGACCACAGAAACTGGGAAAACAGCCCTACAAGCTGGAAGTCTCACAAAGCTTAACAGCTCGATCTACTAACCCGGCGTCAGTCTCCCATCAGGAATGGACTGGGTACACATGAAGACATCTGTTATTTCATGAGCAATGGGTTGCGAGAGTTCCATAAAGGAGTAGAACAAACCTTTGGTTCCCCCTTTCTTCCCCAAGCGTGACATGTCCAGAGTGGTACATCCACACTGAGTCACTCTCCACGCTCGGGGTCACCCAGAGGGAAGTTACATTGTACCCGTGCACTGCTGTGATTAACTCCTAACCAAAGGTTTATTAGGCTAATTTTGCTTCTTTCTAATTTATTAGACTCATTTTGCCTTTCTGTGAGTTATCCTCCTACAACCGAGATCATTAATTCTTTGGATTTATTTGCCAAATATTTTTTCCCAGAATTATTTTTCTGTGTCATAACTTACTTGAATTGTAAGCTTCTGCAGGTTGTCTTTTTTGTTCTGTGTTTGTAGTCCATCTAGCACTTTGACTGGGGGCACACTGTCCCTCTGTGTTATATATATATATATATATAAAGAAAAGCAGGCAGTACATTGTTAGTAGTCCGTATCCCATGTTCATGTTGCGCTGGTTAGTTCTGACACAACCCAGAGTTCACATGCTGCGTATCTGTCCCCCCGATTTCATACACATTTCTCCATCAAAGCAGGTTGTTAGGGGTAAAGCTTAGAAACAAAGTTGAGTTCCCTCTAATATTCTCGAGCGTAGGAAAAGGCGGGTCAGCCACTGAGCAAACAAAAGCTGAATTATTTAGGCTGTTATTT
>NW_009649057.1:2381601-2382169 GCF_000708025.1 Charadrius vociferus
GTATTAATTAGGCTGTTATTTCTGGAAAATGTTTTGAGGTATTTTCTCATTGTTATTTTGTTCCCTTTTGTGGAATGCCTGCGCCTCGTGACCCCACCTGACACTCTCACCACCCTCCTTGCTCTTTCAAGGTTATCTTTTATTGCCAGACAAAGGGAAAAATATATATTTGAATGTGGCCACCAGATAGGCCATTGCTAACATCTCTACAATAGAAAAAGACATCGCAGAATAAAGACATCATTGGTATTATGAGGAAGCCAGGTGTGGGCAGAGAGGAATGAAGTGTTACCACACACGACAAGGATTAAAGGTCGCCAGCCTTGACTTTGGCCACACTAGGGCAGATTCTCAGCTGGTGTAAACTAAAGTAGCTCCCATGAAAAACATCAAACTATGTCTATTGTATCTCATGACTTCATTGCAGTAGAAGAACACGTGATGGAAAGGGATCTCAAAGGTCATTGCATCCAGTCTCCTTCTCTCTCAGGCAACTGCACCACATAATCCCACTGGTAAACTGAGCGAGCTTCATCATCAACCTAGTCAGGCTGCTGCCTGCCACCCA
>NW_009649057.1:2382219-2416545 GCF_000708025.1 Charadrius vociferus
GCAAACCTCCTTCCAGCTTTCAAACAGAATTCATTAGACGGAATCCATTTCGGCTTGCTTTCTGAATGCGCAATTTTAATCCAGCTGGGGAGGAAGCAGAGGACGGTGGGACATCTTCGCATTTCTTTAGTTTCACAAATCTGGGATAACCTTCCCCAGATGTAGGAAGCACACTGCCTGGATGAAAGGCAGGGATCAGTTTTCAATCCATACCTTTCCTTCTTACGCACGGCATGCGGGTAATGTCGCTGCAGCTGCTGAGTTTCTGCTATTTCATTTAAGACTTTTCTTCAACGATCCCTTTCTCCGAGGCAGAGCTATTGCCTCATGGTGAGACTTACCCCAGGACAATTAATAGCAAGGAGGAAATATCGATACCAGTTTTTTGTCCACAGTCCCAGGTGACCCACAAAAAATCTACAGGCAGTTCACTCAGAAGGGGTGCATCGGATCACCAGGGCAAACGTGAACATAATTAAAGCCTGTGAGCTTCACAGTGAGTAGAAAGATGGGTTACTTCTGTCCCCTGGACCCTGAATGTGTTATGATAGTGTAACATGGAGAGTAAAGTAGACTTTATCCATTCAGGTTCATCTAACTACGGTACTTCAAACTAGGTGCACCATAATTTTGACCAGCTGGGAGCTAATGTCATGGTGAGTGTGGCTGCAGAGCAGTGAACTGGAGCCATGAGTCTGGAGTGCTCGTCACTCTCAGTCTGCCCTCACCACTGGTGACAGGCAAAAGCCCAAACTGACAGCAGGTTACAGCCCGGTCTATCAAGACATGTCCTGGGCTTGGGTCCTCCTGAGCACGCTGTGGGTGTGTTTAGTCAAGAAGGCTTCAAAGCCTGGTATACACATTATTTTTCTCTCTGCACAGAAATAAAACGTTTTTGACTAGCATTTTCACCTTGCTGAATATGAAAAGTATCAAAGGAAATATGCTTTATCAAAATAAAGAAAGTATCATCAGCTCAACAAGCAAGATTTCCAAGAGGGATGTGATCAGATGAAGGGAGAATTCACTTCTGGACTTCCATTTGTCTGCAAAAAATATACACCGTTGTTTTGGCTAAAAAGGACTAAAATGACAGTGATTAGGAGATTAATTTAGTAAGCTTATGTTCCTTCCTTCCAGGCACACTGTCTCTGGAGGAGTTAAACTGGGAATCCAAAGAGGCTTCTGACGGTGGGGGGCTGGAAGGAGGTGTGGAGAGCACGTCCCAGCGGTTTCCCAGGGGAAAGGCGGTGATTTCGAGGGAGGGAGCCGGAGAAGGCTGCAGTCTCTGCCCAGCCCCAGCTGGTGTTGAGCTCTCGAGGCCCAGGAACGAGTGTGTCAATGGATCCAATTCTGCTAAAAGACAGTGAAATAGATTGATGTACTTTCCTCAGAAGCTTCCTAGGAGAGTTTTGCCCTAGTAATAGGGCAATAATGGCAAAATTTAGCCCACCCTTTGAAGAAATGCACCGTTTTGGTGGGGACCACTCCATTCTTCTTGTGGTGTCCTCTTACCATCAATAGGGACAGCCCAAAAGGTTGACACTCATGTACACAGTGAGAAAAACCTCTAAAACACAGTCCCAGAACACTTACCCCCAAACTGGACCCAGCAGCTCCAGGAGGAATAAGTACAAACTCTTTTTGCTATACTTTTCCTTCTTTCTTTGTCTTCCTCAGACTCATTTTTCAATTATGTTCTTTCTTTTTGTCTTTTATCTTTCCTCCTTTCTTCCCACAAACCTTTGCTCTTCCACCTCTATCTCCCCCCGCCGCCCCTTTTACTTTTTAGCATCCTCGTCTGTCATGGTAAACCACAGTCTCCTCCTTTTCTCTTATTTTCATTCCTTTTTCTTGAGTCTCTTCCAGTCCTTCCCCCTCCTCTCTGCCTCTCACAGCTTTTCTCTGCCTGGCTCCAAGGTTGTCCCTCTCCAGGGCTTCAGGGAAGAGGTGTGCACCAGCCGACACCAGGAGTTTGAGCCCTGGACCTAAAGCGATGCTGCTCAGTTGTGCTCTTTGGGATCCCCCAAGAGTGTGGCGATTTAACAGGGACATGGGAGCACACCTGCCCCTAACAGGCTTTGAAAATGGACTTCAGAAGCGCGAAATGGGTCAATAAAAACAAGAAATGAAATTGATCTCAGAGGTTGTATATATATGACAATAAATAGCTTCACAGGCTCGAATTCCTGCCTCGCTTGGGAAACTCCCGGCTCTTGGCCAAGTAAATAGGTGCTGCAGCATATAGAAATGAGGTGACACAGTCAGAGCAGGGGACAGGAGCAGTAGTCAAAGGCAATAGGGACACCAGCTGCTTATACCGTGTGGGTAAACCAACCCGAGGTGTCCATCATTAAGCCAGGAAAAGAGGTAATAATATATTTGTATTTAATATTTTACTGCGTGGCAGTATTTTAGATTATAAAATAATGTCAGAGCAGGGGGTGTATATAATAACTTGCAATAAAAGCAAAACTGCTGGAAGATTTTTCCCTTATAGGCTTATTTTGTCAAGTATTGTTCCACATTTACTTTTTTCCCCCTCTCAAACTAAGAAATAGATCCTCCCTCTGCATTGTGAGAAGCACCTTTTGAAGACAAGAAAGAAAGAATGGGAATAAAATAGTAAAACATAAAATAAACCCCGGAGCCCATGCCTCTACTCCCAAGTGAAAGGAGATTTCAAAAGGAAGAATTTGTAATTTAGATTTCTGAACCGCAGTGAAGAGGAGCCCCACTACTGACTCCTTCCCAGGGAAGATGCCGAGGCTGTATTCCTCTGTGATAGAGGATGGTGGTGAGAGAAGATTTGGGAATAAGCCTGAGAACTACTGCTTCTCATACAGCGTGCTGGAGGTGGGACTGCAGCGTCCGAGGGGAGACCCGGAGCAGACCCGGGTCTCAACGGGTGGTTGTTGCCAGGAGAAAAGTGGTTTGACCAACATCTCCAGGGCCCAGCCTAGCTGTGGCTCTCAGGTGGCCGCACCTATTGCCAATTGACATAGGACTGGTATTTTTTTCTGCTTCAGCCTTCTCCAGCCATAGACGACACTTGCTACCTCACATCTTCAGAAGCCTGTGGCCTGAAGGCAATCTTGCTGCTTTCCAAGCCTGACTGTTGACTTCAGTGGAAACAGGAGTGGGTAATGTGGGCTCGCTTCAATTTTGCAATTGCTCAGTGATCCTTCATCTTCTCAGGTCGTGAGGTTGCAGTGCCCACCTCCCATCTTTGTCACTGCCAAGGACCACGGGCCTTACTCTGCTCCAGCAAAAGCACTCCGTCAGCACAGCAAGGTGAACTGAATGCGCTGATTTTAATTTGGATGAGAAATGAATTGCAATAAGATCCCCACCACCACCAGCAGCCCCCTACGGCTCAGAGATATTTGAGTGAGAGCGGCACTGAACAAGGGCAAAATATAATAACGAGGGCCTTGCTGGATGCTCTCCACCCCCTCACCCCACGACTGTTTATTAAAGGTGAATTCCTGAGGGCCTTTAGAATCTACCTCTCACTAGCAGAGATAATAACATTGAAAGCTTTGATGAGACCAGCCCGAGCTTCCAAATTTCTGAATCTATATGAGTTTTTGAACTCCTGAGGGGTTAATATATCCAGGTGAGAGAGTGGACAACTAACCTGTATCTGTCAACCACTCAGATCACCACAGTTGGAGCTACAGGAGATGATGCAGGACATCCTCTCTCATGCTCCTTAGGCTCCTTCCAGCCCCCTGTGTGGACCTGCAGCCCCACTTCCAAGGTGGAAATAACAGCAGCAGAGTTGGATGTGCTCTAGAATGAGTATGCCCTCCTCTAAGATCTCCTCCTGCCTCCAGGGTCCCAGGGCTGTTGCCTCTTTCATCCTGCCCTCACTACAGCACAGTGTCCAGCACTGAATATTTTGGAAACCAGGTGATTTCTGCAATATCAGGAGAGAGATTTCACCTACACCATCAGTGGCAAGTTTAAAGACATCAGTTGAAACTGGGAACCATTGAAAGCGGCTTTGGCTCAAAATGGGACGCTTCTATGGCTCTAGGAGCCCCTGTAATTTGAAGAATATGGGGACCATGAAAACATCCAAGCACAAGATGTTAATTTGTGTGTGTGTGTGTGTGTGTGTGTGTGTCAGCATTTATGGTTTGAAATGGAAAGAAATTGTTTCATAGCTCAGTGAGAACTGGTGCCCGGACACAGAAAGACAAGAAGATGACAAGCATCCATTTTCTTGGACCTCCTGAGTCTCATTTGGGTCACCTTTGAGACAAACCATCAATTAATAAATCCCTCCAGAACCTGGGACTGAAATCCTGAGAACAAAACCAAACCAGCTCATGCAGAAGCAGGACAGAAGGAGGGACTTTGCCAGCCATTCCCAACGTGAACTTTGTATAATTAACAGGCGCCGTAAATGAAGCAAAGCCAACATGACAGCCACAGCTGGATTGTCTTCTTTGCTGAGCTTTGTCTCCTTCTGACCAAGTGCAGACATCAGCATCCCTTCCCTTTCTGGGTACCAGATGCATCTTTGACACACACACACACACACCCCGACTAGCCCAGCTCAGGCCTGGCCTCTTTTTTATGCTAACCAGCTTTTTGGAAAACAGACGTCTCTGCCCATTTGTGATGACCTTTGCTGAGCCACCCTGGCACTAAGCAGCCAAAGGCTTCTGCTGACCTTGGGTGACTGCTTCTTCTTTCCAATCCTGTTATCGCTCTCTGCTGGATTGCCTGCTGCTGCAGAGCTCCCTTCATGTCAAGCAGAAAAAAATGGATCGGGTGGAAATGTAGGGAAATAAATTCACGGGATATTATGATGGAAATAGTTTAGCCTCAGTCAACTTTGCCATTCAGCACAGAACAGGAGTCTGTGGTGTCACTGCTCCTCCGCACAGAGAGCTGAGAACTGAAAACTCTGCACACCCTCTGTTCACACGGCCGGCTTCCTAGTTCACCCCGCAAAAAGCAGGGTGAGTGGGAAAGCCCAGCTTTGACTGCTGTGTTCTCCTTTCTGAATGCATACAGAGCTTTAACAACCCTTCCAGTGGCACGATATATCTCCCCCTTCCTCCTACCCCTTCTCTGTACCCGTTCCTTTGTCCCAAAACCTTTCCACATCTCTCCATGTGCCAAGCATTCCTCTATACAGCTTTCTGTTCCCTGCCAAACTCCTTGTGTAGGAACTTCAAACCGTTCCCCGTATGAAACCAGTCCAACTTGGAGGTCTCCTCGCTCCAATCTGCAGACGTGCCAATCCCAGGATGTCAATAGTCGTTTTCATCAACTGTATTCCTCCATCCTCTCTCACTGCTGTGGGGAAGTTCAGTGTACTCCAGTGGCTCTCCTTCCCTTTGTTGGAGCTGGCAGTGCCTGGCGTGGTCTCTGGGCAGTGACGGGATGATGGTGTGTGCCTGAACGTGACCTGGAGCTGAGGGTGAAGCTCCACAGAAACACACTGGATGCGCAGCCCTGGAGAGGGAGAGGGAAAGCATAAAACCAAAGTGAAAAACTGCATTTGGGGCGACTGCAGGAATTGCTGAGAGGCAGCCAGCGATGGCAATAATTGAAGCTTAGGATCGTCAGTGCAGTCCCCATTTGTGCTGATTTCTTCCTTTCTTTTCCATGCTCCCCCCTTGATCTATCCTGTGAAGTCTGTGTGTGCATGTGTGTGTCCCCTGAGTTCCAACCTGACAGCCCCTGATGACGGGTTGCTGATCCCATGAATCACAGAGCTCTTAAGCCCTTTCTCATCCCTTCCAAACACATCCCTTCACTCCGGATGATGCAGTGAGCTTCTTACATATCTCTCAGTTGCCTGGTTACCAGGTTAACACTGATGACAAATGCCGGATGACAGTTTGTTTAACGCTGCTTGCTCCGTGATCTGGGCTCCAGCCTTCTCCCCTCCTAACCTCCTGCAGTGTCAAACCTTCAGCTGCTCCTGTTCACAGTATCTCTTTCCAGTCACTAGCCTCCTCCATCCTACGTTCAGTCTAGTCTATCCTGTCATCTCCAGTGTCCTCTGACTGAATTACCTTGTCACATCCTTACAGACCAGCTTCCCCAGGATCCCTCCAAAAAATTTCCATGATTTAATGCTTCAGAACGGAGTTCTGAAGAAGGCTGTTTCAGGAAAGATCAGTGCTTTTCCTCTCCCCCTGCACTAGAAAGAAGATATATCCATATATCATTGACCCCCTACCTCATAAGCTCTCAGACTTGAGGAGAGATGTCTATCTTTGTGTGTTCACATATGACCTCATATAACAGGATATAGTCTTACTGTTGCAACTGTATTATAAAGGAGTAATATTAGTAATAATGCACATAACAACTGCCAAACCTCTCCTTCCATCATTCATATGCAGATGATGCCCTTTGAAACATAGACCCCCTCTCTTTTAGGTATTTATAGTGTTGAGCACAATGTAGCTCCTACGTGTTCCCATAATGCAAATAAAAGATATCTTTAAACCTAGATTTCCTTCTATCTTGAAAATGAGGAAGGGCTTTCATATTACTCAGTTTTATCTTCTTCCTGTGTTCTTGTCCGTAGTAGCATCATTGGAGCTGCTGAGTGAAAGCATCTGATTTTCTAACCCCAGAACTACGCAGAGAAGACAACTCTAATCATTAAAGTCTCCCCTAGCCTGGCCCACTGTCATCCTCTTGTACCTCTAACACTTCAGAGCATCTTTCTCCTCTAAGCTAAAATGGGACATTAGTCATCTCACAGCCAAAAGCGCTCTACAACTGAGTGGTCTTTTGGAGAGAGGTGTCTCAGAGGCTGTATGAGAGGCATTTGTCCAGCTGGCAAAGAGACTGACCAAAATGTATTTTATTCTTCCAGCGCTGAAGCCCAGAGCTTTTGGATGAATACATGCTTAACTATTTATAATTGACCTTTGCACAAAAGCACATGAAATTTTTATAGCCTAAAGCCTCATTTATTAACTTTACTGGAGTGTAAAATATTGCTGTTTGCTATAAATTTGTACCAGGACAAACAATATATATGCTAATTAGTGACTGTGCAGCCATTCGGGGGCGTATGTGCTCACCAGTCATTTCCAACAGGCAACAGAGAAGAATGGAATAGACAAATGACAATTGAGTAGTTTGATACTCTCTGTTCAAACAGTGAAGTCTGAAGAGGTGAATTAATGGTGTTCATTATAACAAGTCCATTTCCTTTTCATTTCCTTTATAAATTAGTCCAGGTAACATGCTGTGTCCCTGAGAGAGCCGATCAGAGGCAACCTGCTGAGATGCACCTGCAAAACCCATCACTCTGGAGTTCTTTCATCACTCCTTACTCAGCTTTCCCCTTCCTTTGCCTTCCTTCAGCCCACCCATTCATCTTCTCCATCTTGTCTCCTCCATCTGCGCTTTTTCCTTTCAGCCTTTCCCCTATTTTTGTTTTTGCATTACTTTCAGTTTTTCCCTTTTTGCTCCTGTCCCTCTTCTTTCTTCTTTTTCTCCCTTTTTCCCCTCACCTCTTCTTCGTATTGTCTCTTGCTTCTTTTTTCTCCCCAGTACCTTTATCTCACCATATATTATCCTATTAGTACTTTTGGGATCTCATTGCTATTTTTTAACTGTGGATCGTAGAAGGGCACATATCCCTAGGGCTCATCAAAACTCAGTATGAAAGACAACCACAGGGGGAAAAAAAGCAGAGAAGGAGAGTGAGATGTTCATGTGGCTGAACCACTTATTTCATGGTTGGTTGGCTTTTGGTAGCAAAGAACTAGGGTTGTAGAGATAATAAAAGGAGCCTGTTGGAAACATCTCAAATGGTCCAGGAACTGCATCTGCATCTGAAGGTCTCCTGTTCCTGTGTTTGTCACAGGTATATCAGTATATACAGACTGGAAAGATGAGTGGGAACCCACTAGCAATGAACGTGACTGCTCTCAGTAGTTGCTGGGGTATGGGGAAATGGCAGACAAATGCCATTTTAAGGCTGGGTGGTTAGAAAAGCTTGGCGTGCATCTGCAATGATGCTCCTCAGAAGGCATCCTTCCTCTTCTCCCATTTCCCTGAACCCCCCAGGTCACTGTCTACAGGAGGTAACAAGCAGCCAGGACACTCCAATGGGAGCACCCAAAGTTATAACAGTGTTCAATCATCTGTGGGAACAGCAGAAGTCAGAAGGGCACAGGGACACCACCAAGGAAGACCCAAATATAAGAAACCCACTAAAAAAGGTATACGTACTTCCCTTGGACACAGATTTGGGATGTTGGTTTCCATGGAATTCAGACCATTTAAAGAATCCAATTGAGTTCATCGAATTGTGGGAAATTGTTAGAGATTTTCCATCAAAATATTTGCAAAGAAGTATTTGGTTTCTATCAAAACAAAAAAAAATCAACTCAAAAATATCATCATCACAGAAATTGCTTCAAATTTTCCTTTGAAGCAGACAGGCATAAGCCCTACTCTGAAGCCCGTGGGAGAGAATAATGTGCCCCAAAATGTCATTATCATGAGGCAAATTGACATATCTGGAGGTTTTTAACTTAAAATAAAAATTTTAGCATTTTCAAACTATCCTTTAACTATTTTGCAACAAAAGCACATTTATGTTTAACTTTTTCTGCTATCAATCCTATTGATATATTGAAATATCTTAGTTGGACAGAACTCTGCATGCGAATCAGATCTGTATTCTGTTATAAATGTTAAATAAAAATATTTCCCTAAACCCACAAACTTGCTGCTTCCTGAGGAACTACATAAACCCTGACGTGAAGCTGTCCTTGGATATTTGTAAAGGTAAACAAACAACAAAATACTTCATTAACAAAACAGTTGTGTAAAAAAAAAAAATCAGTTCATCAATGTCTTTGCGTTTACACAGATTAAAAGAAAAAGTTTCCTTTAATGATTTTTTTTTGTATTTTTCCCTATTAATTTTAACAAATTTTAAATGAATGCAATAATGTACCAAAAGCTTCAGGGATTTACAGTTCTAACAGAAACACTTTGCTGAAACCACAGGCTTTGCTTTCTTCTCATTTAAAGACAGACTTTCTGATAAAGAATAAGATTGGGTTTAAGAAGAAAATCATTCCAATTAGAAGGATATGTTGTTTGGGGTTGAAATCTCTATTGCTATTATAGATTCTTTTTTTTTTTTGATGTAAAACATAAAACAGGTGTCCCCTCCATACCTCAGTTTACCCATAGGAGAAGGGAGGATGTGGCATTGCTCTGACATACCTGAAGCAGAGGCAACTTTGGAGGGATTTTCTTTCAAATGTCATTTTTGGGGGGAAGTGAGAGGACAGGCCTGGAGGGATTTATTCCTATTTTAGTCTAGTCTCAGCCCAGTTGAGCAGAAGCGTGGTCTGGGTGGATTGCCAAGGTGGAGGGCCACTCCATCCCCAGGCTGCAGTAGCGCCAAGGCTTCAAGCCGCACGCACGGTTTGGTTCAGGATGGAGCGGTAAGGGAAAGTGTCAGCATGAGCAGAGATAACAGTGTTCAAACACCCACTGCCTTCAGAGATTATTTTTTAAATTGCTGATCGTGAGGAAAAATTATGGGCCAAATTGTCTGCTTATGTAGCTCATCTCAACTCCAACAGAGTTATAGTGGGAGATACATCGACTGTATCCAGAGTGCGCCCAGCTTTCTGTGTTCAAACAGCATGAGAATAGCTGAAAAAATGCATGAGGTTTTTATAAGCACATTTTGAATTCTTGTTTATGTGTCTTCTCTATTTTAAATCTTTAGGATGTGCTGGGATCACGGGGTAGGGGAGCTGTGGGTTTGTTTTTTGTTTTTCCGACTTCATCTACAGAAAAAAACCACTACCTGTTTTATTAAAAAAAAAAAGAAAAGAGTATTCCTTAATAATTGTCTCCAAGAACTGGACATTAACCTGAAAGACCAAAGAAAGCTGGTGCCATTGTACAGTGGGGTGAAGGAGGAGATGTCTGGGATTTTTGTATACAGGGCAGTGATATGTAAGTACGTTCCTATTAATCTTCAGTACCGTGGATGCTTTCGCCAGCTTCCTCTCATTGGCACTCCGTTTTACCTGAAAGATCTGGAGATCTCAGTGATTTTATTGGCACGTCTCTTTTTCACAGCCTCAGAAGGGAGATGAATAGTTAATGACCCAGATCCTTACTTTCATCAACCATTGGACTGGCCCCAGTCAGATACGTGGCCCTGGCAGCCCCAGCCCCTTCATCACATCATCGACTTGGTATTGTCCGCTACATTAAATTCATCAATAAAGAATTTAAAAGATCTTCTTCCCATCCTTTTTATTGTCATATAGGAACTGCATTATTCACGTGTCCAGATGTTTAAGCATAAACCGAGCTTTATGATCACTTCAATTCCATTTTTTAGGCAAACAGTATATCAGTGAAGGCATCATCATAAAAATATTGACCCAGTTCATACCTGGCATAAAACGCCATTGATTTCAGCGGGGTTGTGGAATTTCACTTACGGCTATAAACACTTCCCATGAAGTCCTGTTCAACAAAGCATCTGGAAAAAACTCCTTTCTCACATCTTACATTATCACGGTGTGGTGGCAAAGCCATTAGGGCATTTTCCTGCGGTGTCAAAGCTGCTCATTCAAATCTCTCTCCAGCCTTACGCAACCCCTCCCTCTGCTTCACCTCTTCCTGGGGCGACAGGGCTGGAATTGGGGATGGGGAAGGTGCAATGGACCTGGCAGGCAGGCACGGGGAGTCTTCTCCAGCACAGCTCCCTTAGCCCTGCTCCCGCACTGGGGATGCCTCATTCATACCCTGCACCAGGGGCAGAGAAACACAACGCCAACTGCTTTGTCACTTGCTTTCGGTTGCAGAAAGTGGCCTTTATATGTAGTTTTATCCCCAGTCAAATTAATAATGACTAAAATTGGAGCGGCTCCACCAGCTTCGGAGCTGGACGGCTTTTCTGGATCACATTCAGTGCCTAACACGCCTGGCAACGGCGTCCAGGTTTTAACTGTTGCGAGTGGAGGGAACCGCTTGCCTTGACTTGTCCGGCACAATGGTTTTGCTGCCACTGCTAATATTTGAACAATGTGTTTGCCAATTACGTTAATGCAAACAAGTCCCCCGGATCCCAAGGAAGAGGCTGGGCAAACCCAAAGTGAAAGAGATACTGGCGGTCTGGCTGCTCCGCAGAGACTCGCGCTAGAAGACGGGCAGAAGACAAGGACAAGACAGAGTAGCGAGTTTTCAGCCAGAAGGGACAGCGTGGCTTAGCCAGGCTTAGCTTGGCTACGTGATGGGTGACTCCCAAAACTCAGGCTGGGCTGCAGACAGATGGATGGGATATCAGAGACACCCGGCTTGTGAAGTGCCTTCCAGGAGTCAAATATTGACTGCGCTCCTTTGATTTCTCCAGTCACATCCTTTCTCAAATTGAATTTGTCCAGGTGAAACATGAAGATATTTTACACTTATTTTCCATCTATAAGTGATCTGCTCTAGTGCCAGAAGTTGACATCTTTTTGCTTCTCTTAGCTCCTTTCTTGATTAACCTGTCCTCATAACCACTCATCTCTGCCTGGTTTCCCCCACTACAACCTGCCGTAAGGCCCTGCTGCTCTGTTGACCTCTAGTTTAAATAATCAGAAACTCCTTATCCGTGAGGAAAATGTCATCCATGAGTGCTGAGAGCGTGAGCTCAAGGAAAAAAAAGTTCCTCCAGGACATGGGGAAGCAGTTGAAGCGTCTGGGCCAGAGAGAGGGCAGCATGAACTAGGGAATGAGGCCATGCACGGTGGCTGATGGATGGCAATGTCTGTCTTTTTTACCTCCGTGCCCCCATCTCTATGGACAAGGCCAGTGGGAGTTATGCTCTTCTTTCCAAGGACATTGTGTTTCCAGCTCCCTTCCTCCTCAGGTCAGAGCTGAAATCAGAACGCAGCCCTGGGAAGTGGCGAGAGCTTTTGTGCGCCGCGATCCTTCCCGTTTTTGCACACACACGTGCGTGCCCACATGCGCAGCCTCACGTTGGCAACTGCCACTGCTGTTCTTGTGAAACGGAAAATACTGCACAGCTGGTTTAATAGCCTTTAAAAAAGTCCCATTTGGAGCTCTTCAGGAGCTAAGCCTCATCGTTACAGATAAGCTCATAAAGCTGTCATCGTTAACTGCCACCCACGGCCACCACAGTGCCGAGGTCATGTCTCCAGGAAAGGAAGGACCAGTTTCACTCGGGCTCCATCCCACAGCTGGGGATGTTGTCAGCACCCCGCTTTATCCCTGAGACAGCACTGTTGCCTTCTTTGAACTAGCATAAAGTCCTCCTGCTGTCCCAAAGCTCGTGGTCTCCCTGTTCTTGTTTCAGCGCCAAATGCCCATCTGTCTCCAGCCATTTCCTAAATAACACCGGACGGAGCAGCCTCCATTTGTTTCCTTCTGAACCTGCTCCAATATTGTGGGTTTGAAAGTTCACCTCCAACCTGGCCATTATTGGCTTTACCTTCCACTTAGGAGCAACTGTGAAAAACAGGAGCAGAGAGAGGCAAGCGAGAGTCCAGAGAAAGAATAAACAAATTAAATGCCAGCTGAGCTCTGAAAGGCATTTTCTAGCCCAAATAGAAAATACAGCTTGCCCTTTCATTTTAGATCAGAAATAGGTGGCTATTGCTTTTCTTTTGCTTTTTTTACCTTCTTTTTTTTCCTTTTTTCCTTTTAATGAGTCATCCCGAAGAAACCCAGCAAGGTGGCTGCAGAAGGGATAGATGGAGGTGAAATTACAGCAAAGTGACAAACTCATATGAAGAGAGCACCAAGATCTGGCAGGCTGTCCCTGTCCATGGCATTACTCCTCCCTCAAGTGAATTCTTCTTGCCAGTATTTCCCCTTGGCTGTCCTCCTCTCCCTGGCTCTCCTCTCTCCATAAATCAATCTTGCATCTCGGGGCTTCGGTCCTACATCCTTTATCCCTCTTCTCTGCCTCAGGCCCATGCTTCTGGCTTTCTCTAGCATCCCTGTGCGGCTTTTCTGTCTTCAAAATCCTTAGTTACAGTCCTTCTCTCAGTCCCCGAGGTGCCCCATTCCATCCCTACACCACTCATGTTTAGCAGCAACATCACAGATTTGGCAGTTTTGCCTTTGCACTGAGACCCTTCAGACACTCCCTCTGATTGCTCATTTAACCCCCTGACTCTCTTTTCTGTCATTATAATGGTTTCTTCCCCATTTTCGTCTCACACACGCTCCCCTTCACTTTCAGCCTGTGCTCCTCCCTCCGTGAGCTGCCTTTTGCTGCGGCTTTCCCTTTTTTAGCCACTCAGTCTCAGTCTTTTCTATATTCCAGAGTAACACCAGCTTGGAGACACTCTTCTGCTTCAGGCTCCACTGGTTTGCTGGTATTATATGCACCATCACACCATGCTTTTCTCTCTGGAACTCACTAAAGGCATCTCCTGGGTGACCTCCAGTCAGCTTTGCTCTCCAGCGCTCCATCCATGCTGTGTTTTGAAATCCCAGCACATACATAAGGGAATTTCTTCCCTCACGCGATCTCTCTCCCAACGGCCAGCTCCTGAAGCATGGCATTAGAGAAAATGGAAGTGATAAGAACTCACTTGCGGGAGAAATGCATACAGTAAGGCAGTCCGGGTCAGGCCACGCCTGGCATCCATCCCGCTGCCGTAGGAGTGAGCCCCGGGACCGACCGCACCAGGAGGAGGGTGAGCGCTTCACCGCTGCTGAAGGACCGAAGTCAGACAAGTATGCAGAGGAGGATTGCAAGGAAAGGCACTGACAGCTAGAGATAGCTAGATGTATTGATAGATCTAGAGATGATACAAAAATAATTATTTATAGATTCTCTTCCTTCCTCCCGCCCTTTTGCATCAATAGCGTTTTCTGCGGGGGTCCAAGAACAGCACTGCATCTGCAACCAGATCTGTAACCAGATCTCAACAGCGTAAGTGACAGTGGTTTCTAGGGGCTTAAAAATCTGCCGATGCCTCAGGAGACCGTATTTCCAGTCTTATTTCCTATGGGTCTTTAAACTCCTGAGTGCATTGTGATGCTATACAGAAGGATGTTCCTATACAATTTGCTTACATGGGTTAAACACCAATAACAAGACCCCTATGAAAGTCTACAGTGAGAGCGATTCATCCACACCAATACCATCTCAGGAGCTGCTTTTTTGAGAGCGGGATAAATGGAAGGAGAACAGACTTTCCTGTAGGTCTAATTACGAAATCTTCTGAATAAACTTCTGAATAAACCCAACAAGGCATTTCTTCAAGGGGTAAATAACTTGCCATGATTTCCTTACTTTGAGTTTAAACCCATTTTCACTGGCAACCCAGGGAAGGAAGGTATGTATCCCCTCTTCCCCCTTGTGGCTTGAGAACAGGGAAAGAAGGTAAAGAAAACTATGACACGAGCTGATTCCCGTGTCCTGCTTTGCAGCCACAGGACACCTCGCACTCTCTTGCCACTTGAGGAGGAACTTCTTTACTTTGAGGGTAGTGGAGCAGTGGCACAGGCTGCCCAGAGAGGTGGTGGAGTCTCCCACTCTGGAGACATTCCAAACCCGCCTGGACGCCGTCCTGTGCAACCTGCTGTAGATGCCCCAGCTCTGGCGGGGGGGTTGGACTAGATGGTCTCCAGAGGTCCCTTCCAACCCTGACTAGTCTGGGATGCTGTGATTCTGTGGTGCGAGACCGACTGGGCAGCGCTGTGAATGAGCAGGGCTCATTACTGCACCCTTTAGCATTCAAAGCCTTGCAGCCATCTGTGAACCTCCTCGAGAGCCCAGTGGAACATTCACAAGAGATGCTGCAGCATTTCTTTTTAAAGAGCTGTTGTTCTGTCTCCAGCTTAAGTGCCGTTGTAGCTCACATCTGGGAGGGAGAAGCCTTCTGCGGCTGTGTGACTGTGCTGCTTCAGACTGGAGTCCCTGGGGAACCGTCAGAAACACACTGGTGAGACAGCCTAATAGCCCAGGCAGCATTTCAGCAGCCCTCCCGCTGCATGGGACGGGGATGGTCCCGGCACAGCCAGGATACGGCCCACTGCGTCCCATCGACAGTGCCCCAAGGGATGGTCACTTCACGTCTTCCCTTTCGGGACATCTCTGAACTGGACACCAGCAGAAACTTTTTTCTTTTCCCTCAAAGCATCAAATCACCGAGTGCTCGAGCGGAGTCAGCCTGCAGATATTTTTCATTCAAAGAGCAGCTGAGGGACCTTCGCTGCCCTGTGCTGCTATTTGGTTCGGTGGCACCTGAAGAGGCCCCTGTCACTCCGGCAGCTCGCCTTTTCCTTCGTTCCCCGCAGCCCCTTTACCCTCCCTGCAGACCCCTCTGGCCAGATCCTCCCGTGCCTGCAATGATTCTGCCGGGTCTCAGCAGTGGTCTCCTGAAAAAACAGACTCTCTCTCTAGACATTTGAGTTGCGTACTGTTAAAAACACCCACTCATTAAATTTCACCCTGGATTTATTCTCTACTGTATGACAGTCATCTTCAACAGCCTATTTCTGACCTCCTTCAAGTTGACAACCAAAACAGATGTCTTTCTTAGGAGGACTGTAATCCTGGGTTTCCCTTCTCGGTAACACTAGCACATAGACAGAAGGGGAGGGAGGGGAGAAGAGAAAAGTAAAAAAATAAAAACAAAAATCCTGAAGTTTTGCACACTACTAACCATAGCAACAGCATGATCTTAGTGCTGCCACCTCTGTCCTCCCTGCGCGTTCTCCCCGGGGGAACAGATCCCTCATCGCGTTGTGTGTTGACTCAGGGACCAAGAATGTGCCGATTCATTATGGTGGCTGCTTCTAAATTTGGAGGGACTTGCATGATATTTCTTGGTATTCTGAAAAATCCCAGCCCTTGGACCCATGATGTTTTGCATGGATCAAATCAAGTTTTCTCATTCTCTCTTTTAAATAAATTAATATTTTACTTCTTGTAAAGATTGTTCTTCTGGGTCTGCAATTTTCAAAAATCAGTAAGGAGATTTACACAGTCAAAGAGACAGAGCAGAAATGTATACAAACACTCATTATTTACTAATCTCTTCCGTAAAATATCATTATCCTTATAATGAGCTCTTGATTTTTTATGAATCTGCCACCTTATTATTGGGGTTGGAAGTGCAACTACCTGTTGTGAAGAGTTCAGCTTATAACAGTAAATATGAGCTGCAGTAATAAGCATTAATTGGCAGGACGGTACCATAGCCCCCACAACGGGCTCGTTCAAGGTATCATCCAGAGCCTCGAGATCTCTGTGGGTCTGGCAATGAACCTGAGGGCCAGGGGAGCAGAGAGCTCCTCTCGAGAGCATCTTCTGCAGACAGGGCTGGTGGGGTTGAGGCACGGCTGTTTCAGTAGCTCCGGAGAGACCAATGGAGACACCTTGATATCAAGTCACCTTTCACTCTCTGCTAACGGTTAATTGTTCACTTCAAACTAGGTTTCATCTACTGGCTTTGTGTCCATAGGAAGCCACCGTGTGAGTCCTACTTCTGTGCTCATTGAGACACTCTAATCCTAACCAAAATGCAGGTGAATGACAACATCCAGCAAATGACCACACAATGTGAAAATCCGCTGCAGGGTGTGTTTTTTTTTAACATCGCTATTGAATAAATTAAATAGGCAGCAGAGCAGTAACCTTGAGATAAATGATCAGGTGGTTTTATTTTTTATTTGGCAAAAAAAAAAAAAGACACAGTTTTATCATATTTATAATAAAAGTCATTGACATAATAAAACACTCCCATCACATCAGTATTCATTTCTGCAAATAGAGCACTGACGTTTTATAATATTAACATGTGTTATAAATGTCACTGATATATTAAGATTTTTAGTCTCTCTAACCAAAAATATAGAGAGATGACTGAGGAAGAGATGACTAATTCTAGGAGATTAAAGAGAACATTTTCTCATGCAATTAAATCATCTTCTGGTGATTGTGAGCTGAGGGAAACATACAACAGTCCGGTTCTGTGATTGCAATTATTACCACCGGCACAGAATGACCCGCGGCACCGAGTTACTGGGATATTAGGAAAACTTAGGCAAGTTGGGAAACGCATGTGTTGGTGAGCTACTGGGTAGACTGCATATTGCACGGTAGTATGGCTACACCTACTGGGGCAGTTCAGACCGGCCAAAACCTCGAAAAGTGCCTTTGGGTGTCTCTCTCCTTGCACTGAGATACATGGCCCGGACCAGGGCTGGAGGTCTTCCTCCCACCCCCTGGGAGGTAGGGCCACATTCAATAAAAGATCCCTGAGGTTCCTCCTTTACCGCAGGAATGTGAACAGCTGCCGGCAGTTGAGTCCTGAAGGGGCCATTTGCTGGCCATGCTGCTCCTGGGAATGCCAACCCGTTGGCACAAGCTGTTCCTCCGGCTGCGTGGAAGCACGGCTTATGGAGTATGGAGCATCTCTAGAACATGACAGGGAGATCCAGGGCCAGGACATGGCCTCTATTGCAACAAAACCCCAAGGGATGAGTTGTCAGCAGGGCTTGATCCAGGAGCGTGAGCTTTAGTTAATGACTAAGTGACAAACAATGAGCAAGGAATGAAGGAGTCCCTTGACACCATGACTAATTCTTTCTAAGAAAATCCCGCTAAAGATCCTGGGTCTCACCAAGCTCTCACCGAACTTACAGATCCTGTCAGGCATTGGGCTTACAACAGAGCTCTGTGCTAACCAACGAGTAAGTTTATGTTTCCAACCCAGCGGCCTCTGGGAGGAAATCCAGAATAAAAGACACTTAGGAGCTCTTTTGGTCTTCAAGTTTGAACTCCCTACACAATCCAGTCTGAGAATTTCATCCCGTGATTTTTGTATTACGTCTGTAATTTCTGTCTGACTTACTATTTTTATCAGAAGGAGCCATTTGTGTTTTGTACAAGGTCAATTCGGAATTTTTGCAACAGCACGGTTTGTGAGTCAGTTATGGGGACTTTTCTGCTTTTACCCTACAGTCAAAGCAGTGCAGGACCTGAAATGCATTCCCTCCCAGCTGTTTAAATAGCAATTACATCAGTATTAATTATTTTTCCTCCTACATGGAAATAACATATATTTATACAATAAGTCCTTTCCCTAAAAATCTTACAATCTGATCAGGAAAAAGAAAAAAGAAACAAAAAACCCCAGGAGCAAGCAGTTAAGGGGCTGACCCAGAGTCACACAGGTTGGCATCACCAGGGGGACAGCAAATAACGTTTCCTGAGACACAGGCTGGATTTAAAGATCACTGTTGCTTTGGCTGTCAAGATCTGATTACATCAATGCACTGCAGTTCCCCCCACCTAAAAAAGGTACTGACTGCAAAAGGGTGGGAGAAAGGAAGCAAACTGTAAATCATTTTTATATATCTATATCTGTACATATATCTATATCTGTATATCCATATGTATCTGCCTGTCTATCAGTCTTTCTGAACCTCCTCTTTTCCGCTGAGATGCAGACATCTTCACAATGTTTTCATCAGCTCCCCAAACAAATGTCACAGGCACTGCCAAATTTCAGTTCACAGGAGAGCAAATGAGTCTACTTTATATTATTCATCTATATTCAGGGAAACAGTGCCGGTGCAATTATGCCTGAATAGCTACAGGGGTAGGGAAGGCCTAACTAAATGTATTCCTAGACAATTGGAGTAACGAGTTTTAATTAGGTTTGCAGCTTCTTCCAGTTCCATTTTGCCAGTGTTGCACCTCATGGTCTTTGAATGGGAGCAGGCGATGGGAAATAAACCCGGGAAACACGTTCTGTAAGCACCTTGTTGACCTTCAGCAGTTACATCCTTAGTTACTGCAGAAGCATTTGTTTAAGGGTAATTTGATCATGGGAATCCTCCTGGGGTTACTGCTGCTACAGGTCTTGAAAGGGGTCTGGCAGGGTTTATTTGTGTCACTTGTCAGGGTTTCCTCCCCGGGGAGTCCCAATTACAGCGGCGTCAGAGAGGTATAAATTTAAATCTCCAGGCTCCGCGTGTCTCTGCAGATGAACTCATTGGTGCCTACGAGAACTGTTCCCATTACAAAATACCACGTAAAACGACAGAGACCTTGGACCACTGAGAGCAGAAAAAACAATAAACATCCCACGGAGAGGGGATGTTTATCCCCCCTCCCATCCGCATTTCCTTTTCGCTCCATCGCGAACTAACGGTGAGCGTTTGGATTGCAGGGGGCTGCTGGGGCCATGGGAGAGAGGAGGGAGAAGCGAAGGCAGCAGAAAAGGGGATTTTGTACTTACTAAAGCACGTTATTTTTCTACCTGTGCTCAGCTCTAAAGTTCACCACTGAATTATTAAGTGTGGCGGGCTTAGAATCTGCTCCAGCAAGTAACAGCTATATTTCTTTGGGAAAGCATGGAAGCCCAAAACTTGGGACTGTGGGAAAA
The DNA here is from genome assembly GCF_000708025.1 of Charadrius vociferus. Lineage (NCBI taxonomy): Eukaryota > Metazoa > Chordata > Aves > Charadriiformes > Charadriidae > Charadrius > Charadrius vociferus. Next base: position 2,401,620 of record NW_009649057.1, read on the forward strand.
GCAGAGCAACTCCAGTGCATGGACTGGAGCCAGGCACCTTTACACCCTCCACAGGAGGTGGTCCATGGCCCAGAGTCCTTCACTTTGTCGCTGTCCCTCCCCCGTTGGGGGCTGCTTGTCCCCAGGCTCAGCACGGCTGTCACACGGTGCTGGGGAAGAGGAGGTAATCTCGGAGTAGAGAGCAAGAGAAGCAGACAGAACAGATCATGGGATCTGGACTCACATGAAGATTTCTCCTCTAAAGCAAAGGCCAGGATTAATGGACCGATGGGGAAAAAAAAAAGAAATCCCATTTTGCAAACCGTTACAAAGCATCTAAGCTTGCATACACGTGTGCAAATGACTGAGAGGCAGAAATATCATCTTTTCACACTTATCCACAAACTGTACCCAGATTAAACAAGTCACTGCATAGTAACAGACCCTACTGATCTCTACAGTCAGTTATCTCTCTGTTTACTCTTTAACTGCCGGTGAAATACTTTCCATTGCTGCCTTGCGAGAATAAGATCTTGAGGTTTCAGTGTGGTTACACCACTGGAATGAGCGGAAAGCTCAGAGCTGCTCTTCCAGACAAGCTGCAGACTCAGACCAGCATCACTGAGAAGATGGTGCCTGATTCACACTGTGAAGGTTCCTCTTGCTACTGAAGTGCTGAAGACTTAATTACATTTTTAGACGATAGCTTAGATTCGGCAGCACAAGCTGTATTGTACAAACAAGGAAGCTGACTCAACGAGACAGCCAAGACAGCCCAGCCCAACCCCTCCAAATGCATTGCATAGATGATTGCTTTTCCTACAAGATTAAAAACTGAAGCAACATGAAGGTTTAGTATGTTTCTCAATGAATTCTGATGTATCAAACATGATTAGTGGATTATGAATATGGATGGGGTTTCTAAAACCAAAAGAAAGTTCATGTGGTTCATCCTTCTTTAAAAGATTAATTTAAACTCAAGAAGCAGTAAGAGCAGCACAAATATATTGTGTGTAAAGTCAGGAAATACAGAAAAGGAGTGAGGGAAGAGAAAAATTGGAAAAATCAGGCGAGCTCAAACAGGATCGACTATGTCCAAGGATTTACTGGAGTCTTGTACAGTAAATGCAGTTTTAGGATGGAACAAAGCTGTCTAGAATCTATTCTGACATTTGTTATTAACCCTTGTGCTTTAATTTACTCCCAGAAAGCCGAAGCCTAAATTTGAGGGAGGGAGTTAAATCTCAGCCATACTGTTTGTCTTTTTCCTTTTTACCCCAGACACAGCCCTGCACTGCAAGGTTTGGCATCAGTTCCCATCTGCCGGAACCATACTGGAGGTTCTTTATCACAGCAGGCTTCCCAGAGGCCAGCAATCTTCTACCAGCTGGTTAAGCTGGCTTTATAGCTGTGTTACATCAGAAGAAGCGCATAAAAGAGTAATTAGGGGACAAGAGAAGGCCCAGTGCAGTTCTAGCAGGACTGCCTGGAGACGAAAAGATGGTGTTTTTGGAGCGCGGAGCTGGATGCAAAGAATAACGTGTCACACTGAAGGCTGGTGGTAACAGTGAAAGATTGGGAGAACTGGCTGCAAACCCCTCAAGGGCATACATGGAGAGCTAGAATCTTGAACATTGTAGAGGTGACCTCCAGCCAGAGCTAAGGCCAAAATTCCAGGTTTTCTGCCTGAAAGGACAATGAGTCTTGTCTTCAGAACAGTTTCCAGGTGCTCCTCATCAGGCAGTGCAAACACAGCCGGTGACTGTGTTTCTATGCTGTGGACAAGAGCAAAGAGCTGCTTCTCTGTTGTGAGGGCCTTATGCTTCTGAACAATATCGTATTTATCAAGATAGCATTCTGTCTAAACATACAAGGTCTCCTATGCTCATCACCATGGTATCTGAGTGTCTCATTTATTATAGAAACAAACAACTCACTTCAGAAACGAGTTAAGGTTGCTAAGTGACAACAATGTACTTACTTATCACATCATTTGCAAAAACCCGCACACTTAAAAGCAAGGAAATGAATGATTAAGGACTCCTGAAACCCTATACTGCCCACATAATAAATATATATTTTTAAATTGAGTACAAAGAAGTGCACTTTTTATTTTGGCAAAACAACCTCATGCTTAACCTGTCGATTGTTTTCTTCTTTTGTTTCCCCTCTTTTATGTGATATTTTTATTTCATTGAATGTGGTGTACAAACATTTTCTTTTAAGGAACAGTCATAAGTGGCAAATATGGTTAGTTGATAGAAGTATTTCCAAGTACCATTACTATCAAGTAATACTGCATTTGTAATAGGTGAATATGTGCCTGTTTTTATATATACAAAAAAAAAAATATTGTTCTTCAAATCAATATTCATTTTGTAGGTGTGTTTCACATTTTTTAAAAAGGCTTTGTTTTCTGTCTAAAGTCTAGAAGTGATCACAGAAAAGTATCTGTCTTGGGTCAGAATTAAGATTGTTGAGGTGTCTTAAAACACATTTTCCTTTGTATTTGACAAAAAAATTAGGTAAAATCCAATCCAACCTCACATAAAGTCAAGAAGAACTTTGACATTGCCTTCGGATGGGTCAGGATTTCACCCTTTATATGTTTTATGTAGCCAATAAAATATGTATGATGTTCTTAATTATTTATCTCCTGGCTTTTAAGCACTTGGGTTTTGTACCTAATGCAAGGGAACAAGTGGTGCTGAGGGAGCAATGCTGTTACTTAATTGTAACTTTCTTGAGGAACAAAACTTCTGTTTGTTTCATGATTTCCTAGATCACTCAGGTGTTTATTTTCTGCTTTTCTATCTTTTATTTTTGTGTGGATAAATTAAGATCCAGGTTCTGCCTTCATTTGCAGTAGACCAGAGCTCTGTAGCTTAGCAAGATGCCTATCTACATCACTGGAGGAACCTCCGACGTGCTGGGAGCTTGTACCTGAATGGGCTGGAATAGGTACCAGTTAGTTAAACTCAAGTTGGGATCAGCCCTGGTAGAGCTGGTAATAACAGGAACCCTGCATCCTTCCCCTCCCACTGTCTTTGAAATTGCTGAAGAGGGTATCTCCATCGGGGACATGTCTAAGTCCAGATCCTCAACTCAGTTCTCTGGGCTGCTCTCTGAGCCATGCCATGGTCTAGATTTCCAAGCAGTCAGGATGTAAAAGAGAGGACAGATTTTCAAAAGCACTCTCCTTCCCTTGTCCCCACCATTACTGCACTCGCAAGAAGAGTTTTGAAAGGACTCGGTACTCATTGAGCTGTGCTCTCTTGAAAAATGTGGCCACTCGCTTTGAGGCCTAAATGGGACTGGGTAATGTCGCTCTGGTTGCTGGAAGAATTAGTCAATGACAAAAGGGCAGTCATGGCAGCTCTTCTCCATTAGCTTCCTCTTTCTTCCAACAATATCAATTATGGAAGCTCTAGCCCAAGGTTTCAAATAATAGCTATTTCTCTACAATGCTACTATTTTTGCACATAAAATTGCCTTTTGCATGAACCACTGTCAAGGTCTAATGTAATCTATTTATCTGTATTTACAAGGCACTTATCTTCCTTAGCATCTAAGTGCTGCACATGGATTAATAGACAACGCTGTCATCCAAATACCGCATGGTTTCAGTGCTTTGCAACCCACTGAAAAATCTCCTGGGCTAAAAACTTTCCTCTTGGCTCCCTGGCAAAATGGAAAGTGTGATGAAGAGCATGGCTGTGCGGGGATCAAGAAAAACACTGGGGGCTGAAACCTGCTGTCAAAATTCTTGGTGAATTGGTGTCAGTGGATTTGACACCAGCAGAGGTTTTTAAGTTGTGCCTCTCCATGGCACAGCAGGGGTTTGTGCCCAGCCCAGTACTGCTGTTTATATCACCCCTATTAAGGTAGGACCTGCCCTCCCCTTGGTATCACCTTCTCAACATGAGCGGTGTCCTCAGCTTCCTCATGGGTAGACGTGGTGCACAAGGACATGGTTTAATGGTGGTTTGGCAGTGTTAGGTTGATGGTTGGACTCAATGATCTTCAAGGTCCCTTCCAACCTAGATGATTCTTTGATTCTAAGCTGTCCCCTCCAGGTGCAAGCACATTTAGCAGACAACTGTCTTTTGAGAGAGTGGAGGAACAGCCGGCCCTGACCCGCTGCCTCTGGAAGAGACTCTCCAGGAGCCTGCACTGCGCACGCCAGCGTTTGCTCGTGGTCTGCTTGGCCCTGCTGTGCTTCAACAAACCCAGTATCACACAAACAAGGATTTAACTGAATCATAAATAAAGCCAGCACCCGCAAATTCCCCTTTGTCCTTCCAAAGGATTTGTCTGGTTTGTATTTTTAGGATTAGATTTTCCTCTGATGAGTAGTTATGAGACAGAATGGAGAGAAACGTGTCTTGTTGTTCAACATCTCCTTCTTGTCCTATTCACTCCTCTAGCACAGCCAGCATTTTCAAGCCAGCAAAGGGCCCCAATGCCCCTGTCTCCTGAATTTTGTCTCTGGACTGTGTGATATGGTTGGACAAGAGAGAAAGAAAAGTGCAGAGAAAATATCACCCTTTACATCGCAGTAGATAGATATGTTTTTAACACTAAACCAGAATAAATTTCTAGCTCTCCCTTTCCTTCATCCTTAATTTCCCTAAGTGAGACACCTTCTGTGATGAATTCTCCCCAGGCAAAATAAAACCAGGTTTTCCTCTGATTTTGGCTGGCTGGGTCAGGCCAAAACTGCCTGACAAGGCTCATACATCACCGGGCAGGCAGAAGTAATGGGGGAACTGGGAAGAGGGGGAACTGGATGGCACAACACGAAAATTAAGTCCTGCATATAGAAAGGAGAAAACGAATGGATTTTGGTAAGGGAGAGATAAGAATGTTTCCACTGCCAAATTCCTCATGAGAGGTGGCGTTGAGTGGGAGAGAAGAATTGCTTAGCAAGAGGTGGAAGAAAAAGAGGTTACTAAAAAAAAAAAGGTTGAGACCCCCATGCTAGAAATGCAGGGATCCAAACCCAGCTAAAAGTGGAGGCAGGTTTCTCAGCCACGAGAGAAGGCCCTGTTCAGAGCAGCTGTCACTACAATCTCCTAATTGGAAATAATTGGGATTCTGTCTCAAACCACAAAGCCCTGACTTAGCCAGCGCAGCCTCCACCAGGAAGCATCTGCTGCCATCTCCAGTGGCAACAGTCCAACCCCCACCGCATCCAGCCCACTCCCTCCACCCGCCAACTGGCAGGAGATGTACCTCCATCCCTGGAGGTGTTCAAGGCCAGGTTGGACGGGTCTTGGAGCAACCTGGGCTGGGGGGAGGTGTCCCTGCCCAGGGCAGGGGGGTGGAACCAGATGATCTTCAAGGTCCCTTCCAACCCAAACCATTCTATGATTCCATGCCCGTACCACCCCGAGCATCCTGCATCTGCGGGTGAGTGAGAGTGCAGAGGGAGCCCGGGGAGAAGCAGGAGGAGGGTGAGGGCTACCATTGGCATTGAGAGCTGAGGCCACCCTGGGATGTCAGGGAGAGTCATGGTGAGGGATGGCCAGGGGGTGCAGGGGACAGCGGGAGGATGGGGGGAAGAGACAGCTTGGAGAGACAGCCCCACTCCCGAGCAGCGCTCGGCCGCGGCTGTTCCAACATCACATGCCACAAAGGGCCCTGCGAAAGATTGTTGGAATTAGCACTTTTTGCTGATTATGTTAATGGCTCCTTTGTGCTGCTCATATGCTCGTGTATAATTAAGATGGGGGTTATTTATTTATTTTTGGGTTTGCATGACAAGAGGGAATGGGAAAAACAGTGATAATAGTAAAGAAAGATGAAAAGAGCACTTGAGCCTTTTGGGGTGTTTTTTTGGGGGAGGGACCAGGAACAAATGACAATCAAAAATATCCGAAGCAGGTGTTGGGTGATGCGTGGTGCAACGTTTGCTTGCTGAAGGATGGGCCTTCTGAGAGAGCGGGGGGACCACACCACCTAACTGGTCTGGTTGTTTTGCTTCCTCACATCTCCCTGTGGATTGAATGTGCCACATCCATCCCTCGAGGGTTACAGCTCCACAGCACCAGTGACATCCCAGTTCCCCTCCATGCCTATTTGTGCCATTCAACTAGCCAAACTGAGATGGAGAGCTGCTGGCCTGGGCTTGCCCTGATCCCTGAACGTCCTTCAGCTACCACAAAGAGGGCAGAGCCAGTCGGAAAACTAAAGGTGGGATGGAGAGGCAGCCCATCAGGCCAGCGTGCATTTCACAAGCCTTCTGCGGACAATGCACCACAACCAAATCCTTCCAGGAGTCCTGGTCTATGTTTTATGAGCAAGCAGGGGATGGGCGATGCTTTAAAAACCACAGGCCCAAACTTTTGCATAGACACCACCCTGTAGGTCTGAAAAGACCATCAAATCAATTGATTACTACAAAATGTTCCATGCACAGTGCTATGCACTACCGTCTCTTCTGCATGCTCCAGGCTTCCTTCTTTCCATCCACCAAAGTACTGAAGCCCTATAAATGGGGATTGCAGAGAGTGTGTGAAGTAATTTTTATTGCTGAAAAGAGATACAGAGTTAACAGATGCTTTTAAAGCACATTCATCCTAAGCTGGGTGCCTTGGAGCCATCTTTGCTCTAGTATTGCACTTAGAGGTTTTTCATCCTGGAGCCTGGGAGACTAAAGAGACTATAGAGAAGTCTGATGCATCTTGATAACAAATTGGATCAAATTGTCTGGGTACTCTGTGCCTGGGGCAGATGCTGCAATGAAGCTGGAAAACGCTTGGAAAAACCTGCTTCCCCTCACTGTGATATCTGCGCGATGCTGGGCTGGGAGATGGAGGAAAGGGGGATTTTCCTCCAGAAATCATCCTTTGCTGACATTTCTTTGGCTTAATGCAGTTTAATAACTGGTTGAGTTATTCTAGCTTTCCCGGGGAAGTTTCACTAGCACCCATTTTGCTTCTTACCTTGAATCTTAATTAGCTGAGCAGGTTCTCGTATTTGCCTGCCTATTCTGTACTGTGTGAAGTTCAGCACTTAACAAACACAGAAGTGATTTGTTTTTCAAGCCTCTTAAGGACACCAACGTACTCCTCTCTCAGCTTCAGACAAGAGGAGGGAGGATGGAGAGCCTTCCCTTTCCTTACTGGTATTCTATTGGCACCCTTATACCTCTCCTGAGATCAAGGCTGCTTTGTGCACAGCACTGTGGACCTGTGACCGAAGACTTTGTCCCTGTCCTAAAATGTTTACTCAGCAGGGAACAGGGGAGATGGGAAATGAAAAGCCAAGAGCAGCAGAGGAAGGGTTTGCCTAAAGTCACAGAGGCTGCCATCACAAGGGGGGTGGGAATGTGTCTCCTGAGGCACAGGTTGATTTTTAAGTCCCCAGAAACCACTGTCTTTTAGGCTCAAGATCTACTTATAGCAATGCATCGCAGGTTTCCCCTGCCCGACAGCGGTACTGACTGCAAAAGGGTGGGAGAAAAGAATGTGAATCATTTTACTGTGTTTTGTATATACTTATATGTAAACCTCACTTTTTTTCCACTGAGATGTAGACATTTTCAAAACATTCTCATCAGCTCCCCAAGTCAATATCAAACAAACTGCTAGATTTTTGTACGCAGGGGAGAAAATTCGTGACTGCTCCAAGTGCCAAATGGCCACAGGGCACCTCTGGGAGAAAGCTGTTATAGTCAGTGGTCTAGATTAGTGAAACGTGCCCACTGCAGATAATTGGGACTAATTTATGGAAGTAGAGGGGAAGCAAATTACCGCTCTGTACCTGAACCTTCTCTCCATCTCTCCGATCTCAAGCTGGCAGCATGAGGTTGTGTATTTATGCTCAGGAGAATTCAGTGCAAAGTTGCGTAAGTCCAGATAGAAGAGCTCTTGAGAGAACCCTTCTGTTTCTCTCTACACTAGAATTCAAACCCATTTACATCCTCTCTTTCACTTAGGGTACCTATATTTCCTTTTTTTTTAATTCCCCTAAATCCTAGTCCAGTATCCATTTCATGTAGTTCAGAGTACTGCTTTCTATTCCTGACCTCTGTTCTATAGATCACGCTAATCCTATCTATCAATTAGTTCATTTACAGAACATCAAGCACAAAACAAACAGCGTGATGGTGCCTTTACCTGGCCATAATCCCCAATCAATACCATTTCATTCTTCTGTCTAAATCAGGGGTGATGGGCTGTACCACGTTTTAAGTGCTAATGGTCCACCTGTTAAGTCCTTTAAAGATGGGATCTTGAGGTGGGATTGGGGCATCTTTCTGCCTGTATAAGCGATATTATCAATATGCCAACAGCCCACCCATTAGGGTCCTGCACACTGCAGACATTTTCAAGCCATCGTGTTGTCTGAAAGTCCACGTTGTTTGGAAATTGAGCTTTTCAGTCCTCGCTAATAAAAGCTTAAGAGGGAAACGTGCTTAGGAAAAGCCTGAAACAAATCTTGATAACTATAGCTGGGTATAATGTTAGAGGTCAATTTTTTGTTTGCTGAAAAAGTAATTTCAGGGTGCAGGAAGCTTTTCACAAATTTGTTTTGACTCCCTCAAATAGCTAATCTGGGAACAAGAGCAAATAAGAAAGATAATATCCCATTTTGGCATTTTAGAAATGAAGACTCTCTTCAAAAGAAAACAGGGTTTTCTATTATCGAAATTGTATTTGTCTTAAGCTTAAGGATTCCCAAAGATGAAAAGAATTTTGATGCTTAATGGAAAACAAAACTTTTCAATTGAGCCTAAGAGAAATTCCCTTTCCACTTATTTTCACATGGAATGATAAAGGGCGGGGGGGGAATGCATAATCCGTATCGGTTTGGGTGAATGCTAAGCATTTGTTTCAGCCCCTTGCTTTGCCCAGGAAAGCAACAAGAAAAGCTCTGCAGCTTTGCAGAGCGACGCTATGCCTAAAAGATGTCCTAATGCAAGGAATCATACTGAGTTTTGAGGCATGAGGGTCCATTTTTTTCCTACTTTATCCCTTCACAAGCACACTGAAAACAAGCTTTATAAATCAATCAGACACCAAGGACAAAATTGTTCGTCGAGATACACATGCTTCACGCTTAGGGACAAGGCCTCAGCGGCTGCGATTCTGGCTGGGTGGGACTCGTACCCAGAAGGGATGTGGCAGAGAAATCGCTTTCCATTTGTTAAGGCACTTACTTAACTGCACTCGACAGGAGTGTGCGGACAGAGCCAGCGGCCTTGAGCCACTTGTGAGTCAAAGAAGACTCCAGAACACTACAGTGTTGTGAGCATCAGCAGAGGCAGCAGAGAATGGGCAAGTCCTGGAGGTAGCGCGGCAGCCCAGGCAAGTCATTCCCGGGGCGGCCGCTTCGCAGACGCTCTCTGAGGAGGAAAATTACAAAGTGGGAAAACATATTTTTTGTGCAGGCAAAATATTTTCTTCCTCCCCCTACTCTGGTCTTGTTCTGTACCAAAATGAAGTGTACTATGAGTCCTGTGATCAGCTATGCAAAATTGGTATCAACTTGCTTGCCATCACTTGCATTATCCATAATTATTTCTCTTTGCTACCACTCAAACTGTAAGGCCTCCTTTACTGCTGCTGCTGCTGCTACTACTACTAATAATAATAATAATAACAGAACATAACAAAAGAATATCACTGTTCATCAGAACTAGCTACCAACACGTCCCTGTTAATTTTAAGAAGTGCCAGAGCAGGAAAAGGTGATGCGAGACTGACGGATGCTCAGGAGACAGGAACAACACAGCATTTTATTATGTTATAAAAAATCTTTTAAGCTAATGCACCTATCCAAAGATTCCTGCAAAGCATCCAACAACCCCAACACAACTACGTGGAACTTTCCCCACCTGCATGCAGATACAAGTGGGCTCCATCTGCTGGTAGAAAAGCCCACACTGTGGAGCCAGGGAGCAAATTGGCGACAAAAAAGATAAAGAATAACCAGGAAGAAGCTGAATTGCAAATCCATGCTGAGCCATTGGGCATCTGGTCTTCTTGTGTCTGTTGACCCACTTGGAAATAGATGAGCTCGTAGGAAATTGTAGTTGCCACCTCAAATCAGTGACATCCTGAGCAGAAATAAGTACACAACTGGGAAGGAGTCCCAATGGGTTGCGGTCCTCATGGGCTGCAGCAAACTCCGATGGCGGCAATCCTGCACAATGGACATACCAGTGCAATGCAGGGCAGCAAAGGCACCTTGGTTTCATTTCTACCACACATCGAGCCCTGAAGAATACTCAAGGGGTTATAAGGTGGGGCTGCCAGAAACACTCAGGCAGATCATCTGCCAGGAAGCAGAGCACTACGTCATGGCTCCTTCGGCGCACCACAGAAACAGACTGCATTATAAACTCAGTCATCTACTTGTTTGAATTTTTCCTGTAGGCCTGGATTTCCTTAGGAGACCCTCTCGTGGCACACAGTCCTCAAGCTATGGTATGTGGCAAACCCTTCTGTTTGGCCTGATCCCTCTTCTTTCACAACCCAAGCTTACACCAAAGTTGCCCATGAAGAAGTGAACAAGTGAGTGCCTTTGATGTCTTCCCAGAGGCAGATGAAAGGAATATCTCATCTATCTGGCATCCTTTCAGAGTCCCTCAGCTGGAGTTCTTCCTGAGTCTGACCAAGGTGGAACAAAGTTGACAGTCTTCTGGCTTCTTGTCCCCTCCTTTGTGTGATTGCTCCCTCCGCTTCAGGCCCAGGAATACCCCCGACTCCAGTGCTACCCTAGAAACTGGTCTCCTGGATATTTGGAGATACTTTTTGGATTCCCCTTCTTGAAAAGGTTCTCACGGTGGAGGCAGAGATGTGGGAAGGAACACAAAGGGCTCTGACTCTATTCAGCCGTTATCCACCCTGATTAATTTTACAGCTAATGACTCTCCAGACATGGTGATGTATGGGGCTCTGTCGGTGACAAAAAAATTGAACTTTTACTAATTAAGTAGAACATCTTCATAGGGTGAAAGGTTTTGCTAACGAAAGTAACTCACAAAGAATTATGTTGGCTAGAGACTGCTGCCGAGATCAGACAGAGAAGCGGGGGAGAGAGCGGTATAAAATATTCACTGCAGCTACCAGTCCAAGATTTCACTCCCAGGTTGTCTCTGCACAGAGACTACTCACTGCCACGTTTCCTGGGCTGCAGCCCACCGCTGCCTCAGGAGACCAAGGCTGACACTCTACGCATGCAGCCCCTGACTGCAGGATGAGCACTGCTTAATGAAGTAGCCTTGGCCCAGCACCAGAAATGTGTTATTTGTTGCAATCGCCATGTGAGGACATACAGGACAGCATGAGGTCCACAGTAGTGCAAGAATGTGATTTTCTGGCTTCTCTTCCTACGGGTGCCACCCAGATACTGCACTGGGTGCACTGTACAAGTCCCTCTCCTGCGCAAGAGAACGACCTCAAATGTAGATCAGGATGAGTGAAAATGTGGTGTTCATGAAAGTGCCACATAAAGGACTTACTTAACGTCTGACTGAACAAAAATAATCCACCTTGGTACAAGAGAGAAGCAGCAGCAGCAGCGTCCTGGGGTGGGATGAGAGACGGCAAAGAGGTGGTGGAGCCGCCCAGGTCGACAACCACCCCATCATATATTGAGAGTGGAGAATTACCACCGCAGGCTGCACCCGTGAAAGGGCAACGGGTCACTTATGGCTCTTCCTCATGTGCCCACAGCAGTGAGGGGACTCTTGTCCCTGAGGAGCTGGAAGGATGAGCTGGGTTTGTGCTGCTCTGGCTAACGGCTCGCCTGAACTGCTACAGCCCTGTTGCAGCACACATGGGGGTCCTGATCAAAGTGACATGTCCCAGCCAGGTCATGGAGGAGGAAAACTCTGCTGTGCCAGAAAGGATTGGTTGAAGGGTAAACCAGCAAACTCTCTGGGTCTTTCCTCCCCAGTAAGCTCTGGAAAGGAGTGCTTAAAATGCGTCAGTGAGCCAGCAATGCACCATCACGGCCCAGAAAGCCAACTATATCCTGGCCTGCATCAGAAGTGTGGCCAGCAGGTCAAGGGAGGTGATCCTCCCCTTCTTCTCTGCACTGGTGAGACCCGACCTGGAGTACTGTGTCCAGCTCTGGAGCCCCCAACATAGGAAAGACACGGACCTGTTGGAGCGGGTCCAGAGGGGGGCCACAAAGATGGTGGAGCACCTCTGCTCTGAGGTCAGGCTGAGAGAACTGGGGTTGTTCGGCCTGGAGAAGAGAAGGCTCCAGGGAGACCTTACAGTGGCCTTCCAGTACCTAAAGAGAGCCTAAAAGAAATCTCCAGAGGGACTATTTACAAGGGCATGTAGTGATAGGACGAAGGGTAATGGTTTCAAACTGGAAAAGGGTAGATTTAGATCAGATATCAGGAAGAAATGTTTCCCTGTGCGGGCGGTGAGCCCCTGGCACAGGTTGCCCCAAGAAGCTGTGGCTGCCCCATCCCTGGAGGTGTTCAAGGCCAGGTTGGACGGGGCTTGGAGCAACCTGGGCTGGTGGGAGATGTCCCTGCCCAGGGCAGGGGGGTGAAACTAGATGGTCTTCAAGGTCTCTTCCAACCTAGACCATTCTATGATTCTATGATTTCCACCTGATGAAGATATGCCCCCGTGTTCTGCAGCCTTGCCTCTTTTCTTTCCCCTCCACTCTCTTTTCCAACCAACTTCTCACTTGCTGCAATGCTCATTACTTTGTAATTCTATTGTCGCCCTTTCATGGAGAGATTTGTGGTGTTTTAACCAAGAAACCTACATTAAAATATTGAAATAGGTCATTAAATATTTATTTTCTTCAGCTACTTGTAAAGGCAGAAGGAAATTGGGGGAAAACTGTCAGAAAGGAGCATAATATTCACATTTTTTGAAGAGACTGTTTATGGTTATGTTGCCTGAGGGACCTGCAAAGACAGGATCACAGAGGCCATGGCGTTAGCTTTTCCTCCTTGCACTCTGTCTCCCTCTCCAGTGGCCTTTTTCTATTCTAGGATTCAGCTTGCTGTGCTCATTTCTCCCTTCTCCTTCTCCAGTGTAAATCAAGGTTAACTCCATTCAGGTCAGTCAGTGCGGCAGCCAAAGACATGGATTCTCAGCTGGAAGGAAATATGGGGGTTGAGCCCCACCTGCGTGCCCTCAACAGTTCTCCTGTGACAGTCCCTGCTTCTCCTCTCCTCTGCGCTGATGGAAACCACCAGCAGCTCCACCAGAGGCACTGGGGCTGCACTGACATAAAATCAGGGTGACACCTGTGTGGAGCCCAAGGTCTACACTTCCAGCTTCTGCACAGGCTGCTCATTCCCTTTCCATCTGCACGTGAAGGACATACGGAGATGGGAAAGATGGCAGGAATTACCTTCACAGGTAGCAGGTGACAAATCATCATTAGGCAGCACTTACTATCGTTGGAGGAAACAACCAAGGGATTACGCCTTGCGCTGGGATCTTGGATGATGTCAAGTGCCAGCCCAGAGGCTGCTGTGACCATTGCTGGGTGCATCTTCATAAATTTGCCCCTTAGCATGACTTTAAGGATTTTTCCCTGGAATTCTGAATTCTTATAGCCACCATCACAACTCCATTTTCCACAGACCTCCTGTATGAGAAGGCTGAGAACTGCAGTCAAATTGCCTCTCTTTAGCCCAATAACCAATCGTTGAAGGTCCAAGGTGTGTCACGAGCCCTGGCCACTGAAGAATTAAATTTCCACCTTCAAGGGGATGTGGTCTCCAGTTAGAAAAAGTAGAAGAACATTTGGCTGTGTTTCTCCACTTCTCTCATAAACACACTCTCTCTCTCTTTCCAGTGTCAAGCACTCCATTTCCAGGCTGCTTCACAATTTCCGTACAGCAGCCTGCCTTGCTCTGTGCTCACACACATTCCTGGACACGCTGGATTGTTGTCACCTGATTTTCAAGGCTTTTCATTTCATCTGCAGGTGACAGATAGCACCGAGGGAGCCAAATGATTCTGGCAACAAAACTAAAATAAGCCAACAGTTTGCGAAGCAGCTGGTCAGCACAAACAGCAAACACAAATCCACTGGAGCTTGTTCTGCATGAATTCGCCGGGCAGGCTGGCTTGCGGGTTAAAGAGCAGGAAAGGCTGGAGCCCCTGCTCGGTTCACCTATCTCAACGCACCTATGCATGAAGGTCGGGGAAATTTTCGGGGCGAGGAACTGGAAGACAAAGCAGCAGCACCTATATCAGACACTTTGCATTCAGCATCCCAAAATTCAGGATGAGGAGAGCTGTTCACAGAGAACGGCAGGGCGCCTCACGTATAGGATGCTACGGCAGAGACTGCTGCAGGTTCTACCCCCAATATTGCACCTTTTTTCTGCATTACCTGGTTAAAATACATCCCCCCTCTTGAGAAAATATCAAATGGTGCTTACATACGTTAAGTGTTGATCAGATAAGAAAATAAAGAGAAGGAAAAACAGGGATCCCCAAAATCATCTCAGCTGCAGGAGACTTACCAAGATCCATTCACATGTAAGGTACGAAACTTTTTTGACCGGCCTTGGTAGCTGCCTGCACGGGGACCCTCAGTGCGAGGAAGCCTGGCCATGGCTGTGCTATGTGCGTCTGCAGACAGCCGGCGGTGCCAGAGCAAGGGCTGTTCTGCAGTTTGGGATGTGGGGAAAGCACTCCAGAAAACACTGAGTCCTACAGCAGAGATGGGAATATTTGGATTTTCCACCCCATTACATCAAGTGCCCTTTTCCCTCTCCATCACTCCATAAAAGTGCTCACACTATGTAATTTGCCTTTAGAAATCATCATCTCCCGGCAAATTTTTTTTTTTCATTGAATCCCTACTCAGGTATGACTGTATTTTTGGTGTGCAGAAGTTAAATATTTCACCCCCGAGACCGTACACCTCTGTTTCAAAAGAAGATTTTTTCCCTTCCTTCCTTCCTTTCCTTCCTTCCTTCCTTCCTCCTTGCTTCCTTTCT
>NW_009649057.1:2416621-2422262 GCF_000708025.1 Charadrius vociferus
TTCCCTCTTTCTCTCTTTCTTTCTTTGTTCTTTGGGACTTTTTCTCAGTGCTCAGTCTTGTGACAAAACAAATGAGCACGGAAACTACAATACGAAGCTGGCACTCCCTATGACACTTTGTAATAATAATTAAATGAATTGTTTTGAGCTGCGCAGCACTTTGATGCATTCCAGGTGCTTTTTCCCTTGTCTGTCTGGGAAATGGGGGGGGGACTATGCCAGGTGTTGGCCCAGGTACAGGGGAATAGAAAAAGGAAGATTTCTTTGAGACACAAATAAGACCCACATAATGCACGACTCAGCACCTCATGTCAAAATTTGGCCCGTATCAAAAGGAACACAAAGGGCTGATCACAATGAGCAATAATCCAAAAATACGCTGGCGAGAGGAGAGTACTGTGGATTTCAGAGCGGGGCATGACAATTAGAGCTGTGCAAGATAGTCACAGGGACAAAAATAGATCCAATTCCAAGTGGAAGGTGCCTTTGAAATTTGGGATTTGCATTTTTTTGTGTTCATGCTTTCAGCTCAAAAATAGTAACTTGGTTAAATAGAAAAGGCAAAATGGGAGGGTAAAAATAAATATTTCTTTATTTTAACAATAATATATCTAAATCTGGATGAAACCCAGGAGTATCTCTTGTGCAAGAATTAACACAAAGGATTGTGCTTTGTTTTGTTTTGCTTTAACAAATCCGTTCCTAATTCTAATCACTAGAAGAGAAATACTGCAGCTCCTTTCCTTTCAGCAGTCAGAGAAAAGGCATCTTAGATTAGGAGGATGCCGAGTGGTATCAGGAACCCATGTGCACGTTCTTGATCTCCCACCGACTTCTGGGAGAATCAAATGGCCTCAGTTTTTTATAGGTAGTTAAGTACCTCGCGGGATTCTCAGATGCACTTCAGAGCCTGACAGCCATACACATATTTCTTTGCATGTTTCCCTCTTTCTGCACCACAGGTGATGGGGATGGCAGGATTTCCTCAACTCCTGTGAAAAAGACAGTGAAATGCTTAGACAGCGCATGATGAAAATCAGAGAAGATTTAAAGACAGGTATAACCACCAGCTTTGAAAGAGCTCGGTTAAAAAAAAATAATAAAAAAATCCTCCACCCACGCCAATGCAGCCTTTTGACTTTGTCCTACTGGCACTCACGCAGGGAGGGAGACAGGCGCTTCTTGGAACAGGTTGTCCATCCAAAGCAATTCAAAGGCCTTATTTGCAATTCTCATTTTTAATATTTCAGACTGGATTTTAAAGATGCTTCCTGCAGCTACTATTTTGACTCTTTCAGCCCTATTCTGAGTACCGAGCTCTTTTGAAGCTACTAGCCTGTGCTCTGCTGCGATAGCCCCACAGGTTCAACACATTAATCAGCTTTCTCTCTGCTTTCTCTCACTATAAGGATAGGAAATTTCCTTCCCACTTAGGAAGTGGCCTGTATGTAGGTGCAAGTCCCCATCCTGGATGCTGCAGTCCTTGCCTGCATCCCTTTTTCAGCCCTCTCTCTCTCTGCAGATAGGTTCTGCCTTGGATAAAAATGGCTTCACGCTTCTCCTGTGTTTATTCTGTTACTTGCCTCTAACAACATTTTCCAAGGTATTTTAGGTGGGTAATACACCATTAGGACACACAGCTGATGCTTGAAATTCTAACATTTTCCACATTTTGTAAAACAGCTCATTACCGAAAGGCTGTTCCTACGCTGACATTTCTCTTGTAACTTTTCCTCTTTCTCACGCTTTTGTCGCAGACCTCCAGATGTGTCTTGATACAATATTGGTGCTTCAACATCTCTCACTCCTGATTCCTTTTCTGCACGGAAGGGGTGAAACAGAAGAACTTGTTCATAAGCACAGAGGGATCCTGTCTCCATTGCTCTTGAGACCAGACCACTCAGTTAAATTTTTTTACTGGACTCTGTCAGTCCAGTGATCTACTCAGTCTTGGACACAATTAGATACAAAAATCCTTTAAACACATCCCAGGACAGCAGTAAGGAAGATCATACAGGCAAATCTCAGTGCTGACAACATTCATCAGTTTACCAGCTTTCTGGTGAAACAGAGGAGAACTGGAGCCCACACTTTCCATCACCTTTCACTGAAAAAAAGAAAATCCTGCTCTTATCAGAGTTTTGATTTGATTTCATCTGTTGGAGTGGGTGGGGAGGCTCTGAAGCTGATTAAGATGAACAGCTCTGCTCTCTCCCCACTCTTCTTTGGCTCTCTCACACTCTGACATTTATTTGGAGAAATGAGGTCGTTCTGGGGTATTTTGGAAAGAGGTAGCTGGCACATTTCACGGCTGAAAGGAAGCTATGGCCAGGGCCATCTCCAGTGGTGATGGATTTTTGCAGACACCCAAGGACATTACCAAAAATTTGGCCACAGGCGCCAAGGTCGGCCTAGGAAAGCTCACTGTGATGAGCAAACCTGACCTGAGTGCTGTTTGATGGGGCCTGCAAAACAATCCCCCTTCTAAAATAACTGGGTTTAGGCCAATCAAATGACAATGCTGCCAAGCGCAAAAGCATGCCCAGCTCATTGCAACACTGCCTGCCTTGCCAGCTGTATTAACGCCCTCAGAGCTTTGGGTAAGGATAAGAGAGGAGAGAGAAAGGGTTGAACAGAGCCCATGAAAGCATCACCGACCAGCCCAGAGCTGTCTTGTGCCCTCACCTGCTTTGCATTTGTCTCCTCCCCGTTTCCTGGGGTTGTGAAAAAGCCTCACAAGCAAAGAGTTCACCACCCTGAGGTAGACGAGGGTAAGTATTCCCAAACTGCCTCCTGCAAGGATTCCTGCATTTAATTGCATACTAGATTGGATATCTCACCCATTGCCTTAGAAATGCTGAAGACAAGCTGAAGTCCATCCCACCCACAATGTAAAAGGCAGCCCAGGGAGCTGCTTTGGGCAGTGTTTCTCCCAGGGATGCAGAAATCTCAAGACAGATGCTCTTTGTTGAGCATCTCCGATGACAACTTCTATCAGACACCTCTGATCTGAGCAGTCACTGACCACCGCACCACAGAGACCTTCTCCTCTGCCTCTCCATATCCCATCAACAGACAGACACACTAGTCATTTTATTTAACACCTTTTTTTTTTCATCTTTCTTGGGTGACAAATTGATGAGACGTACAGAGGAAGGGTGTGGTGGTTAAAGCTCAAATCTGAGACATGAAAAATGTCAGTGGCTATTTTTACCTCTGCCTCAGACAAAAACACATGCCACATGCTTTAGAGTGGCCATTCACACTTCTTTTTTTTTTTCTTCAGCTGTGTTTGTAGCACTTTGGAAATGCTTAGGTAAAAAGGTGAATTGTCATTACTTTCTACACTCCTACATTCACCTCTGGGAAACTGGACCACTTGGACCTCAGGAAGTTTGGCTTTTCAACTTCTATTCCTATGTAATTCCCCCAGAAGTTCCCCCTGGGGGAGTATCAGGAAGCTCAGATAACCCAGCTGACTTCTCTTCAAAACTCTGTCTTTAATTTAATTATCCATACTGAGAAACTCTGTCCTAAAGGATCTACAATATTTCAACCATCAGACTCTCTGTAAGCCAAGGGGCAGTGGCAAGTCCCTAAATCCTTGTATATTCTAGAAATGTGACGGGAATTATGGACCATTTTTCAGAGGAATGAAAGATGTTCATTGATATAGTGAAAGATAGAACCAGAGTTAATCTCAGTTAACCTTGAATTGAGTTATCTAGGACAATAAACCCAAAGGTACAGCTACCCTTACTCTGTGAGCCACCACTATTTTCTTCCCTCTTTCCTTCTCCCTTCCAAAAGGCATGAACTTGGCAGAATGGCAGAAAAAAAGATCAAGGAAAAACAAGTCACCACTACCACTACCAAAACCCTCTACCGCAAAAGCCAGCCCTGAAAGTTTGTTGCGATGTCAGCAGGCAAAGCAATATCAGCCTCTGAAAAATTAATATGATGCTCACTTGCTGTCTAGTTCCTCCTCTGCTTGTCAATAATTCTGTTCATTCCACGAATATTAAACCTGTTTGCCAGAGCCCTTAATGTGACAAGAAGCTGATGCCTGAAAGCACGATTACTTTCAACTACACATCATATTTAATTTATTACATAACCTGGTGTTATTGCTTTTATTGATGAACTGTACAGTGTAAAATGATTATTTGTTAAAGATTTCACTGTAGTAAAGGAAAAAGAAAAAAAAAAAGAAGAAAAAGAGAAAAATCTTTACTGCTCCAAAAAAGGTACTTGTAAATGTTTACCTGAAAAGATTCAGGAATAGGAGTTACTATTATTACCTGATTTTTGGCTTCACACATTCTTTGCACTGCAGAACAGATCCACCTTCCTCCACCACTTAATTCAATCCCCTCACTGAGACAGGACTAAGCAGGAGAGGGGTAGAGTGAAGCTGTTCCTGATGGGATGGTGTATACATAACTTTTCCATGCTCTGTGTCATTAAATCCAGGTGGCTTGTTTGGGCTGGACAATCTAAGCTCCTCATCTAAGCTCAAGCTCCATCTTTTCCTTCGTATTACTGTAATGTGACAAGAGCTTATTGGTATTGGTCACTTATACTGAGAGACTGTCTTTTGGGCCCAGCTGTGACGCAAATGTGTTATGATGCTGCACATGGGCAAAACGAAAGATGAGATTCCTGCCTTGAAAGGATGTATACTCTGATTTGAAAAGGTAGGAAAGAAGGCAGTTTGTTTTATGCCCATGAGAAACCAAGGACCAAAGCTGTGTTGGAATTAGTGCACATATTGCAACTTAATTTCAATAAAGATACCATGTCTGTTTCCCATTTTAGGCTTTTAGTTCAGAGCCATAAATGACAAGCCTGAAAAATGCGTAGTTTCATCTGGACAGGTCAATGCTGAGAGGCTGTAGGCCTTCTCTGACATCTCAGCTCCCAAGGACAGGACACCGACTTGTAGCTCTGAAGAGCCATCTGGACCTTTCACTGAACCTCGATAGATCTTGCTTTCCTAATCCCAAACCCAGAGACAGGGACTGTGAGTATCCTAACCAAAACCGATCACAGCAAGAGACTGCACAGGAGCCAAGGCGTCCCCAGCAGAGTGTCCCAGTAGAGTATTTTAGTCGTAATGCCATCCTCTTCCAGACATACGTGGTTTCAATTTGTTAAGTTGAGGGGGGTGTGAAGTTCAGTTTATAAGAAAATGGATAAAAAAAATCAAAACACAAAGGAAATGCATTACTCAGTCCCAAGTTTTAGAAATGAATTATCTGCCAGTTCCTGAAACCATGATATCAGCTGGAGTTTTATCTCTGGTTTCATTCAGGTAATAATACAGCATTTTGAGCAGAAGAAATTTTGAAGTCTGCAACCTAAATAGAGATGTCCCTCCTGATTAAAAGGTGCACGGCATTTCCATAATGCACTGGGAGAAACGCAGTCTCAGAAGAATTCTTGGAATAGTTTGATATTGAAACAGATGTAATGAAGAATTCAACCTGCTGCTGAGAGACATTTCTCTTGCTAATTGGTTATAAACAATACTACTGATGGCATCAATATATGACACAAGAATTAAGAAATAAGGAAGCCTGGTTTTGGATGCATTTCTGCCTCATGGCTGATTGCAAATACCAGTTGAAGACCTTGTTGG
>NW_009649057.1:2422313-2438178 GCF_000708025.1 Charadrius vociferus
TGGACCTCACGCTGCAGCTTCCCTGTTCACCAGGAATGTCATAAAGCCTCCTGATTCCATCCAGCTGCCTGACTCCAAAAAACAGAAGCAAAAAATGTGATCGTTTTCTTTGTAGGGTTTTGACCCAAGTTCTATTTCCCTAGGTGAAAGGAAAATTCGAGAGGAAAAAACAGAAATACAAACCCAAATGGTCTGCATTTCCCAGAAAGACTTAAATAATAGGAATGATTCAACTTGCTGTTTCATTGCCTTCATGACCCCTGCCACATTCTGCCTCCCAGAAGCAAACAAGATCTTAACCAGGATTCTGGGAAACACAAGAGACCTGCAGCCTCTGATCACATAGAAGGAACAGAACAAGAAAAATAAAAGAAGTAAGGGTAAAGCAAGATAGAATAAAGCAGATGAGCAAAAAACTAAAAGAGCTACAGAGCTGATAAGATTTCTAGATGGCCCAGAGAGTTTTGTTCATCCCCACGGCTTTGGTGTTTATCTGAATAAGGATCTTCCCGCTCTGTCATGTGAGAATGATTTTTCCTCCTTCCCTTTCCCTGGCTCCATTCCCTCTTTCTCTTTTCCCTTCCATTGCTCTTCAACAGCACTGCCTTCAAAATGAGGTCTCCTGCTTTCCAGAGAGACTACTGAGTCATGCAGCCCACCAAGATGAACGGATGACACAGTGGTTCACCACCAACTTTGCCAAGCAGGGTTTGGGCTGTGATTCGATTTTCCCCCAAATACGCTGCTCCTCCTGGCAATCCCGCCGGTCCCTCCCACGCACGTGCTTATGTACAAACACAGGTCTCTGCCGGGAACAGCCAGGCTGTTATCCGTTCATCTGCTCAAGGGCATGAAAGATGCCTCACCATTACCTGTTTTTCTTTGCTTACAGGAAAGAAAAGTAGATACAAGAGTTACGTATGTTTGGTTTTGTTTTCAAAACTCTCCCTCATCTCTGAGGAATTTAGCAGAGTTAATTTCTCAATGGCTTTTTTTTTCTGGTTTCTTCTCTGATGGCTTGCTCTGTGCCAGGGATGTGGCACTGACCTCCAGCAGCAGAACTTCTGCTTTGTTCCCAGCACTGTCCCGAAGCGCTATGCAACTCATTGAAAACCCATTAATTCTCTGTCTGTGCCCTATCAGATTAAAACTTCTCTTCAAATAACATTTCAAATATCAGTTGCTTCGCCTTAATATCTTTCTTCCATAACATTTCTCACAGCTCCACACACACACTCCACTCCCCTGGGTAATTCCCTTTTCTATGCGTATTGTTGATTCTCTAAGAACACTCAGTCTCCGCTCCCTCTTTTTGCTGATGTTCTCTACGGCATCTTGCTTTCTCCTACCTCATCCCCTCTTTCTCTCACCCTTATTCTATTTCTTTTATATGATCAGAGGCAGCGGGTCTTTTCTACCTTTCCCAGAGTCCCAAATTACAGCCCCAATAGACACCTACAGTTACCGGAGGCTTCCTACTCGGCCAGCCCGCAAAACTTACTCAGCTCCACGTCTGGCAAAACAGCAGCCACTGGATGTGCTGGGGCCGTGTGTGGGGATGCAGCAAAACGTGTTTCTGAGTAACCCTGGAAGAACCACCCCAGTGATTTCCCTACCAACCACCTGAGACTCCCCCATCTCCACTGAACTGACTTCCAATCCCTCATGGCCGAACTGCAGCTCCAGGGAACAGGCAGGCTGTGAGGTGTCTCACATCCCACCAGCCTCACAGACGGGCCTGGGCTGTGACTCCACAGCCTCTGTCACAAGGCCTTTGTGGGCGGTAGCTCCTTTTTGTTACCGTCACCCAGCCCCAGAAGCTACGGATGCAGCGCGGGGATCGTGACGCAGTACATCCTCCCCGTGCTCAGCCAACACCTTCCAGATTTGGAACAGCAAAGTTTGGATGTAGGTTCAGTGTTGGTAGACATGGGCTTGTGTAGGAGAGAGGCAAAGAGAAATGACAAGTGCTTGACGCCGTTAGAAACTCTCTCCTAACGTCACCAAAGACCTTCCAGCCTCTGCCCAGAGGCAGAAATGATCCAGGGGCCAGTGGAGTTTGTTGCAGTTTCTCCTTTCTGCGTTCACACTTGTCAAAGTGCTTATCTTAACTTCCCCACTCCCTTAATCCTCCTCCTCTCTCCTGCTGCTTGACTGGCAGAGATCTCTATCTGCTTTGGTCGGGGTGGCAGGAGGCTGGGACGGCGCTGACAGACAGTCAGCCTTCATCCCAGGGAAAGGACACGGAGCAGAAGTCAATGAGCGGAAGCAGCGTAGGCAGCAGGTTTCTCTGCAGAGGAGATGGTGATAACCCATAATAACCACCTCCCACGCAGGCAGTACGAACGTTTACCCAGGAAAAGAGAGTGGAAATGGGAAACGTGGTTTCGAGGAACTAAGTACCTCAGGGGTGGTAGAAGGTAAGGGCTGGGCCTGGGGGCGTCTGCCGCCCTCCCGCAGTCCCCACCGCAGCAGGGAGCTGGGCCGCATCCTTGGCTGCCTCAGAGGTCAGGTGGGACATGGCCATCTCCAGCGAGCCCGAGGAGCTGGCCTGGGGAACCCGAGCAGCGTCAAACATGGGGGACTCTAAAGCTGCCGCTGAAGAGCTCTTTCTCAGCTCTCCTTCCCTCATCTTTGACTTCTGCCAGAGCAACAAGCCATAACCCTACAGCCGGACAACGCACCAGTCCTTTGGCTTCGTTTATGTGTTCAGGATACTTTCATCCCCACGTGGAGTGAGATCCAGCTAACCTCCACGCTGATTCCCAACTGACGTCCCTCCAGCACCCCCACAGGTTCCAACCCCTGCTGATTCCACACTATTTCGGGATATGGTGCATCCAAGCATTAACACAGCCAATTTTATTTTCCTGGGTGACTAAGGCAAGGGAGTTTGGTGGGGCAGAATTATCTAACGTGGTCTGAAATATTCAAGAGAAACAGACACAAATCTCTGCATAAATCTCGTTCAGGGTATTTGGGAAGAGGCTGCCCACAGAGAGAGGAATATTCCATGTGGATGTAAACCTGTGCGAAGTGGAATGGACTCAGCTGAGTGAGTAGTTTACAATAGATTATATACCTGAGTAGTTTATCTTCTATTTTTGCTTATGGTTTTCCTCAGTTGGTGATTTTTTTCTTACAGTCCTTCATTATTCAAGCATAGTTGGGGATTCGTGTGTGTGTGTGTGTGTATATCTGCATACCTAAAATCTGCAAGGATTTCTCAAAAGAGGTTTTAGTTGGTCTCAGTGCTTCGATTGCAATGGGTGAGTTGAGTCACACGCCCCTGGTCTTATTATTCGTAATAGGAAGTTGCAATCACCACTGAATAGCCGTGCACATTAATCTTGAAATTCATGTTCATCTGGAAAAAATTCTGTGATGCAAATGTTTATTGCTGTTGTTGTTATTATTGTTTATTTTATAATAGCAGGAGGAGCTCCATTGTCCCTGGCCTCCTGGTGGACACAGAGGGGTGCAAGACAACTGAAGGAACTTCATTATATGTTTGGAGGATGCATTAATACCAACATCACCATTATATTCTTTCTGCCTGATTTTTTTTTCCCGAACTGAATACTTAATTCTTCTTCAAGGACCAGCTTTAGCACATGCAGGGCCCCGTGTGAAATCAACACAGCGTACTCAGAAAGGAAAATTATATGGAGGGGAGTATCGGAGGCTGGAATTATGAAAGCTACATATATTAAAAAAAAAAATTTGGACCCCTGCTGACTCTTTGCTACTTCTAGGCTTTTACCTAGACCTGGTCTAGTGACACAAACAAAGAGAGAACTAGTTGGATCTGCTCCATTACCAAGTGATCTTAAAAGAATTTATGTTGCAATTTCCTAATGATTCCACCTGTAGTCAATAGTCATATTATACGATCTGCTTTCACATGGTTTTGGGATTTGAAACAAGTAGAAGGATGTTTCAGGCTAAAACTGCCCCCAAAGGCTGGTGATGCCCTAAAGGGAGGTGTCTTAGGGGGAAGGATAGCACCCTTAAAGCCAGCTGGCCTTTTCCCTCACCGCTCAGAGAATCAGGACACAGGAAAGTATTTCTCAGGGCTTCTCCTAAAGCCCCGTCCCCTGATCTTCACCATTTTTGGACTAGAGACTGAAATCCTGACCCTGTTCAAAGCAATGGCAAAACTCAGAAATGTCAATCCCCTACTGATGTCTATAGTTTCAAAAGGAAAGAAAAGAAAAGGGGGGAAAAAAAAGGCGGAGGGACTTCCTGTGATGACCAAGAATAAAGCAGCCGCAGACTGGAAATAAAGTCCCCTTTCAGTGAAAGCTGGGATCCCCAGAATTGCAGGCATACTTTTTAATTAGTCTCTTCTGCAAAATATAGGCAACAAATGCTATCTTAAGGCAACTCGTGGGGTTTATTTGCTTGTTTGTTTGTCTGTTTGTTTCTGAGCAGCCAAAGCAAACTTCTCCAGGGACCTGTTTGATTCCTCTCTGCAGTCTGGGCTGGAATATTGATCCTGGAGAAGAGATGTGTGTTTTGTATATGCACGTATGTGAGTACTCGCAGGCTTGTAGGAGCGCAGAAGAGAAGAGACAGGCTCGGAATTCACCGAGCAGCCCCATCCCCTCCCCACTGCACACCTCCTCCTCTCTCTCAGTCCCAGCCCAGAGAAGCTCATGTATCGCCACTGCTTCAAAACCCCGCCGTAATTTTCTGGCTAATGGAAGACGTATTGACAAAAGTTGACAGTAAGTGGAACTAATTACACTGTAACTGTTAAATAACTAAGAAATAACTACCCTGTAATTTATGGTGCGGCACGGACTCTGCGTAGCAACTTTCAGAGCCGTTATATCTGCACAGAGCTCACTGCTGCGAGCGCTGCAGAACTTCTCCCCTCCCGGTAGGACCCAGTCGATGTGAGACTGCAGCTCTGCAGACACGTGTTGCCGTGATCAGAGCACAAAGCCCACAACCCACTGCAGTCCACGACCAGAGCGATACAATAAATGACTGCTAAGATGCTCTTCCCAGACGATTAATTTTATTTTTTGTTTTCAAGTAGAGTCCTAATCCCACCTGGGATGGCTTGCATCCCTTCAAAGCGTCTGCAGGAGCTCATGCCACCTTCTGCCTCCCCAGACTGACGGCTTTCCGTTGTGGCTACCAAGGACGGGGGTACACGAAAAGGCTGGTGTCCGGGCAGGTTTGCTCCCTGCTGCAACTGTGGCAACCAAGCTCTTTCCTCTACTGAAATAATTTGTCGGATGAGGTATTAACCGTACAGCTGGGAGCAGGGGAAGGCACGATTCTCGTTTTCACACGGAGGACGGGGTACGCCAAGGGACAGGGGGAATCTCTTCCATACATCACTGTCACGCAGCAATATCAGCATCCAATTCAGAAGATACGTTTGAATGTGCCTTGTTCCATCTGATCAAACTCAGGATTTCTTAAGGCTCATCATTAAAGTCGATGAGAAAACAGGCGTTCTGTCTCCAGAGAAATCTAGCAACTAAACATTTGTTTATGTCTCAGATAGGACCGAATCAAAAAATATGTTTTGAAATATTCCTCTTCAGAAGTTATGCCACCACCTACTGAAATGCTTCATTTTGGTACTACTGAAATGCAGTTTAGCACTGCAATACTGAATGGTATATAGACATGTAAGAGAATAAAATTAAGATTCTAATATAGAAGGGAAAACAAGTGGGAAATGGAGGAGGAAACAGCCGAAATAATAAAAAATTTAAAATCCATTTTGATTTAAAATTGATTCAATATTTTGCCTTTGAAACATCACTGGAATTAGAGTACTCCAGTGAAGCATTCACATTTTTACCTATTACCCAAAGAACAACTTTTTCCCAGAGGGAAAATGTTCCCACAGACCAATTTGCAGCCAACCGCAAACCACAAAATTTTTAGACTGGAAACTCTTCACTGCAGAAGTCGGTACTTTGAGCTATGGTTGCACAGCACCGAGCACGGTGGGACAGGTCACCAGACACCACCTCAACAGAAAGCCCATAGAACAGAGGTGTTGGTCAGGGGGTTTGCTGGTGCGTCCCGGAGGAGGTTACATTGTGCATAGGAAAAATGGAGAATTCGTAGGTGATGAGAGAAGGGAGAGAGAAAAATCAGCCCATGGTGGAGACGGGAAGACGGACAAAGAGAGGGAGATTGCAAAGATAGACAGTTGGGAATAAAGAGAGAGAGGGGCAATTCAGCACCTGCTTCTGCCTGATTCGTTCCACCTCCATTATCATGCACCAGAACAACTCATTCTTCTTTTTTCCAGAAAGCGTAATAATGTTCCACAGGTGAAGGAGTTATCTCGGCTTTTCTCTTTTTCAGCAAAGCTAACACTCAGTACATGAAATAAAGGTTATCTTGAAAAATAGACGCTGCAACTCGCATACAAAGGAGCCCTTTCCTGTGACAGGGAGGCTTTTCTGAAGGGGTCTGTTAGATTTCGTGCTTGGAAGAAAAAGGAGAACGAAATGGAATTGACTGCTTAGTCCCGCTGCCAGGTTTCCAAATTGACTTTTGAACAGGACCTGGGAGACTCTCTCCCATTCCATGAAGAGCCGGCTACCCTTGGCGAGATGGCGAGGATGGGCATGGAGAGGAAAGCAATGTCGCCGGCCACGCTGGCGATGAGGACAAAATTCAGCTTCCATGTCTCTCCCAAATCCATGAGGTCGGGGATGCTCCGAGGGACAAAGACCCTGTGTGCTTCTGGAATCCCAAATGCACCATAAGGGGAAGGAGAAGACACGTTTTCATGTGTGTCCTTGTACGCTTGGGTGACTGTACGGCAGCCGGCACGCCGAGGGGAGCGGGGCAGCCGCGGTCCTGCCTGCGTCGCCCTGGGCTGCGCTGCCCACGCGGGCAGCACGGGGGGTTTGTGCCTCTTGCTGCTCCCGGTTTATGGCATCCGGCACGACAGGGCCACGACTGGGGCGTAGGAGTCTTTTAGCTGTTGCTGTTACCGGAATAACAACATAATGCGCGTTTTGATACATTCGCTTTGCAGCTGAATCTGGGCATTTTTTAAAACAAACCTTAAAAGGATATCTGAAGAGAAGCGGCCCATTTAAATGACTAAATAAAGGTCTGGCTGTAGTTTTTAATGAAAGACCTGTGTGAACTAATACACTTTGCATTGTGCCCTGAAGCTCATTAAATAATGTGCTAAGCCATGCAAAGTGATCTACAGAACACTGCACTGTGATTTTTCTTTTTAAGTGTCACTGTGCCGATCAGGAGGAAAGAGGACAGCTTCTGGGCGGCATCCCCGGGGAGCTCAGGTGTTTATTTAGTATTCAGCTGGAACAGGCCTGGCCGTGTTCATAGCTAATTTCCTTGCCCCAGCCGCCTGTCACGTTTATGTTCTTGGGTATCTACAAAACCCCTTACAGAAGGCATGTGTTTATTGCTGTCATTGTGATCAGCGCTTGGGTGAAATATGGATTTTTATTTTCATTGAATTTTGTTTTTAAATAACTGACAGTAATTTTTACAAAGCTCCAGAAGTTTGTCTGTCTTTATTTCCATCCAATTGTTGGAAGTTTCTCAATCGCTGTAACGCTTACTAAAACCCTTGAAGTGTTGACATAGCACAGAGCGCTGTCGCACACTTTGGGCTCTCTCGTGCCGCTCTGTCAGTCAGATATTCTCTTGTTTCGAAGGCACGGGACACCGGTGTGGATGTTGGTGAAACGCTGCCATTTCTGGCCTAGAAAATGGGGCTCTTTCAAAATGCTTTCCACCCCTCTGAGGAGCCCTTCCCATTGTCTGCAGTGAGCTGCAGTTCAAAGACTGTCAGAGCACATAAACATGACACAGTAACTGAGAACATCAAAGAGCATTATGTTTTCCATACATAAAGAGTGACAAGCTGCCTAGCTCTTTATATTAAAAATTCAGACAAAAAACAATTCAAGAAAAATCAAAGCAAAGTCTCCAAGATAGAGCCAGATGCCACACGCTTCTGTTACATACTCTTATCTTTTCTGCCTTGCAAAGTGGCCTTTAAACTCTGCTCCTAAAAATATATATGAAACCTAATCTGCAGCAGTTACGTTGCTGTCTATAGAGGAAAGGAAAGGTATATAAGCAGTGTGATATTTGGAGAATCAGCTTCTGGAATGGAAACCTCTGCCACCCCGGTAGATAAAGTTGGAAGAAATCCTCGGAGACAGCAAAATCCCTCTCTGCAGCCAACATCCACGACTGAGTCCCTTAGAGCTGGATCTATGGACTTAGCTCTGTTGCTATAAAGAGACGATCCAGCCACCATGGAAAAAAGAAAGAAGTGGTGTAAGGAGAGAAGACATGAGACCCTCTGTTTGGCAAAATAACTGAATAAATGATATGTAGGAACAACGAGAAGCAAAGAAGCAAATCTATTGGTGGAAGGTAGATGCACGTTAAAAGAGCAGAAGCAGAACATAGCTGATTCTCTGCCATAGAAGGCCTCGGCATGAGCGGAGCACACTTTGAAAAACAATGGAAACACTAATGGAAACATTCAGTTTGACAGCAGAGAAAATCATACTGAATTGGGATCAAATTTAGTGAGGCATTTTGGACCAAAAAAAAAAGACAGCAGAAAGGATTTTGGAAATATTTAAACATTTCAAAACTTAGTTAAAAGATTTTTTTAAAAAAGTCTTTTATACGAAGCTTTTCTTTGTTTCACATCAGCATTTTCATTTTAAGAATCAGCTTAAAGGAAAATAGGTGAAGAGGTTAAATAACTTTGAGAACAGAACTTCATTTCTTAAGCAAATGTAGTGCTCCAGATCAAACAGGGGTTTGGACTTCTCTTTAAATTGTTTCTTTCCCTTTCATTCTCCTTTCAAATATATTTTCAAACTCTAAATTATTTGAAGTGGATTTTGCCCTTTAACACTTCTTTTTTAGCTTCTTTTTCAAATATGTAGTTAAAAAAAAAAAGTTCTTAACTTAATCACTAATAACTCCTGGAAAAATATACAGTACTACCCATTGTTTGTACGATACTTGAAAGGGCTTCGATAAGACACCATTAACCAAATGGCTCAGGGACAAACTCTTCAGTGAGCCTCCACTGGAGCACTGCAACTGGTTCATCATATACTTCAATTTTCTACCTTCTCTGCGCACCCTCCTGCCCAACCTCCTAAATGCCAACGCAGATTCAAATACCACCTACTGCCTCTTTAGGGAAGCAATGAAGCCCCAGGTAACATTTCCGTGCACAAAACGACTACCTGGGGATGGCCTCAAGCTTTCTCCTTTCGCAGCTCATATTCCTCCCCCCAAATCCAGCTGCAACAGCTTTTCCAGAGATTATTGAGTTTGCTCCATCCTTCGTACCCTCTAAGCTGTGCCTAGAAAATCAAAGCCTTTGGGGACCGGCATGGGAGAGACCAAAGCTTGTGCACAGAATATACCCGGCTAATCCAAACCAGAGGCAACTGCCCTGTGATTTGACTTGATTTGATTCTTTTTTTTTTTTTTTTTTTTTTTTTTTGTTCTTCTGTGGGTGGTGTTCCTCTATCTGTTCCTATTTACAAGCGAGGGGTTATTTGAAGTGGGGTTATTTATTTATTTATGCGCTTCTATTATCACAAGAACCAAATTGCAACCTTCAAAAAAAAAAACCACCCCGTGTTTGTGAAGGGGGGTGGTGGCGGAGGGGGGGGAGCCCAACAAATTGAAGTCAGAGAAAGGGGGTTACGTCTTTATCAAAAGACAACATCAAATTAATTTCTGTCTGGTCTCAGGAACTCATGTAAAATTTATAGGCTGTTTGTTAATTTTCCTGTAGTGCCAGGGCGTGCGTGAGTCAGAGGGGAGGAAAGGCAGAGGAGGGGAAGGGGGAGGCAGCAGAAGCGCGGCAGCCTTGGCCGGGCTGACACGGGGCCGTACGGGGGACGACGTCGCTCACGTGGCAAACCTCACGCGCAACACCAACGGGAGGGACGGGTTTGGATGGGGACCCGCTCACCCCCTCTGCCCGGCACAGCACAGCTACTTAACATTCCCGCGGCGTCCCCAGCGCCGGGTACGCGCTGCCCTTTCAACACCAGCACAATGACTTCTCTTACACAACCCAACAGGCAATTTAGCAGGTTCACAACCCAAAATAGGAGGAGAATTAGTTTTGTATTAACACACCTTCTTCCCCCTTTCTCCACCCTCCCCTGCCATCTTGTTTCTTTATTTTTTCTTGGGTTCTAGAGCACCTCCGGGGAAGCATCTGGAGGATTTCTGCCTTTTCCATCCCCTCAGCAAGACCAGGCAGGACAAGGGGCCAAGGTCTGAGGTGGCTGGAAAAAAACAGGGAGGTCTCCCCAGTGTCTTAATTGAGGTGAGAGAGCACAGTCCCCACCAACGCTTAACAACGGCAGAGTCGTTTTTATTAATGTTCTCAAAAGTGTCTTCTGGAATTCGGGATTTGCAGCTTTCAGGAACTTTTCTGGCTTTAACAAAACCCACATTGCTGTTGGAGCCACCAAGTGCTGCAGGGAGCAGCAGGGCTGGGGGTGGGATGGTCTGTACCCTTCCCGCAGCTTAAACCCAGGCAGAAACGCTTTCAGAAACACTGAGAGACTTTAAAGGATCCCCGTATAATCACATGTGTCTCATAACTTAGCAAAGGTTTGTGTTTTCCCCAGCAATGCTTACAGGGTGAAGCCTAACGCTGCATTAGCAGCACAAACCAAACAAACGCAAAGAGCTGCAGGAAATCATGTGGATTTCAGTTGCGTCCCAAACTTTCGAGCTCTCACAGAAATGTAAAGCATCTGGTTCTTTATTTTAAAGACACGAGCTGGCACTACTGCAAAACTCCCAGCTGAACGAAAATAGATCTTTTTAAAAAAGGCCTCTAGCCTTGATTTAAAGGCTCCAGCAGCCCACCACTTCCCCTGTTAGCTGTCCTAATGTTTTAAGAGCCCTGCTAAGCCAGCGACTTTTTCTTTCTTTCTTTTTTTTTTTCTCCTTTTTCCCCCCTCCCCTTTTCAGTTTCAGAATGTGTAATTCCAGCTACCAGCCCAGGATGCTCACCTGGGGATGAATGCTCCCACACTCATTCATATTCTCGTCCCCAGTCTCCTATTTCCTCACCAGCTACAAAACGGACATGCAAAACCCATCCTACAGATGTACTGGAAATGATCAAACCAACAGAAGATAGAGGATGGATTAGATTAGATTAGATTAGAGAAGAGATTAATTTAAGAAATCATCTATTGCTCCCCACTAGACCATTGATTTTACATTTTTTCTAACAAGCTACGTTATTGTTAGACATAAAGGAGGATCATCCCTGCCTGGGATTTAGTGTGTGTCTCCCTCCACTCCCTCCTGCCAGAGGTCCGTAGTCATCCTCGCAGCAGCCAGCGGAGGGGAGGAAGAGCGCCTGCCAGCCAGGGGCAATTTCTTCCCTCCACAGCTATGGAGAGGAACGCTGTGCTTCATAAACACACTTCAAAGATGCCACACTATTAAAAATACATGGACATCATGTGGATCTAAGCTAAATACATATGGCCTTTGATTGCTTGGCATTTCCAATTCATACAGGAACATTACTGCGATGCATTATTGATGATCAGTAGCATTTCACTGTCTCAAACGAAGGACACCTCTTCCCCCTTCCTCGCATGCCGCACCCTTCGCTCAGCGACTGAGCAGTTTAATTAAGCCGTGATTAACTGCGTACGCAATTCTGACTGTCACCGATTTAGTTCTGGAAATGCTACGGCAGCGAGCGGAGCGCTGCGCCATCGGGGAGGGCGGCCCCGCTCCCGGGGTAGCCCCCCCTGCGGGGGTCTCAGCTGCTCACCACGCGTGCTAGGGCACATCTGTCCAGCTGGGTTTAGCTGGAGGGTGCTGTTGCACATCTGTCCAACTGGGTTTGGCTGGATGGCACCGTGGCACTGCCGGAGCCGCTCACCAGGTCGACGCCCCCAGAGGATGCTCCGTGGTGGAGAGTAAGGATGAGGCACGCAGCACAGGGAGAGCGGGGAAGAGGAGGCATTTGTTCAGCTCGAAAGGGCTTGAGACTGCGGCGCTGGGCTGGACCACCGCCTGCGGGCTCGGGCTAGGAGGGCAGTGGTGAAAAAAACCCTGCCGGGCTCAGCGCCGTGGTGGGGTTGGTGTTCGCAACCCCGTGAGCTCCCCGGCTCACAGCCCCCGGGGACATGGCGCTGCGGCTCGGCTGGGCTCTCCCGCACCAGGTGCCTCGAGTTTTCCTGGACAAAACCTACATCCCTCCTCTCTGTTCTGCTTTGGAAAGCTCAGGCATCTTCTTTGCTCTCTCCCCGAATATCATGGCCACTCCTTGCCGGCCCTGCGTGCCATGCATCCCCTGCATGTCGCGTGTCCCCTGCACACCACGTACATCACGCCTGCTGCCCACATAGCGTCCCCACACACGTCCCTGGCTGCTTCGGGGAAATTCCACACAAAAATCCTGGCGTCTCTCCGGCTGTCATTTTATTAGCAATTCCTCGCTCTGACTCAGTCTCCGTCCCCCTTTTATTCTTTTAAAAAGGAATTCTCCAGAAGCAAGAATTTGGGAGGAGGAGAAGAAGATTTGGAAAGAAAAAAGCAGAATCATTACAGCTGAGAAACAGCTCTTGAAACTTATTAGCTCATGACTCATCCCTCTGAAAGGAGCTAATACCTTAATTTCATATTTCTCTGCTCAAATGGAGACCAAAGCATAAACTGAAATGAAACTTTACACTAATGGCTTCTTAATTACACCCATCTAAAAGCAATTACCTGAGGTTTAACAGATACAAAGTTGGGGTTGATGCGGCCACTAGAAGGGAATTGTGCGGCAGGGCTGCCGGGGAGGATTTGGGCTGTGGGGAGGTGTGACAGCAAGGTGCCACTGCCACTCGCCCCAGCGCTGCGCGGCAGCTCGGCCCCGCTCCCGCGCGCCGGCCCCGCGAGCACATGCGTAGCACCAGCCCCGATTCCACTGAGGGGAATATCCCTTAGGAATCCGCTTGCTTTTACTGTATCAGAACATAAATTCATATCATAAAACTCCAGCCTGGAGGACTCGGCAAACGTGGTGCCAGCAATATGTGGGAGATGGGAGAAGAGAAAGGGCAAGTCTCTAGGAAACCAATCCTCCTGCATCCCAACGCCTGCCTGATAAGCCTTCTCTCTGCCACTTTCGCATCTGCGGGAGGAGAATCATTCATACCAGTCTCACGGTGCATTTTAAGAACTTCTTAATACTTATTGAAGGTTTTGAAATGATCCACAAAAAGTCACTCCAGGAGATCAAGGTGGTGGCATTGCTGTTATTATTAGGACTATTATTACCACTACTGCTGGTAGATTTCAGCTGTGTTTTGTTCACAGTTTAATGGTTTGGCACTAACAAAGGGACTTCAGCAAGCTGGTGGAGTCCGGGATGCCGCAGGAGCTGTGTAGGTTTCCCATACAATGTCTGGGAGGAATTAGCTGCCAGGAATGGGATTGCAAAGGGGCAGCGCCCGGCGCTGAGCGCCACGTTAGCTGAGAAGTAATAACCATCCTGGAGGTGGATTTTAAATCCCAATTCTCTCTAGAGCTTTAGTCTGAGCTGCAAGGAAATAACTCCCCCCTTCCTTCACGGTTTGTAGCCCAGAAGGCTCAGCTGGATTTAGGTACCTACTTTCCCCTAAAAAAAAAAACTGAGGAGGAGTCATTCCTTTCCTTCAGAGCATTGCAAATGGAGTGCCAGGTGATGGTGATGCCTCAAAGGTGGGTATATGTTTTCTTTAGTGAGTGTTTTATATCAAAAGGAAAAATAATGTTTGCAGCAGGAACTAAAAACGACATCTCCTTTCCCATAGGTGCTCTAATGACCATGGACATACAGCCTATGTCCTTGTTCTTTCATTGTCACGCTGCTCCTGAACACAAGTCTCAGCGAGACCTGCAAAAATTAGCGCTACAGGACTTTGAGGCCGGCCAGACTTGTGAGCTCAGACACCTCTTTCTTTCCGAGAAGGAGCAAGAAAAACCTTCTCCTCCCTGCCATGCCCTGGTAGGACCATATCCTAGGAGGCAAAGGAAATTTACTTTTTCTTGTAAGAAGTCAAATAATAACTGAACCCAATCTTCTGTGCATCAGGAAGATGCTGCCATTATTGAACTACTGGCTAAAAAAGAGGGGGTGAAGCTGTTTTCTTCCTCAGTCACAATTTCGGTTAGAGCACACAACATATTTGGAGCGGATCTGATGGCTTAGGCCTCTGCAGCAATCCCAGAAGAGACCTGCCCACTTCACCAGCAAAGCTTGGCCTTGTTGTGTCCCTGGCAGGAGCCAGCGCTGCCGAGGTTGGGCACATTTAGGACACGTGATCGGTGACCGGCAGCAGGAAAGAGGTCTTAAGGCTCATTATTTTTATTTTCTATGCACAGCATGAGGCAGGACAAGAGCTCTCTAGTGGTCTCCTGCTTCCATCACTATCCGTGTAGAGGAATGACCCTAAAGAACACCACCTTCATGGCAAGGCAGGGCTCAGGTGGCAGTTTTACAGTTCATATAGAAGCAGTGACAACAGCAGCCCCTCCAGCCTCGCGGAGGTCTTGCACTGGCTGGTGGCTTCATGGGGAAGAACAAATTTTCGGAGGAACAGCCACTGCTTACAGCCACGTAGCCCCCTCGGTGTAGCCCCCATGCCTGCCCAGCCCCGCTGGACCAGGTGGAGACCCCCCCAACAGCTGTACCCAAGAAGGTCCCCACCAAAGACTCAAGCGCCCACATCATTTTGCAGGGCCTTGCACTGCGTCGCACCACTGAATGAGATAATATAATTATTGGATAATTAGAGTCATCAGAAAGCGTTCTGCTATGGCAGGCTTTTAATTGACTTCCCCATTAATGGCTAATGATCAGGCTCTGTCTCCTGCCAGGATGACCCCCCACTTCGCTTCCCCCCAGGGACGAGCGGTTGACCCGAAAGGGAAAAAGCACAGCTGTCCTGAGTTCATTCATGGCTAACGTATCCTGGCGGTTTGGTCAGGGAAGCAACAAACTAAGACTAATAGAAGGGAAAAAAAAATTTCTCAACCTGGCTGCGGGGATGGGGAGGAAATCCACCCAGAGCAGGCTCTGATTTAGCCGTCGGATGAGGCTTGCAGCCCCCTCCGTACCAGGGCAGCCCCCGCGACAGAGCTGCCGCAGCTGTACATACCAGCGGATGCGGTTCCACAGCCCTGTTCTTCTCCCATCAGCTCAAAGCCCTCCCCAGCCCTAGCCTGGGATCCTGATGCTTTCCTCCCCTCCAGTCTGTTTAGTAAAGAAGTCCAGAGAACACAAATTCAATTTCACAGCTTCTTTCAGGGTGCCAAACACCCGGTGTTTCTTTGCACTGGAACTAAAGCTAAACATTTCCATCACGTTTCACAAAACATAACTGGGCTGAAAGCTCTTGTTTTGGAAGAAGAGGGTTGAATTCCCTTTTCGAGTTGTTTTCTCTCTGGTTCGGAGTGATTTGCTGGCCTCAGAAAGATACCCGTCTGTTGGCAACTTTCGAGAAACAACACACCCTGCGATACCTTGGTGTGACGGGATCTTCTCGTGAGAAATATTTAACCCACGTGCTGAGCTCTCATTTGGGTATTGAGCACTTGGGGAAAAGGCAGAAGCTACCGTATCCAAGCACAAGTCTCGGTTAGGATTTTAAGTGCCTTTGTGATCCATCAAATAAATCAGTTTTTCCAGCAGCGGCAGGAATAAAGCCAAATTTCCTTTTCTTCCAGTAGCCCAGTAACCTGGGTTCCCCACCAGTGGCTCAGAAAGGCCTCCATTCCTCTTGACTTTAAAGCAGTGATGGGGCAAGAGGCAGAAGGCTCGTTAGCGAAATGGCAC
>NW_009649057.1:2438233-2441378 GCF_000708025.1 Charadrius vociferus
CTGCCAGCTTCACAAAAGGGTTTGGAGTTTCATAACCGTTTCCTTTCCTACTGCATAGAATGTGCTTGAAACTGCGTAATTTCTGTAAAAGTTACTTGGGAAGGACTGACAGACGAAGAGACAGAACATGACTGTGGAAACTCGGTTTCCTTAGGAACCAATTTAAAAATAAACCAACTTTCTGCCAGGGATGTGATGCCATCCTCAAGGGTCCAGTGCTTTCTACGTCTGTAATTGCATTGTGTTGTCTTCACATGGTTTAAACACAGTAATAATCTGAAGGAGGGGATTTACTAATATGCAACAGTTGAGCTGTTCTTGGATCGCATCGACTGCTAAAAATCAGCGCTGAAATCTGCGGAGCCTGATTTATACCAGTTGAAAACCTGGCCTTCGATGTTTCTGGAAAAAGAGCAAGCAAATATCTTCTGGTGCATTGATTCACTTTCATTTCAGAGCATTAGCTGGTAAATGGAACTCAATTCAGATGGCTGTAAATGCAAATTTGAAACTTAAGCTAAAAGGCTTTGTGGGAAGATGCTGCTATTGTGAATTCCTGAAGCAAGCCTGTCCTTAGGAACAGCCAGGAAGGAGGTGACATGGGCGGGCAGCCAGCCCTACAAACTGGCAGCAACTGGGATCTCGAGACATCCTCAGATTGTGTAATTAATCTAACTGGAAATCAGGTACAGTGATGCTATGCTGACCATAAGACATCAAAGTAGCACAAAACCCCTTAATGTTGGCAAAGAACCTTAGCAGTACCTCATGAAAACCAGTATACAGAAGTCTGCATGTTTCTGCTGTCTTCACTGTCATGGTCTTGTTGTTGTTGTTGTTGAGGGCTCGGTTACAGCTCAGCCAACATATCCAGGGGGACCGGGGGTGCGCCCCAACAGTCTTGGACAAGCAACTGGTGCTGGGAAGTGAAAGAACATGAATTGTCAGGACCTGTGTGTGGTTTTTGTATTCCTTTTTCCAGGCAGGTGGATAAAGGTGGAAATAATCCCAAGCTCCATCCTTCCTAAACGCAGGTCAGCAGATAAAGTGACCAGTCAAAGCAAAAAGTCCCAGTTGAGCAATAAATAAAAAAGGGAAGAAGTGACCAAACTGTGTTTCTCTGGCACATTATTTTACTGTCTAGACTGGGTTTCAGACATTCTTTTGTTGCTCTGCGTGCCTAGAGGCCATACCAAAGCTGGGATCCCCACGTACAGGCTGCTTTGTTAATGAGCGACAGTCCTTGCCCCCAGGGTTCTGTAATCAGAACAGGCAGGACAAACAAATGGAATACAGTCGCTGTCTGCATCCCCAGCGTACCAAGGGAAACAGGACCCCAAAGAGATTAAGTGGCCTGCCTGAGGCCACCCAGGAAACCTGTGGCAATGCCAAGGAAAAAAAAAAAACAAAAACAAAAAAACAACACACACATATTCTCTGAATCCTAATACCCAGATTTGTCTCCAAGACTGATACGTCTCCCTATTTCCAGAAGAATCCAGGGAGATGCCAGTTAAGACGGTGATGCTGTTCTCCTACAGCTGCATTTCTTCACGGAGAAATCCAGCGCATCAGATTCCTCCTTCCTTACAGAACCTACAGATGGTTTATTACCTCCCTGGAGTGGGCGAGAGATCCTTCCCTGAAGGCACTGGGAGGAGACGGCTGAAAGCGGGTGGGGGGTGGGGGGGGAAGAGAAGTCGCCAGCCTTTCTGACGCTGAAATGTAAATAGTGTTTTGCAAAAGAGCCATTTATCAGTGAAATTATAGAATCTGTTTGAAGATTCCCCTGGAGGACGCACTAAAAAATGGCTTGTATGGAACTTAACGAGAGGTTTCCTGCAACACGCCTGGGCTTCGTGTAGGCAGGAGCACTTTGCTGAGAATTAAATCCGCGTTGGAAATGTTAATAAATGCAGACACATGTTCTTGTTTGTAGGACGCGCTGTGCCTCCTTTATCTATTTCCTTCATTTTATTCTTCTGGCTGTAGCTGCAGTGCCAGCCCCTTTGCCTGACACATCCCTGGGGAAAAAAGTTGCCCTCTCTCCTGTTTCCATCCCTTGGGCTGCTCTGCAGTCCTTTAAGCCTATTGTGCTGCTGCCAAGCCCCCGGCCAGGAAGCACGACGGTAACCGCAGGGGACTGGGTGATTTAATTTCTGGGCAGATATCAGCTTTCATCAAGGACTGAAACAAAGAATGAGAGGTACAGACTCAGGAATAGCCGAGGCAAAACTTTCCTTCTAATCAAGGCTGCAGAAAGGATTCCCCATCTGCTCTCGCCAGCGGAGGGCTGGGAGGGAACAAGGACTGGTTCCCAAGCAGAGATATCCACCCGGATGGAATCTCCCTCTGCCCTGGCTGTGGGCCCAGGCGCATCCCCTATGGAACAGCCGATGAGGTGTTTCTGTGGTCTGGAAGGAACACAGGATGCTCTCCAGCATGGGAACAATTGAAAAAAAAATTTTTTTTTCCCCCTAGATTGGAAAAGCCCTGTAAGATCATCCAGTCCCATCACACTGCCAAGCCCACTGCTAAACCATGTTCCTGAGCACCATATCTGGACAACCCTTAAATACCTCCAGGGATGGGGACTCCACCACTGCCCTGGGTAACACACTCCAATACCTGATGACCTTTTCAGTAAAGAAATTCTTCCTAATATCCAATCTAAACGTCCCTTGGCGCAACTTGAAGCCATCTCCTCTTGTTCTATCACCTGTTAACTTGACAGAACAGGTCGACCCCCACCTCTCTGCAACCTCCTTTCACATAGTTGTAGAGAGCGACCTCCTCACTGGAAGAAAACCTAAACAGACTCATCGGCTTTTCGCAGCCCTCATCTTCGCCGTGGCTCAGACCGGCACCTCGGCCCATTTGTGCCTTCAGACAAACCCTGAGACCTGCCCGCACGCCATAAGCCAGCACTAGAAGGTGGCCCGTCCCTCGCGCCTCTTTCTACGAGCTGAACGCATCCCACTGAATTCATTCAGATATTATCCATTTATTTCCTCATTTTTCTACTCTGGCAGCCCCAGTAGGAAAGAGTTTGGCCTGATTTCTAGAACCTGGTAGGTGCTAAAAGCTCTGCAGGTCTCTGCTGAGGTGCTCAGCTTCCTTGAAAGATCAGATATTTCTATTTTCC
>NW_009649057.1:2441419-2443737 GCF_000708025.1 Charadrius vociferus
GTAGGGAAATACAGGTCCAACTGAACCAAACATGCATTTAAAAGAAATAAGATATAGTTTCCAAGAATCTATAAGAATTCTACCTTCATTTCGACCAGCAGCCTGCTGGGCGGCCCTTGCCCCCTCAACCACACAGCAGCAGATGGAGTAAAAGGCTACGAAAAGCTCACCTTGGCCGCTCAGTATTTTTTAGTATTTTTATATTTTTGGCTTTTAGTATCTGCCTCCTAATCTGCCCCTCCCCTATAACTGCATTTGGGTAATCTTCCTTCACACACATCCCATTACTTTGATCAACCCCTCCCCTACCAACTCCCCATTAATCACCTTCCCAGAGGTTAATATTCTCCCTTTCCTCCCACAGGCACCGTCCTGCAGCATCCCCTTCCCCACAACCCAGATTTTAAGGGTGTCTCTGGGCAAACCCCCTCACATCCCTCCCGCAAATGGTGTAATCGCTCTCACCCTCTCTCAGGCTTCAATTTGAAGCAGATTTCTCCCCCTCCTCCTGTTTCTCTTCTCCTCTTTGTTGGCCCTATTTATTATAGAAGAAGGAAGGGATTAATTAACCAAACCCCCGCGTCTGTCTGAGGGCAGTTCAGCACAACCCACAGGCCCACTGAAATCCAGGAAAGCCAATGATTGAAACTCAGCCTTGCAACTAATCTTTTTTTCAGTTCATATTATTCTCCCTTTCCGTAATTTAATTTACAACGTAATTTCATATTTCTGCTCTAAAGCAGGAGAACTTCTCTCTTTATATGTACATATATTTTTTTATCCTGCCAGGTTGGATTTGTGTCCGATTTTATTTTATTTTGTTAAACAAGAAAGCTGAAGTCACTTTGTTTCCTTGAATAGAGCAGGAGGATAAATCATTGCTGGAGATGTGCTGAGGCATCTTTCCAAACTGTGGATCTTAAGAGGGGATGGAAGAAAGTGTTTTAATCAGGCATTTTGGCACCTGGGCCTGAATAAGGAATTGGCCTTTGAATGTTTGGAGTATTATATCCATTGAAGTATATTACACCACATTAACAAGTATTGATTTGATTGTTCTTTCTGGAGCCGGGAGAAATATTTACAGGTGTATGAAACTGCTGAAGAGGTCAGAGACCTTTATTACTTTATTAACTAGTTCTTTTCTAATGAGATTCTGGTTCATAACAGGGAATCAGAGCCCACAGCAAAGTACAAATAATCAGTAATAACAGTGACCACAAAGCAGTGGCAGGCAGATGCTGAACAGGGGGTCTTGTGGCCCTTCCCAAATGGCTTTGCATTGCACTTTCCAGGTCTTTCACAATCTGAGTAAGTTTTGCAAGGAAGAGAGCTATGAAATCAGCTGGTGTGCCATGGATGAATAGTGGAAAAAAATAAGCCACACACCCCCACCTTTTTTTCCCCCTTCTGTTAACACAGTATCAGACAAACAAGCCTCTAAGTGAAAAATCCACTTCCATTGTATACCATATTCTGCCTTTGCCTGAAGCTTTGTGATATCTGTTTACTGTTCAAAATTAAGTCTAATCCCCACCAAAAAAACCCCAAACAAACCACTAAAAAAAAAAAACCAAAACATTTTTTCCCCATTAAAACAATGGATCAGAATCATGACTTTTTCAAAGCAATCCAGCGCTTTAAAAATAAATGTTCCCAAGTAAGCATGGGGGGGTTCAGGTGAGAAGTTTTCCAGGAAGATTCTAGAGAGGAGATCACACACTCCTGTGGCATGCCATGCTTCTAACAGCCCTGGGACTTCCTGTCTTGCCTGAAAATCTCTTCATTACGAAGAGATGATTCTTCTAGCAGAGGTCAGCTGTGACATCGTGGTGTGTGAGCATCCCTAAGCCCCAGTGGTACAAACCAGGTATTTGTGGCTAAGAAATCAAAATTCTTCTTTTCACTTTGATGCATGTAATAATCATGCCTACTGGTGAAAGCTATTTATAAATACTCTTCTCGCAGCCAGCAATACTGC
This sequence comes from Charadrius vociferus, assembly GCF_000708025.1. Taxonomy (NCBI): domain Eukaryota; kingdom Metazoa; phylum Chordata; class Aves; order Charadriiformes; family Charadriidae; genus Charadrius; species Charadrius vociferus. Next base: position 2,443,401 of record NW_009649057.1, read on the forward strand.
TGCTTCCATTTTTCAGAGGGAATCACTAAAACCACCTCAAACAAGACAGTTGCAGCTACTACCAGCCTTAGGAAAAAAAACCAAGATCACCTTTGTGTCAGCACCGACCCGTCTACTGTAGGGGACATTTTCATACCACTGAGGTCAACAGTAATTTTCTCTTTTCCGGTGCTCTAGAGACTTCTTTGATGAGACATCTTCCCTACAAACTGAAAGTTTTAAGTGTTTGAAATTTTGTCCAGTTTTTCTTTGTAAGCAAGTTTATTTACCACTTGCTCACTTACATCTAAACTGTTATAATCCATTCTTGAAGTATCAGGAAAAATGGGTTACCAGG
>NW_009649057.1:2443798-2491384 GCF_000708025.1 Charadrius vociferus
CCCTTGCCCATCCTTTTGCCTGGCCACAAGAATGCGGCTCCAGTTCTGTGACCGTGTCGCTTCTAACATCTCTACACAAGAGGTCTACAAGATCAGCTTTCCCACCAGATTTTATGTGGTGGACCCTGCCTCAGGTTCTCACATCAAACTCAAAATGGGAGTTAATACCGTGCCAAATGGCTTCCATCTCTATTCCACCATCTAGACAATTGATTCATCTCAGGCCAAGCCAGTGTGACAGGTATATCCATCCATACAAGGACATTTCCCAGGTAGGATGGGCTGCTAAATGAATGCACCAGATTGCAGCTGACACCCGTAATGCTGATTTTTCCCTCTCCTTATAATCATAATGGGATCTCAGCAATAGAGATGGATTTGCTAATTTCCATCTCCTCTCACTTTCTCCTTTAATCACTGTCAGGCATAAATTAATTTCTGCTTAAAGAGCTTTCAGGTAGAGATTCTGTCATTGCATAGAGCACTTAAAGGTCGTAAATCAGGGTAATCCCAGAACATTTCCTTTCCAATCTGAGATTTCAGAGCATGTAAATACGAGTCATCCAAGCAGGGCCACAAGCCTTTTACTCAGGGTAGGGGAGAGAAGAATGAAAGTTAAACTCTTAGTGTGGGACTTTCAAAAGCAAGGTGAAAACTGCTGCAACATCACTTGAGTGCCGCTGCTTAAATTCCCTTCTCAGGCCCGTATTTATCCCACCTCTGTCAAACAATGAATCTCAGAGTACAGTGTTGTACTTGTGTCCATTGAAAATGGAGAGAGCAGACAGCCCAGAGGACAGTTCAGCCCTCGTAAGACCTAAATTGCCACCTAGAGGAGGACCCTGTCTTTCTTCCCTGCTCCTGAGGCCGACTGTACTCCTCAAAGAAGGTGGTTTAAAGGGATGTACGTGTAGATAGGGGGTATCTGAACTCCGGCACGCTGCACTGAAGATATAGGCTGGGGGAAAGCATTAAGCTCTCTTAACCAAACCACAAGGAGTAAAGTCATTAAGGAAAGATATCATTTTTCTAAAAAAACGCTAGTGAATAAATTATCATTCCTTTTCATTAAAAATTCAGTGGAGATGAAACTCTGTGTGGTGATAACGAGCAAATGTTTATATTTGCAGAGAAGTGTAACTGCATAGATGGAAAGTTATTGATTTATCTGCAGCTTTAACACATTTTGTGCAGCTACTTGGATGGATGTCTGTCCAGCTGGCTGCACAACTAGCAAAGGAAGACTTGTCACATCCAGAAAAATGGGTACAACTCATCAAAAATTATGTCCTGAGGAAATTCAAGCTTTTTTTCCCCCCCCCCCACAGTGTCCTATAGAGTTATTCTTTTAAGAGACGCAAATCTAAAGGCAGTATCTATGCCATTTTCTCCTATTCATGAGTTTTCAAACAACAGAAAATATAGGGGGAAAAAAAATCCCACGAACCTTTCCTCAATGTTTCAGTTTGTTTGAAAGTTACTTTTCAGCAACAAAAATATTGACAGATTAAAAATCGCTTTCCAATTTTTTAGCTTATCCTTTTTTTTTTTTTCCCAATTACCATATAGACGGGTTATTAATTCACTTACACCATCACCAACCCTTACTAGCAGGAGGTTGTGGGAACACAGAAATACCCGAGATGATTTTTTTCCCCACTCTCTACACCATCAGGTTGGTACTCCACATGTCTCTCCTCCAGAAGGCTTTTTTTTTTTTTCCCAGCCCAGCCATCCTTGGTTTCCTACTCTCTGGATTTCTAGACCTTCCCTTGCAGTAGACCCTTTCCTTTCTTCTTTCCCCATCTTTTCCTTCTCCATTAGCATCTCTGTCCACCGAGTCTCCGTGGCCCAGGCTGCCCTCATCTCGCAGGACACGAGGACACTGGCTGAACCTCCCAAGCCGTACCCGACGGCAATGCCCTCTCCTTTCCCCACCAGTATTGTCTTTAAGTGTGTTGAAACGACGCAGTTTCCAGGCTCCCAGGCAGCCAGTTGGCACTTTTTCAAATGAGCCACTGAATGGCAAACGCAGAGATACACTGGGATAAAATGAGCTCCTCTTATTGATTTTCCAAACCAATATGGCACTGACGCTGCCTCTTTGTGCCATTTCCCTCCTCTGCCAGGAGGCATTCACACCCCTTCCATCATTTTAATTAGACATTACACCTGACACAAATGCCGAGTTGATTAACCTTAAAGGGGCTGAATAGGTTCTCTGATCGTTAACACGGGGCCCCTGACATACTATAACTCATGCTAACATGTGCCGTTGCACAAACTCACAGCTTCTTCAGCTCACTCTCCAAAGCCACAATGCAATGTAATAACATCTACAGAGAGCTTTTTATGAGACTGTCTCACATAATAATGCTATAAAAGCGAGATTTAAAAGATGGATTGCCCTGGACTCCACAGACTTCACTTTTTAATGTTTACATAAATGCACCTTTTCGACAGTGTTTTCGGATAAGAGGCCTTCCCAAGTCATGGAAGTCAAGGCAACCATCATCTTCCCCTTCCCCCAGAAGTGGCTCTGGAAGCAGAGTGCTCTGGTGGGATTCCTGTGCCACCTCCCCAGTCCCACCAGTGCCTGCGTGGGGGACAGGAGACACCAAGTAGCGTTCGAACACTCATTCGCCGCAACCATAACCTTCCTGCAAATTTGTAGGATGAGGCTCTGGTGCCAACAGAATCCATCCAGCCTTAATGCGCCTTTGTTATACCACACTACAGACAAAAAGGAGGATCGTTAAGTTGTGATATGTTTAAGTGTTGCCAAAGGAACTGTTTCCCTTCTCCGATGTGACTCCCCGCTCTGTGCCACCACACGCTTTGCTTTGCCTGCGACTGGAATAAGCCTAAATCCGCCACTGGCTGACACAGCCTAAGTACAACTGAATCATTGCAACCTAGGCGAAAGAAACCGTTATTTCCTCAAATTCCATTTTATTCCTGACAGCCCCAGAGAAGGAACGTAGCCCCAACTGCACCAGCGTCCAGCTTCGTGGCTCAGCGGTGCCATTCGGTGGCACACGAAGGCTGACTCTCAGCCACGGGTGTCCCATTAGCCAGGATTCTCCTGCCCTCGTGTCAGTCAAATCAGATTTCACTTTTGGAAACAGCAAAAGGAGAGCTGATCCTTCTTTGCCGGCAACAGAAAGAGGAGGGATAATTGTGAAGGTATCTACCTACCTGTGTTGGAGGGGGGGAGTGATTTGGTACAGCTTAATTGATGGGGGATGAGGAGATACTCCTCATTCAGCAGGCTGAGCTCCGCCGAGATTGAGAAATTGCTGGAGATGTATGAATTCTGACGAGATCCCCCGTTAGTTAATCGGCAGCACTGATTTTGCAGTGCCTTCCTCTTTCACTTGTTTGCTTATCTTTGCCCTGCATTAAAACCTGTCAAGCCCAAAAACAAGACAATGTTTTTTGATTAAGCTGCTCAACTGACAATAAACCAGGTCTGGGAGAATTCCCACCTTCAAAGAAGCTGTATCCTAATAGGATCACACACCTAAGGTACATCGTTAGGAAAGGAACTTTCTGGATTGCTTGAAGATGTCCACAACACCGGGTCGATGCTGCCTTGAGCATCATCTTAAGTCCAGAGTTCCCCACTATCCATACAGTCCACACAGGCTCAGTTCAGAAGAGCTCTGGACCTTCACGGAGGAGCTGCTGGTCTCCACTGTGGGTAGAAAGTGCAGAAGCCATGGATCTCCTGCTTAAGGCCAGCCCTAACTTCACCTCCTGCACACATACAGAGAGTAGCCCCAAGGCAGCAAGGACTGCATGTTATTCTTTTGTGGTTTATTTATCTGCATTTTGGAAATAGAATGGCTTTGTTCCTGCCTTTCAGAAAACAATCCAAACTCAGACATTAGCAGGCAAGACAGGCTGCTGCTACGAAGCCTGAGATGTGTAAGAATGAGACAGAGCTGATGCATTGTCAGGATCTCCTCATCGTTACTCCACATGCTCTCCCTGGCACCAAAGGGACTTGCTGGACCCTTTTGCCCAGGACTCCACCCGCTAAGCAGTGGGGACATGGACAGGAGATGACAGTCTTCTGCTGCTTTCATGTCACTAGCTTCTCCAAGGTCTGTCCAGTTCTACCTCCTGGGCAAGGAAGCAACGCATCATACATTTCAAATTTGAAAAACCCCACTGCCACCTCGCACGGCAGCCCGGCAGAAGAGGGGGAGAGGGCAGCCACAGCTGGCTCCTGAGCAGCTTTCCTTTCAATCCCTTCCCTGCACCAGGAAGGCAGATGTCTCGCCAAGCTGAACGAGCACAAGTGGAAAACAGTGAACACAAACACATCTGTGGCGGTGTCAGACACAGGAAGATGTTGTTGGTGTAAGACGACGATATTGCTCAACCCTCTTCCCACTAAGAGTCACGGAGCTATGTTCTCCTGCCATCAGTAGAGAATGAGAAAAATTGCCACCCAGCCCAGGGGACAGCTTAGGCTGGTACATACCACAAGGGCTCAGTTGTACATAACAGGGCTCGTACTGCACCAACTTGCCTTGCCACCAAGCTGGAGCCCCTCTGAGCAAATGGACAACTCGAGGGATGGACATGAGTATGTCACAGTGCTGGTGTTGAACAGGGGCAGTGAGAGACCTGTGACACGTGGGGACAGGAGGGGTTGAGGTATAACCAGTCGTAGAATTTGCTTGCATTTGCCTGAGCCTCCTTGTGCTGGTTTGCGTGAGTGTACGCCACAGGAGAACCACCAAACTCTGACCAGGGATCACCTGTCCTGATGAGCTCCCGATTGCACCTTTTCTGGAAAGAAGGAAAGCACAACCACACATCCTTTGGGCAGGACAGGTATTCTCCTTCATGGAGAACAGCTCCATCTTTCTGTTCTCTCCTCCCCTCCGCCAGCCTGCTGCAGAAAGCCTTCTTCTTTCCCCTATTTGCATAAGTGATGATGCAGCCATCCTAATTATCAAGGGAATCCACTGCTCCCCGCTTCCAGCACCTCCCCCCTAGCTGCTGCTCTTTCCCTGCTACGGGTTTTGCTGGCAGATGGAACTGGAGCCTCCTCAGCCCACTGGCTCTTCCTTGAAGAAGAAGAAAGTGACAGCCCTGCAGGCAGCCGCAAGCGGCCGAACCGCGGCGGCGTGACTAATCCATCCGTCGGTAGCATCCTGAAGGCCAGTGCCGAGGTTGTGCTCACACAGCCGGCTTTGCTGGGGGGAAAAAGGGTGCTGAGTACGGGCCAGGGGGGCATTGTGTTATTGCCCTCATACGGATCAAGTATGCCCCACGCGCACTGCCGAGCTGTGCAAGCTGCCTCTTGAGTCCCTCCTTCTGCACCGCAACCTAAGGTTCAGGGACAGTTAGCTCTGAAGCACCCAGTTGGGGGGTAACCAGACAGCGAGGATATTAGCAGGCTCATACATATGGAAGGATGACCTTACCAGCTCCGCTCAGTGCTCGTTCTACAAATCAGATATGATTTGCAATCAGCCATGGCCACGCTTTTCTCTGTTTCACCCTCAAGTCCTGTCCTTACAGTACTGCTTACATATGTTTTTACCCGTGTTTTTTCATTTCTGTGTCCTACTTCTACCCCCATAACCCATTACCTCAGCAAATTAGCAGCTACCCGCGGTGCCTTTTCTGCCAGATCTCTCTTGCTCTGTTTGCATTAGGATTGGGTCTTTCATGTAGAGGAAGATGTCTTTCATAGTGTTATTTGTCTGCCTGTAACAAGGTTGCTAGCAAAGTTCAGACCGCACTAACTGCAGCCATAGCAAGGCCTGTTTAGCACGGTCCAGTCTGTATATAGCTTGGTTTTTATGTACATAGCATCAGATGGTCTACCCATGTGATCATCTTTTTCTGTACGCCTGGAAATGCTCCAAAGAACTGATGAACCAATTGGGATTATAGACAAGAGTGAGTTTAGTTATAGTCCCCGGGGGAAAACGAGGCCCGTGTGGAAGGAAGTAGGACAGGGGAGATGAAAATAGTCTATCAGGAAAGCAAGCCAAAAACCTGCCAGAATACCAAGCAAAACGCAAGACAGCCTTCTCCCTTACTCCCAACCCCATGGGCTCCAGCAGCCCACAAGCCATCAGCTGAGCTGTCAGTACAGTCAGCAATTCTGGGACATCCATCTCCAGAGCCAGTGCTGCAAAGCACGGAAGCCAACTTTGGGGGTGTGGAACAGAATGGGGGAGGACAGCAACCGTGTCCATTTCAGATGGTGCAAGGATAGACTAAGCACCTCCTCCTCCGTCCCGGCCAAGACTTTCCCACATTGGACTCTTGGTTCCGCTCTGAATGGACACCAGCGGAGGAAGTCGACCACCCCCTCTCACAGCAACCTTCTGCATATGGACTTTCCTGGGCATAGATCCAGGGCTGAACTGAACCTAATTAATGTTTTAAGGCTGCAGAGAGCTTGCACCTCATTTGTATTTAGAGACCTGGCAACGGGATCTGTGCTTGGAGATCACCCTCTGTTCCACCTTCTCGTTAGATCTGTTTTGTCATTTTCTCCTTGCTCACTTCCTTCTCCCAGCCAGTATCTCAGTTGGATCTGACATGCCCCATCTGCAAATATCCCCATCCAGAGTGGACACACAAACATTCGCAGCTCCAGCCAGGGAAAAGGTAAAATCCCTCCTGCAGATAGATTCCACAAGAGTCTTTCACCAGGCCCTTGTGCCACAAACACCAGCCAGATGGCCTCACCACACGGTGTCCCACCACGTTTTGTAAGTAACAAAGGTGCCAATTATCTCTTCCTTCCCTGCTTTGAAATCCTCACTCTCCCTACAACACATACACTCTCAGTTGTCCTGCTTTCCACATTCCAGGTTGGCAATTAGAATCTGCAACCTCTGAGCTTCTCCGCAAACTGATGAGCTGCTAAAAATACAGCCCCTACAGGCACCCATTCAACTTCTATTTCTGTATTTTTTATTATTTATTTTTTTACTTTTACTTTTTTTTAACCAATTTAAGATGAACAAAGCACTTCAACAAAGGGAAGGAGAAAATGCTGTGATTGTGAAGATGGATTGCTGCCATTTACTTTGTTCATTTTAATTATACAAAGTCATCACTTAGTGGGGAGCCTCAGGATAGGAAAAGAGAGCACAAAGAAGTTACCACATCCCACCTGCGTACTTTGCTATGCTCCATTTTAAAGCTGCCTCCGACACCCTGCGCAAACAATACCTGAACTAGTACTTCCACACTCTTAAATCTTTCCACATTTTATAGGTCACTCACCTGCTGCGCCTTCACCCTGGCAAGCCCCAAGGGTCCCAGTCCTCCTTGTAAAATCATAGTGGAGCAGCAGGAACAAGCAGACTCTTCACTCATCCCAAAGCTACACCACACCTCAGCCCCCTGCAAGGGGCATGGGTTGGGTTTTTTATAAACTTCTCCTAACCGAGCCTCTCTTGCCACCTCCTAAATTGGCTCCAGCTGGGAGCTGAGGGCAGAAACAACTAAGAAGCTTCAGGGCAATGAAGAAGTTCAAGGCAGAAAAGTACAAGTTGGTGTTTGGGTCAGGCCAGGAACTGGGACTGCCTCTCTTTGTCTTTGCTGCTACCACGCTCTGCCACCTGGAGCGAACAATATTCCCTTCACCGCGTACCTGTGGGCAGACCACTAATCAGGGAATTCCCCTGAAGCACAGCCTGTTATTCAGCCTGGTGTCCGTGGCTTGGCGTTCCGGAGGAAGCTGTCGAACTGAAGCATGGGAACCCACCGCTGGAGGGAGGGAGGGAGGGAGCTGCCGCCCGGCTGCCTGCTCGTCCTCGCCGCCGGCACGGGCAGGAGCCATGCGCTCACCTCGCAACCGCCGCAGGTCTCAGCCTGCCAGACACCGATTTCGGTCTATCTCGGTGGTCTTGCAGAGGGTGAGGGCAGCTGCTGCACTGCTTCTCCTGCAACAAGGCAGCGACATCTGAAAAATGACAGCGTGCCACGGGAAGGACCGAGCGGAAAGCCCGGCAATATCACTGTCTCGCTGGACGCAAAGGCATTCAGCACGGGCTTGGCACCAGGGCACCCCTTCCACTGGTCACACTTCTGCCGCTCTTTGGACCTTTCTTTTGTGTCCCTGCCCAGGGCAGGGAGGTTGGAACTCGATGATCTTCAAGGTCTTTTCCAACCTAAACCATTCTGTGATTCTGTGATTCTTTGCTTGTCTGAAACACTCAGCCTTATTTCAGAGGATCAAGACAGCTCCTTGCACCCCATCCAAGCACTCGTGCAGACAGCGATCGCTTCTGCTGGGGTTGTTTCTGATGCCATAAATCCCAATCCGTGAGCCCTCTTTCTACTCTCACACGGTTGCAGCAAACCGTCTGGTTTTGGGGGCTGAGGGGAATCAGCCCTTTCTCCCTTTTAACCCTGCCCTTCCTCAGGAACGACCCCAGCTCTTCAACACAAAACATGTTCCTCAAATAAATTCTCTCACTTGTGGTTCCCACAGCTGCCCGAGATGTTTCTGGTGGGCTGAAACACCTTCATCATCTTGGCCCAAGATTTCAGCTCCATCTTTGCCTTCCTAAAAGTCTGCACTTTCCTCAAAGGTCTGATTTGGTGTCATCCTTGCAGATCCCCTTAATTTTTTGTGCAAGAGCTATTTGTAAACACTTCCTGGCCACTGCTGTGAGTTCACAGCTTTTTTATGGAGTGGTTTTGGTTTTCATTCAGGGACTTCTCTGCCCATTTTCTGAGTATTTGAGGCTCTCTGTTTAGATATTCTCTCCTCTCACACCAATTGCCACCTCGTTCTTTGTTTGACATAGATTTTCTCCCTTGTAGTTTTATCTTCAGTAAGCTGTTGCTTTTCTTGTTTAACTAGAGGGCTCTCGGGCATTAACCATGTGTCCTTTCCCTCCAGGGCCTGTGGGCTGAATTTCCATTTGCTCTGCTGCTTCTGGCACCAGGATTAGCTTTTTCACAGCCAGGATCAGGTCCTTACATTGTTTGTTTTTTTTTCACATTCCTTTCTAATATTTTATATACACTCCCCACATTTTTTTTTTGTAATTAGTAACATTGTCTAACCTTCAATATTTGCAGGCTTCAATTTTTTAATTCTAAGTTTGTTCCCACACTCCCTTATTACCCCTTTTCTTTTTGGATTGTGTTCAATAGATAGATAAGACTTTCACAGACAACATGCTGCTACTGTTGTGGTTGTTGCTATTTGCCTTCAAATATTTACAGCATTTCTTCAAAGGTTTCTTTCCATTCCTCCTCAATCTCACTTGGTAAAGATTTTGCACTGACCTTCATGAATAAAGTGCATTTTTTTTTAATCATTCCACTCATTTTTCCTTCTTTTTTCATGCACAGGTAGAATTAGATTTGGATAAGAGTCAGAATTTCTATTTCTAAGAGAGCTCTTGTAATTTTGTTTCAAAGAAAATTTGATTCCTGAAGATATGCCAAATTTTTGAAACTCTTCACAAAATTACTTCACTGGAGCAATTATTTAAACAATCGAAGTGATTTGTTTGGAAAACATCATAAGTAAATTCACCTTGGAGGTGGATGGAAACATAAAAATTGTCACTAGCATGAAAGTCGATCCACTTGGTTATTAAAAATAGTACCAAGAGTGAGAGAGCTCTAAACTTTAAAGTAATGCTGTTGAGAATGAAGGTTGTAGAGAAGAGGTGAATGTGACAGGATCTGGCAAGAGAGCGCTGCAGAAAGGGGTGTCAGTCCCCTCTTCGCAGCCCTAACCCCATCCCTCTCTCTGCCTTGCTCTCCAACATCTTTACTCATTCCTTTATCTTGTCCTTTATGCGGTATGAGCTCCTGTGAAGGTCTAACAGGACTGCAGGACAGCCGCTATCTGAAGACATCCTACCTACATAGATGTAGATGTCCCCACTTTTCATCTGAATGACTCCTCTGAACTTCTCCTGATCCGAAGTGATCAGGTACAAGGGAGCAGGATTAACCCCTGTAAAAGGAGGTGGGAATGCGGTTTCACCCAGGGAGCAAGGCAGCCTGCTGAAAACAAGGTTGCCTCCCTTTGGAAGGCCAGAAGAGTGCTATGGCATTCATTTGGGGTCCTGCAACATTACCTTTGTAATTACTTGCTGAAAAAAAAGTCTCTTTGGCTGACATAGATCAGATAAGATACTGGGGACCTTTACCTTAAAAATAATCCCAAAACATACAGTTGTAGAACTGGAAGGCGATCTTTCACATAGCAGATATGGCAAAAAAAGCTCTCTCTGTGGCAAGCAACCAAAAATGACTGAAAGGACCATTCATTCAGATACTCTGTATGACAGACCGCAGACAAGCACACATATCCCAGCTTTCCGAAAAGAAGTGACTAGATGATCTCTAGAGGTCCCTTCCACCTCTGAAAAATTCTGTGATTTAATAAAACCCCCACACTTGTTTATGTCTCAGCGTGCTCCTCTCTGCTTCAAAACCATCGCCTTAAGTGTCCCCAACAGCTTGTTATCCTGGGGATCCTTCACCTCACTGCCCAGCCAGCAGAGAGGACACGTTACAAGTTAGGACCGCCGAGGGAAGGGCAGAGGCAGCCTGCTGAGCGGCTCGGCACGGGAGGCTGGAGGAGACGGCACCTCGACACCCAGCTGGGCTGGCGGGAGGCTGAGCCAGCTTTGGCAGGCTGCTCTTAGCTCTCTGTGCCTCAGTTTCCCTCCCTGCAATAAGGAGAATACCACCGACCTCCCACGTAAAATGCTTTGAGAATGCTGTTTCCCAGGGCTGTCTCGTGGCACTTTCTGAGGCTACGCACAGTTTGGGATTTGGTCTTCCCCTACTGTTTCTTAGGGTTAACAGCAGCATTTTGGGAGGTGATTCTCCCCTTCTACTCTGTTCTGGTGAGACCCCACCTGGAATACTGCATCCAGCTCTGGAGCCCCAACGTAAGAAGGACATGGAGCTGTTGGAGTGAGTCCAGAGGAGGGCCACAAAGATGATCAAGGAGCTGAAGGCCCTCTCTTATGAGGACAGGCTGAGAGAGATGGGGTTGTTCAGCCTGGAGAAGAGAAGGTTCCAGGGAGACCTTATAGCAGCTTTGCAGTATCTGAAGGGGGCCTACAAGAAATCTGGGGAGGGAATTTTTACAAGGGCAAGTAGTGATAGGACGAGGAGGAATGGCTTCAAACTGGAAAAGGGTAGATTTAGATCAGATATCAGGAAGAAATTTTTCACTCTGGGGATGGTGAGCCCCTGGGGCAGGTTGCCCCGAGAAGCTGTGGCTGCCCCATCCCTGGAGGTGTTCAAGGCCAGGTTGGACGGGGCTTGGAGCAACCTGGGCTGGGGGGAGGTGTCCCTGCCCAGGGCAGGGGGTGGCACTGGATGATCTTCAAGGCCCCTTCCAACCCAAACCATTCTATGATTCTATGATTTTGTGTTATTTCTCATCACTCAGCACTATTATTAACACCATTCTGGAGATGTGAAGTGTGTCTACATGCACCTCATAATTAGACAAAAATCCTACTGGCACTGATGCAGCTCTTGCAGAATATATTAGCAGTGAAGCCAATGCCAAAAAGTTTTTTGGGACTCAATAAGCACACCTGAGATCAGAATTGGAAAAGGCCAGACAGAGGATTTTTGCTGCGCAGAAGGCGAGCAGGGACAGCTGGGAGTGAGGAGCACTGTGTATAAGGACTCAGCCTTCTTCCCTATGTGCCCTTGTGCCCAAATGCCCCCTCACCAACGGCATTGGATTGCCATGAGCCGCGCGCTGTCACAGCCTGTACCTGCTTTCACAGCATCCCAGACTGGTGAGGGCTGGAAGGGCCCTCTGGAGCTCCCCCATCCCACCCCCCGCCAGAGCAGGGGCACCTCCAGCAGTGGCACAGGACGGCGTCCAGGCGGGTTTGGGATGGCTCCAGAGGGGGAGACTCCCCCACCTCTCTGGGCAGCCTGTGCCACTGCTCTGCCGCCCTCACAGCAGAGAAGGCCCTCCTCGGGTTGAGATGGAACTGCCGATGGTCACGTTTGTGCCCATTCCCTCTTGTCCTGTCACTGGGCACCACTGAAAAAAGACTGTTCCCATCCCCCTGGCACCCTGCCTCTAAGGATTTATAAGCATTGATAAAATCCCCCGTCTTCTCTTCTCCAGACTAAAGAGACCAGAGTCCCTCAGCCTTTCCTCATCAGAAAGATGCTCCAATCTCCTCATCATCTTTGTAGCCCTCTGCTCACACCCAGAGCTGCCTCCGGTAGGAAGTTAAACCTGAAAGAAGTCACGTCCACTCCGTGACCCCCAAAACCGTGCAGGGGACTCTTAGCAATCCTGACAGCTTTAGCTCCGCTTCGCTGACCCCTCCAATTCCGGGCAGATGGTCAAACCTTGTGTATTTGAGGGGGGGACACTCAGAGCTGGCTCTGCACCTCTTTTTTGGTGTGCAGGGCACCCCTCTTGCCTCTCCCCGGGCTTGGGGACCCCATGTCTCAGACACGTCTGTTCTTAGCGCGGCTGAACAAGCGCCGGCGGGGCCGGAGTGGGAGTAGGACGGCGGGACTGGGCTGCTGGGAGGGAGCCAGCCTCACCTCCCTCACTCACGGCGTCTGCATCCCTTGTCTTGCATCCTCCCCCCAGTGCACTCTATCCACGCAGGGCCAAGCATTGGAGGTGAGGAACCGGTCTTTAGGCAGAAATAATTTGGGTGGGAAGCATGGAAAGAGAGGGTGGTGATCCCCCTTTTCCCGTGGCCGCCCATCACAGCAACGTGGGTCTCCCATGAAACGGGCAGACGAGTGATGCTGTACAAACGGCGGAACGCTCCCCCTCTCCTCACCACACACCACAGCCGCAGCGCTGCACGTACGGCCCAGCCGGCATCTCGCGGACCAGAACCCTTGAAAGGGAGGTTAGGCGGAGGCAAATGACATCTATAAGTGAAGAGCAGCACTTCATTGCTTTTCAATCCTTCTGCTGACGCCAGTTCACAGCCTGCAGCGGACTCCGGAATACACCTAAAAATAAAACACCACCTGGGCCCTCTGCTGCTGGAGAGAAGAGCCGCGGTTTGCAATCAGCGGCGTTTGTGACAATGTCCCGAGCAGGAGGGAGCGGGCAGAGGGTCAGCCCGAGGCCCTCTGGTTCTGACGCGGATTGCAAACACGGGCGATATCTCCTACGGAGCACGTCCCGCTGCTCCTCTACTCGACACATTGTCATTCCGGTGCGGATCTTTGCTTCTATCGTAATCATCCACAGACACAGAAGAGGAGGATAATGTTAATGCGCTGAGCCCACCAGCACGCACAACACGCCTGGGAAAATGGGGGCTGTTCTTAACGGGCAGGGCTTTTTTGCTGTCTTCTGGATGTGGCTCTTGTGAGAGCAGCGTAATATGAACAGCAGAACAAGGGCAGAGTCTACACTGATGCGCAGGCGGGATGGGATTCATCTCTAATCCCCAGAGAGAGGGGGATGACTTGTACACGTGCCATGTATTTGATTGATACCTCAGACAACTGACTCCCAAGCCTGGGGTCGCGGCGCTCACGGTTGCTATAAAGCTGCACGACAGGAGGATCTTCTGTGTTGTCACACTCTGTTTGGCACATGTCACGACTCAGAGGCGAGAACCAGGTTGAAAACCACTCTCAGCAAAAACATCAGCATTAGCCTGGACTTAGTGTTTGTGGGGATGAGTGGCAGAGAAAGAGAGATTGGGGAGACTTCTTTACACCTTAAAGCCTCTCCATGGCAGTAGAGGTGAGCACAATATTCTCAAAACAAAGAAAACACAGATAGGGAACAAATACTATTCAACAACCACAGGTTGGCCCAGTTGGGACACCAGATGCAAGACCTGGGTCACAGTTGCATAAAGTGACTGTGGTGCTGGTGCCGAGCAGCCTGGTTACATTGGGACGGTATAAGGGAGCTACATCTTCCACTTGTACGTTCAGTGTTATCCATCCTTGAACCATGAATGGAACAGCACCACATCTCAGATGGGTTTGAGAGACTTCTTGCTTCCAAAACAGTTTGTGTGAGAACTTCAGAAGAAAAAAAAAAGCAACTCACAGATCTATCTGAAGTCAATAGGATTTTTTTTTCCACCTCCAGTGGAGCTCTGCGTATGCTGAAGTGCAAAAAATGATGCCCATGAAATTTATACTGGGGAAATGAATTTCTGGGAACCCAAGATTCAACCAAGCAATGGTATTCCAAGGTTGATTAGCTACCTAGAAACTGCTAGGCAGAAGAGCCTGTTCGAGGCTGTATTTTCACAAGCGAGTGCGAAATCAAATTTCTGAGACCTCTGTGATATTGTTTGCAAAAACGTCCATGTGAAAGGGAATAAAATATTTTGTCTCAAAAGATCACAGGATAATGGCAAGAAGAGAAGCAAAAAGGTTGTCTGATCTGCTACTGCAATTCTGATAAAAAATTCACTACTGGGTGATTCAGACGGAGGTTTAACATACCTGCTCATCAGCTCAGATCTAACACATTTAATTGTGCATTTCTTCCCATGGGAGGTCATTTTTGCCTAACCCTGTCTGATAATTAGATTATGTTGTAGAGATTTAGTCATTATAAATTTCAACCTGTATCATGTTTTGTCTGGACATCGCTCTCAATGAGGTTGCAAACTCTTTGATTCCTCCTAAATTATTCATTTCAGTAATATCCTGTGACAATAAATTCCACAGACTCAGTTCATCACATACATGGAAGGTTTTCCCATGCTGCCTATGCTATCTATGTTCGTCACCCTCATTTCCTTCTACTGTGTGATAGACTGCCAGGTCTTTTGGGCTGGATTTCTCAAAAGGAGAGTATTTTTATGGGTTGAGATGATCACCGCCTTCGTGGTACCACCCACCATTATGGGCTTCTGTTTGCAGAGCCAATGTCCCAGGGAGAAGACTCCAGGGAGCTCATTCTCTGCATATACTGGGCAGCAAATGTGTTGTTCATCTTAGCCCAGAAATGGGTGAGGAAAAGAGTGGAGAAGCTCAAATACAAGGCAGTATATGATGGCACTATGGAAGCCGGGGTGAAAGGATGGATCTCATCTGCTCAGGCACAGTGAGAAATCTGCCAGTCACATAGTGGCTTACAAGGCAGTGTTTAACTTAATTTTAGCTAATAGGCAGCGATGTTTCTAATAACAAGCTGTCAAAGGAGCCTGGGAGCAGACAGGAAAACAGACAGGAGGGAGAAAGAGGAGGAGGACGGGGAAGGAAGCGTGAGAATAAGGAGGCCGAGTCGATGGAGAGCCCTGGGCTAAACCCCCGTTCCCTCGCGCTCCCAGAGCAACCTGCGCACCCACAGGCACAGGCACACACAAGCACATCCCACCTGCATACACTTGCTGGCAGGTAATTCCAGACCAGGGAGAGCCCCCAGTTAGATGGCACCCAACACACCTCAGAGCAGAGATGGGAACAGCGGACGGTGCAGCCCTGCGGCTCCAGGGAGGAACAAAGCCACAAAGCATGGAAAAGCTTGGAGACTTCTAGAAAACACATGGAGAAGAATGCCACGAGGACCACCAGCGGCTGCTGCTGAGAAGAGCCGTTCCTTCAGATCTGCTTGGTCTGGTTCCCCCTCCCTCCCCCGTACCCCTGACCTGAACCCCTTCCAGCAGTATTGCTCCCCCATAACAATGCTCTATCTCAGTCTCTCTCCAGCCCACGCTTCAGGCTCAAACGCATCATCTGTGCTCTGCCTTTCCCTCCACCTTCCCTGGCAAGTGCTTCTGGATCTGGGCCATGCCACACCATCCTCCATCCGCTCTGCTTCCCAGAGACCTCTCCCAGCTCTGGCACTGCAGACCCAGCTCACATCCCCACTGCCTCTGGACTTTCAAAGTGAATCCAGTCCCTACTCCCTGACTTGTCCCTATCAAATCCCCGCTCTGGAACAGACAGGGACTGCTCTCACCATTAGCTGCCTCCCTGCTACACGCTCTCCTCTTCATTTCCTCCTCCCCTCAGGATATTGATGCTGGCTGAAGTTTCCCATTAAACCAGCCACTCTTGTAGAAAGGGGAGCTGACATGATTAATGCCGTTCGGTGGGGAAGGCAGGGAGCGCAGCCAGAGAACGAGGAGACAGGCGCGTTCCCATCAGCCGGTCATTAGCATTTGCCCCAAAGAGGCAGCAGGCACAGGATGGACACAATTTCTCCAACTCTGCAGCGTGCTGGATGCAAACTTTTTAGGTCCAAGAGGGAAGAGAAGCTTCCTTCACTCTGTTTCTTTTTTAATTTCATCTGTACCCAAACTGTGCTATCTTGGCCCCAGGAGCAAAGGAAGAAGTGTCCCGTCCTGGTGGCAGCGTGGTGTACACAATTCAAGCTTCAGATTGGTCTCAAGGGACGTCAGATCCGTTTCCAGTCTTTTGGATTTTTAGCAGCTGTATGTTTTCTCTCTCTCTCTTCGCCCTGTTACCTCTTCCCCTCTCCCCCCGTTTTTCTCTGCCATTTATTTCCAGCAGGTCCCCTGCGAGTAGCTCTACTGACAAGCCCATGCCCTGTCATTTTCTTCACTAACCCAGGAAACCCCAAGAGGGGGATCACCCTCTCCTGACACTGCACCACCCTCGTCTGCGAGGCTCAGGAAGAAGGGGATGGATGGTAGTCCCCAGCTAACGCTCAGCTGAGTGAAGCTCCCCTAATACTCAATGGAGAGGAAAAAAGATCTCTCCACGTGATTATCAAAAGCAGGAATTTGGCTTATGTGAGCTGGAGGAGTCTGTTTCCCTTCATTGACTGGCAGAGGCACCCACGGTGATTAACTTTTGGCCTTTGTGAACTTCCCCCCCCACCATCACAGTGTGATCAAAATCCTACATCCTCCCGTAATAGTGTGCTCTAATCACCCTCACTATTTATATAAGCAAATCAATGAATAAGTAAAAAAAAAAAAGAAATCTCCTAGTTTTTAAATTGAATTTCTTGCCTTCAGCTTCCAGCCATTGATTCTCCTTATCCCCTTTCCAGATTGAAGAGTCTCAGTATCCAGTACCGACTCCTCGTGCAGGTCCCTATAAAGGACTGCGATAGTTTCCAACTCACTTTTCCTTCCCTAGTTGGTCGGTTTATAACACTTTACAAACCATTCATGAAAAATATTGAAAAAGAGCAGTTCCGGTACTGATCTCTGTGTAAACCCTTAGAAATATTCTTGTTGGTGGTTTTTTGTTTGTTTCTTCTTTCAGGATAGCCATGTCTTTAAGACCAGCAGTTATCCAGTATCAGATGTGTAAATGCTCTTAATCTATACTGAAATTAGCAGCATGAAGTGCCAGGGGGCTGGGAATTACTGAAACAAAAGTCAATCCGTTATGTTCATCCACACTTGTATCAAACAAAACTGCAGTCTCAAAGAATAAAACTAATTCTGGCTGAAAAGATGTTTTTCTTCAAAATCATGTTGATGAACCTTGATTTTCTTTCTACCCTTTGATTCTATATCGATTGGCATCAGCTTATGCAGTCCCATTATTT
The DNA here is from genome assembly GCF_000708025.1 of Charadrius vociferus. NCBI lineage: Eukaryota > Metazoa > Chordata > Aves > Charadriiformes > Charadriidae > Charadrius > Charadrius vociferus. Next base: position 2,461,281 of record NW_009649057.1, read on the forward strand.
TGGCTATGACTGATACCACGCTACCTATTACACAGCAACAACCTTACAGCCTATTTTTAAATGTTATTATACGATACTGACACAATTACTTAGCATGCTGTAAGGTTTATTAGAAACTAAAGTCAGCAGACCAAAAGGAAGTTCAGCTAATTCTTCAAAGGGTCTCGGTGCACGTTTTCCATTTCCCATCTTGAATTTTCATATGCAATTCTTATATATGGCTATAGATTTCCCATTGCTCCTTTCCTTTGTAACAGATCAAGGCTTGGATTCCGGCCAAAATTGTCTTCTTATTTAATGTGAAATTGTGGTGGTTTGGGTTTTGGCTATCTAATAAACTCCTCTTACAGAATCCCCAATTTGCAATCAGCATTTTCTCTGCCCACAGTTTCTCTTCTAATCAATTTTGCTTGTAATTTTTCTCAACTTCTGAAAATTAATGCTTTTGAGACAGCAAACTACTAGTTACGATCCTCTGTTTGCCCATATTGAATCCCTCAACTATGCAAACATCTGGTAAGTGAAGAATAGAGAAAATTGTCCAGAAAGTTCTTACAACACATCAACCAAGAATTAAAAAGAAGAAGAAAAAAAAGAGAGGTAAAGAAGCAATTCCTTAGTAAAGTGATTTTGGAATTAGAATGGAAGAGAGTTTGAATTTGAGGCAATAATTTCATGCCTTCAGAAGAAAGCAAGACAAGACAGACAGACAGCAAGCTGGCATAGCTCACTTCCATGGCAAATATCCTGACTCCTTCACTCAACTCATGCTAGCGCTTTAGCTTCGATATTGTGCGTGAGTTTTGGGTATCACCTTACAAAAACTGTAGTCACAGAATCATCCAGGTCTAAAGGGACCTTAGAATCTCCTTCAGTCCGTCACCCTGCTCAGAGCAAAGCGCATATTGAATTCACAGCCGGCTGCTGAATTCAGACCTGCTGTTTTGCCCACATCCAAGAACAGAGATTTGTGGATGGATGGAGGAGAGTTTCATGGTAGCGGCGGAGTCCAGAAGTGAGTCAAGGCTGAGAGAGGTGTGTTCGTTAACCCACAGAGCAGAAGGCAGAGGGAAGATGTCACTGCCTTGGGAATGACATGTAAAGTAGGTCCTGCCCTGGGGCACAGACACAGACTAGGGACCCGCTCAAGGTCCCTGCAAACTCCTTTTCCTGTGACTCAATGAACACTGCTTAAGCAACTATCAGCTTCCAGTCTAGTGAGCAATTTATCTTTATTCCATATAATAGTTTCTTTTGCAGAAGAGTTAAAAGAAGTGTCACACGTGACAGAAGCTGTTAGAAAACTGCATTTTTATAAGTTATTCTAACATTGTCACAGAGGTTTCAGGAGATGGGCTTCACACAGGAGGACCTCTTGTGCCTCTCCCCCTACCCGTTTACACAGCTGAGGCCCCATGTGGACAGTGCTTCTGGAGAAACCCTTTCTGCCCTCCGAACCATAACTGAGGTTGGCTGAAGATCACTCCCATGCTGCTTCTGGGCTCAGGGACTATCTCAGGCGGTAGTGATATTCCTCCACCAAAAAGTATGCACTAATTTTGCTCCCTTAGTTCAAAGCCAGCCTGCCGTGGCTCTCTGTGTAGGCGATGGAGAGAAACATTGACTTGCCACTGCCTATACATACTTCTAGGGGAGACTAATTGTTTTAATTAGACTTTTTATTAGTATCTGAACTTAGGCAGCTTGTATATTTCTCCCTTGATCTAAGTGCACGCCAGAAGCCTGGTTTCTGTGTTACCAGATACACCGAAACCTGTATCATTTCAGTTCTGCCTCCCCCACTTTGACCTATAGCTTTTTCTCTACATTATGTGATTTGGCCACTGGATTTCAGGTACGCCAGTTACAAAAATCCTCTTTTCTCTCTGAACTTTCACTTCTTGTTTGTTAGCCAGCAAGAGGACCTAGAAAACCGATGAATTAATTTTTGATAGTTACTCCAGACTGAAACACGTGCACTGTGCAGTCCGCACGAGTGCTTCCCAACCAACCTGAGTCGGAGCATCAGCCCCGGTCTCTTCTCCCTCTCAGCTCCTCCACTTTCTTCTTCCTTTAAGCGCACTCTGAGTTGACATTCAGTCTACTTTGGTAAGAAGCTGAAGTTCCCTCAGCTGAGAAGAAGCAAACTCGGTGACCATTGAGCCTGGTCCTCCTTTCTTATGCAAATTACCTTTGGGGGGATGAGGAAGTGGCCTGACAGATACACCAATCAGACACATAGATGAAAAGAGATCGTTATCAGATCTGTGCTCCTGACTTAGATAAATAAGCATTGGACATGATTCTCCACTCATTAAAGTGTCTTTCTCAGGAGATGGCTGACAGTTCATTAAGTAAGATGAAATGTTATTATTTAAGCTCAAGACTGATCAGACCGGGTGGAAACTTAGTCTACTGTATTCGTAATTTCCTGCATTGACAAGTAAGTTCTTGAAAATATTCCTCTGAAGTGGCTGACCCACATAGAATTAAAATCCTGCTCTAACCAATAACTAAGAGGGTAAGTCCTGTCGTTTAAATAGTAGAGTTCTGTGCTTGGGGACTGGATTTCAAATATTTATCCCCCGCTACCAAAGAGAACTGGTACTACAGCTCCCAGCTCAGCTTGTGCAAAGAGCTCCCCACCCAGCCTGTACTCACTAAGCTAAGCTAGACCCAAGTCCCAAGCTCCAGTCATGTGGATTTCCATTTTCTCCATCCAAATAATCACTTCTTCCAGGCACTTTTGCCCCTTCCTCCCATCCCCATTATCTCTGCCAATTTGCAGTCAGCGGGAGCTGCTCTACAGCCCGTCCACAACGCAGGACTCAACAGGAACTGGCAATCCCATAAAGTGACAACCCCAAATGGCCATCCCTATTAACGTTACTTCATTTTATGCCCCAAATTCCGCTTTTTAACTTCCTCTCCGAAGAGGCCCTGTATCTGACACACGGTCATTCATCTCCAGGACAAGTGTCTATTGATCAGCTGCTATCCAGTTTACAACAGGCGTGTAATACAACCTGAACTCAGTGGGCTCACGAGGGAATTCAGTGTGAGACCAAGGGAAGCACCTTCTATAAACTCCCCACTGCACGCAGCAAGTACAGGAGCTGCTGCTGTGGCTTTACAGCAGAAACCCCAGCCTCGAGCACAGCGACGATGTAAGAGCAACAGAACCATCGCCAGAAAATATCATCCCCACCTGCAGCGAGGTGTGAACATTTCTGACCATGCTTTGACAGTCAAAAAGGAGGAATTTGTGCCCAAGAAACTTTACAGAGAGAGTCTGTTAATGCCTCCTAAACCCTCCGCAATATGCAAGGGTTATACTTTTTTTTCGCCCCCCCGAACACAAAGAGCAAATATCTACTTTCATGAAGAGTGACCTTTACCTTGCACCAGGAGAATGAAAGAACAAGGCAAGAATAGAGGCAGATCTTTGTGAAGGGGGATCCACACAATGCATGCATTGACTCTCAAGGTTGGTGTTGGACTCAGCCCAGAGAGGGTACTTGTCTCTACAGACAGCAGAGCTCTTCAGAAAAGGTGTACTGCCTTGAAAACACAGCTGCACTGACAACATGGTTCAGCGACAGCAGAAAAGCTGCCTGGGTACTTTTCAATAAGCCTATTATTCTTTGGAAAAGTCCATTTCTTTGAAATCAGAACTGTTTGCAGAAAAGGGTCTGTTTTAATAAATCCTCTTTTTTTCCTTTTTTTTTTAAGAGAAATTGCAGTCATTTTTAAGTTTTCTTTTAGTTTTTTTTTTTTTTGATTGAAAGATGGTTTCTTACAGCATTTCCACTAGTTAAAACTAAGCTAAAATACTAACATGACCAGAAAGAACAAGACACAAGAAAACTACTCAGAAATACTTCTGTTGCCCTAATCAGAATGTAGCTTCACAAAAACTTAAGACTTTCAAGTTTTCATCTGGATATTTTCCCTGGGACAGGAAGATCTGTTTCACGCACCTCAGCATCATGCTGTTTCTTGTAGTAATTTTGCAGGACATGAACACTGATGTTACGGGTAAAGTAACTCTATTTTGCACCTTCCTCTGATTTCCTTTTTCCTCTTTGATGTTCACCTCCTACTAGAACATTTTCACTGATATCATTCTCAGGCTGAATGCGACCTGATTCACATCTCATGCCAATTACTCTGACATTGTCAGAGCTAAGCCAGTTTACACCAGCTGTGGAATATGATTATTTAGCTGTCGTATCAGTCCTCTGCCTCCTCCTTCAAGATTTCTGGCATGGGTGAAGGCTTTGAATGAACGCTAACTCCTTTCCACCCCTCGGAAAAAAGGATAAGCAACTGCATTAACACTTGTACTGGTTAAAAAGAAAAAAAGGGGGGAGGTGGGAGATTAAATCAAAACTGAAAAGAGTGGATTTCCTTTATGTTATTCATGACGCTGAGAAGCGAACCTGTATCCCTTCCAGACCACATTCTCCTTTATATTAGAAATGCAGAACAAAGAGGATGATGTACAACTTGGCAAACCCCATTCCTCGTAGGCCAGGTCCCAAAAGTCACAGTGGCATTGACCACATTGGTGGCAACCTCTCTCAAACCCGCTCATGACTAGCGATCATCAGAGCTGAGCAAGATGGAAAAATAAACACAAAACAGAGTGGGGAGGCTCAGGGTGCCGCTGTCTGAGTGCTTCATGGATGTGGGTTAGAAGAGGTCATTTCACGGTTACCAAAATAACTACAGGTGTAACTTTTGCTGGAGACTCCTGAAAGCGGAATAGTGGCACTTGAGTAATGCTGTGTAGGGAGAAGGAGCCAGGTTCTTCCAGAGGAACAGGAGACAGCAGGAGCCCTGTCCCAGACAAGCTGGGTCTGGGCTGGCAGCAAAACAGAAAGAGGATTGCCGGCAATCTGCAAAGCAGAGGCCATAGTGATACGAGCCCTGCAACGTGAAGGTAAGAAGGGACTTCCTTCACACGTGGCAGGAGCTGGTGGCAGCCCATTTCACTTGCTTGGGATGCTATTCCCTATCACGGATTCCCTCCAAGTCTCAGCTCAGAAGGATAAAAGAAACGTGCTCCCAACTGACTTCTCTAATCGTGGTCCCTAACCTGCAAAACCGCTGAGGAATGACGGGGTCAGACAAAGAGGCCGCTCTCGCGCCACGGGCAGCTGAAGCCAGCACAGTTGCTGCCCTGTGGTCATCTTCCTCCTTTCAGTACTTTCAAGTGTTACAAGACGCACCAAGAATTCCTTCCTCCCTTCAACCTGCGGAGAGCCATTCTTCCTCCATCATCATTTGCCTTCTGCCACACAACAGCTGCCCCTTTGTGCTACAAGTCTGCTCTTAGGGATCCCCCCTCTCCTTTCCCATCTCCAGCTCTTGGTAGAGAAGATGCAAGTTGACCCCAGGCTCCAACAGCAGGCTGGGACAACAGACCGCATCCAGAAAGGACCTGCACCCCAAACCCAGCGCCACGCTTACCTCTCTGTGCTGAGCATCCCTCTGGTTCCTCCTGAAGCCACCTCTTCCCTTCTCAAATCCCTATCTCCATGGTCCCCTAAATCACTATCTCAATGGTCCCTTATCATCTCCCAACCTTCCAGCAATGTTTTTATTCTCTCGCCCCTGCCCCCTCCCCATTATCCCACCTGTATTTTCAACAGCTGGAAAGCCTCATCTCGCCGCCCCCCCTGACGTGGCCAGGGCTGGCTGAGCGCACACACTACCGCATCCACATTTCTCAGGGGCAAAACCAATTTAGCATCGTTCCCCACCCTTGGCTGCGCTTTCCTACGTTGCAACTCAATTTACCACTCCGGATATACGGAGGCAACTGCCTGAGGGCTGTACTGACACCGGACCACATTTGAGAATAAATCTTTTAAAACTGATCCACTTGAGCCCCTACACAGGGTTGCACTGACGTATCTGCCGGGAGAGCGGCTCACAGCATGGAAAAAAGGAACAATTGGCCAGAGAAGGGCAGGATCCTCTTCAGCTGCCTTTGCTGCCAGAGAAATTGTAATGCAGAGCCATCCTCCGCCTCCCGTTTCGTCTGTCTTGTTTACCTTTGGGCAAGGACTGTGTTTATAAAAAAGCAAATAATTGGCATATGTTAGATACATGTCCAACAAAAATGACAATTAGGGGGAATGAGAAAGTGGGTTAGAAGTTTTGTACCTAGGTCTGCACTCGTGCTGAATTCAGCAGTGGACTCGGGCATCCGGCTCCGCTTTTGTTTGTGCATTTGTTTGCTCATCTTTTTATGGGTTTTGTTTCATTTGAGCTAATAAATACAGACACAGATATGACTGATATGAATCTTCCCAAATTTCAGGATATAACTTTAGCCTTTTGATCCAGGACCCATCTGAACTCAAACCCAAGTAAATGGATTTTTTCCCTTGTAATAACTATGTTGAAAAAAACACACAAAACCCCCAAACCAATAGTGCTGTCCTTCTACCTTTTTAAAGTACAGGGCTGTAAATACATCTGATTCGAGGCCTAACGTGTGGCAAGATTCACCAACAGCGATAGTATCTTCTATTAAAGCAACGGATATTGTTAGAAAGAACTTTAGCGCACCTCATTTTCTTTGAGACTCGCATCATTATAACCGCAACATGTGTGGCACATCCACAAACCCGAGGGCTCTCAACCCCCAGCGGGTCCTACAGCCACAAATCCATTATCACAATATCCCAAACACAGGAAAAGAATTGTCGGGGGGCAGCGGGGAGGGAGGGGTTTTTATTTGTCATTCCGCTATGGCCTTCAAATTGAATCTGCCACACACTATCCAGATTATCTGCTCAGCATGAAAACAAAGAAAGGGTTTTTTCTTTTCTTTTTTTTTTTTTATGAAAGCGGAGGTGTGTACTAATGTCTCGAGGGCTGAGAGGGTTTCATAGAATCACAGAATGGTTTGGGTTGGAAGGGACCTTAAAGATCACCCAGTCCCACCCCCTGCCCTGGGCAGGGACACCTCCCCCCAGCCCAGGTTGCTCCAAGCCCCGTCCAACCTGGCCTTGAACACCTCCAGGGATGGGGCAGCCACAGCTTCTCGGGGCAACCTGCCCCAGGGGCTCACCACCCGCACAGGGAAAAATTTCTTCCTAATATCTAATCTAAATCTCCCCTCTTCCAGTTTGAAGCTATTCCCCCTCGTCTTCTCACTCCATGCCCTTGTAAAAAGTCCCTCCCCAGCTCTCCTGGAGCCCCTTTAGGGACTGGAAGACCGCAATAAGGTCTCCCCGGAGCCTTCTCTTCTCCAGGCTGAACAAATAGGTGTTTCAAACATCTATTACTATAAATTAGCCCTAAAATATTGGAAGCTGGCAGCCATGCAACCATCCGACCTCCCTTCCCCAGGTTACAAACCAAGCAAGGAGGGACATGGTGTGGATGCTTCATGCTCCCCACTGGACTGTGTCATTTTGTGCCGGGGGAAGTCTCAGTGTGGCCTCTGGAGAGGAGGTTTTGTTTGTTTGTTTGTTTGCACATTGATCTGTGCCTGAGCCAGACAGAACTCAAACATCACTTTCTTATCAGGTGAGAGAACTGAACTCTGGCGTTCGCATCCAAATATTTGAAGCAGGAGCCTGGGAGAGGTGGGGCTGCGGGGGGTGGAGAGGAGGATGTATCCAAAACTGAAGCGTAAAGACTTTAGTTAGAAGTCGTCCCCTTTTCCTCGTGGATTTCAGCCATGTGCTCTTTTATGAGTCAACTGAGAAGCTTCAAGCAAATCTTTTGGACCAGGCACCTTTCAGAAGCCTGCAAAGCTTTAGGGCCAGCGGGGAAACCTGTCCGATTCCCACGTCTCCAGCCCAGGCCAGCGGGCACGCAGCCAGGTCCGGCGTGCCGAAGGAGAAACCTGCCCGCAAAACCACTTCTTGCCAGAGAAACGCAGACGCGTTCCCCCAGTAACTCCCAGTGGGGGTGACATCAAAGGGGCTCTCATCTGAGGAGCCAATATGTCTCCCTGAATCCTTCATCCCGAAGATGTTTTGCTTTTATTTGGAAGGTGGTTTGGGTGGCAAGTGGGCATCATCCTCTGCACAGAGGTGCCCGGTAGCACGTTTGCACTGCGCAGGTGTTAAACACACACACACACACACAGAGGCATATGCACCAGCAAAGTCTGTGACGCTTCTCCATCCCCAATGGGGAAGGTTGGGTATAAATTCGGCGATGTGGCAGCACTTCACGTCTACATTATACCCACATTTTGCTGGCGTAAATGTCTTCTCAGAGAGGGCAAGCTCCAGCCCATGGTCTCTGATGGTCCTGAGCAAAGCTTCAAAGTGTGTGAGTGTTTGTGTGTGTGTGTGTACACACACAGCCCGGCAGGACAATCCTCCCCACCGTTAGGAGCCGTGCAGTAAGGATACATGCCGTCTTCTCTGCTACCTGGGTACTCTCAGAGCTCTCGAATCCCCGTCACCCACCAGGATGTATTATATCCGTACTAACTAATTTCACAGCCCGTAAATTACAGGCATACCCTGCGTATCTTCATCTCATTAGAGAAGGTTAATTTAAGCAGACAATCAACAAAAATACAGAAAACTAGTTTGGAAAGAGAATTTTGCTGTGTCTCCGGCAGACAATGAATTCACAACCCCAACATCTGCCACCACTAGAGAGAAAATACTGGAGGAAAAAAAAAAAAGAAAAAAAAAGAAAGAAAGAGTAATAAAGCTATTTCCTCTGATGAATGGTGAATTTCCAATTAGCATTTTAATTACTCAAGCCAGACTTTCAGCTGGTTTGATGATCACAAGAAACTCCATAAGCAACAAGTCATCTTGGTTTGACAACACGTGCTGGGGTAATGCGTAACACACTTACTAGGGTTGGTGTGCGAGACTTTGTTTCTCTCCCGGAAAAATCCTACAGCGTTAATTGCCCTTAAGCTTTTATTTATAGTTTTAGGCACACCTTTGTCCCACCCAAGAAAATCCTACAAGAAGATTATTGTACCTGAGGCCATGGGTACAAGCAGCATAGCTTGTAAGAGGGCCGACAGGGTCCACTTTACATCATCTTCAAGCCGATCCTATAGCAGATCCATCAATAGCGCCCTACAGATACGAACCTGTATCACTTGCCTGAGCAAATCCTGCAGCAAATCCATCCCATAACATTACAGACACCTCTTCTGTGTCCTTCACCTACAGCAAACCTGTCCCAGGGGACTGATGGATGGATCCCACTCTACAGAAGGTCTGGTGCTGAGAAGTCAACCATATTGTTTGTGTAATAAAAACTGAGCAGGGCATCCTTTCAACCACCTGTGCAGCACCAGAAAATGCTATGTCCTCTGGGGAAGGAGGGTGAGCGGGGTTATGGTTACCCTTCCAGATGAGGATCGCGGCTTTGACCGTCCTGGTATTTGCAGTCTGTTTCTGCACCGCGATAACATGCTTGAGTTTTGCATGGGACAAACTCAATGAATGGGGAACCGACATAAGCAAAGATCAGTAATCTGTTTCAAGAACTCAGAAAGGTCTGAGACATAGCTTTAAGACTCAAAATGGTTGATCCGGGGATTTGGGTTATTCTAATCCTTTAATTTGACCAGATCTGGAAGTGGATCATGCTGAGGACTGGGCCTTTGTAGACCATTGTTCTTCACTTTGACTGTCAGCCTACTTCAGTATTTTTTTTCTCCCATTTTGGTTTGCTGGTTGGGTGGGTTTTTTCCCTTGGGAAAATTTCCTTCCAATTTTTTTATGTGCTTTCTCAGCCTTATGAAGACATTGGATCTCCACCACACAGCAGCCTTCTGTGGTGTAAAGCTACCTGCACATCATGGATGAATATACGTTATCTATGAAAACATAACCCTCTCTCCCCAGAAGTAATAATAAAATACCAGAACCAAATCTGTTTACGTGGAAAAAAATTACATATGGGACAATCATTTATTCAGAGAAAAGATAACCAAACAAACCAACCCAGCAGCGCCCATTTCATTAACTGGATAAATGGGTTCTTTTTAAGTTCTTGGCAGTCTGATGAATAAAGGTAAGGTCCCCCCCTTGCCAGAAGGTCCCTTCACGCAGAGTTACGAACAAAACAGAAGGAAAAGGTTGGGAAGAAAAGCAGCCTTGTGGTTAGAAATGACTGGGTCTGACTGGGAGCTTTGGGTTCTGTGTTTCAGTTACACAAAGCACAGGCCAAGCGTGTGCCCAGACACAGATACAGGATGGACACTGGTCCTCTGGACTCCACTGAGTTTTTCTGTTCTCTTTTAAAGCGATCACGACAAAAAAATCCTTCACTGCAAGTGAAACCTAGTCCCTTTTCCTTTCCACATCCTACTGCATTTCCATCCTTGCGTCCTGAAGGATGGTGTCCAGACCCATTCCCTTCTTGGCATTTATGTCATTTTTCCCTCAAAGGTCTAAACGTGAACACTGCTCAGTCACTTGGAGAAGCTCCGCCAGCACCGGGAGCAGAGCCGTGTCAATCCCACAGGGAAGCACACGATGCCCAGTGAAATGAAAAACCAGAGGATAGAAATTTTCTCTACTTCCCCTTTCTGCCCCAGCAGCATCGCTCCCTCCGGGTACCCGTTCCTCCTCCCGATTCCACCCCTCGCCCCATCCCTCTCTCCAACCCCTCCTTCTCCCCAGCAGGCTGGTAGGGTTCCGCCAATGGAACACTTCACTTTCAATCCCTGAAAGAGGCCAGGGCACAGAGGAGTTTATTATGTCATAAATTAGAACATGAAAAGCTAATACGTTTTATACATTTGTCAGAGAGAGAGAGAGGAGAAAAAAATCTTTGCTGCCAGGTTCCTCATAGCAAATCTGTCACGTTGGAGAGAGGCTGCTGAAATAGGAGTATTTACAGACAGATAGAGCCCTGGCGCAGAATAGCAAAGCTTGCTGCTGGATGCTGCAGGGCTACAGCAGGAGCCGAGATAGAGTTCTCAAGCCAAACCACACACAGCCCCACCGTAAGCACCTTAGCTCTTAGAGTCACGGAATCAGAGAATCGCTGAGGTTGGAAGGGACCTTTAAGATCATCAAGTTCACCCATTGACCTACCCTGACAAAACCACCTCTAAACCATGTCCCCAAGTACCACGTCCACCCTTTTTTTGAACACCTCCAGGGATGGCGAATCCACCCCCTCCCTGGGCAGCCTCTTCCAATGTTTGATAACCCTTTCCATGAAAAAATGTTTCCTAATATCCAATCTAAACCTCCCCTGGCATAACTTGAACCTATTTCCTCTCGTCCCATCCCTTGTCACTGGGGAGAAGAGGTCAGCCCCCACCTCTCTACACCCTCCTTGCAGGGAGCTGTAGAGAGCCATAAGGTCTCTCCTTTTGGGGGGCTAAAATAACACAAAGCAGAGCGCTGTGGCCACGCCGGCTGTGCCTACAGATGGCTTTTGAGCGTGCGTCTAAGGACTCGGGGGACTCCACTGGTGTTTGCATTATAAATCTGAATTTACCTGATTAAAGGGGGGAAAAGTCAGATCCCACATAGGATAATACAGAGGAATCTTCTGGGAAATCTGTCCTACCTGCCAGGTAGCCAGCCCTGTGGCTTTCTCGGTCTGTGCCCATTCCAGGCGGATGGTCACGTTTGAGCTGAGCTTTTCCCCAGTCCTGCTGCACATCCAGTCCCTACGGCACAGCCTTTCTGCTGCCGGAAGGATAGAGCTGCCTGGCACATCCACTGACGGTGGCTTTCATATCGCTCCTTCCACAATTCAGAAGTCGGGAAGGCATTTCCCAGACATAATCTCCCTTGGAATAGTCAGCAAGTCAGACTTAATTAAGGTAAAGAACAGCAAAAAGCTACCATAATTAAAACTTAAGAGTTGCCTGCGCAAATGAGACAGTAAAAGGAGCTAGGTGCTGGAAGGAGCACTGCGTCTGAAGTTGGCATTCACCCACAGCCGGGTTGTTTATCCAGAAGGATGGAACCTGGAAGATGGCAGTGGTGGAGCCTGACAACGGTTTAGTTGAAACTGCACACAAATGACCTTATCCGGCATTCGCTCCGGCCTGGACAGTCCCTCATGCAGCTGCCCAGCTGGTTAGTAAAACCCAATAGTTGCTGCTTTGGTTATTTCAGCTTTCACCACCTCCAGCCCTCAGCTGGAGGCAGACCAGTGAGAGCGTTGCTTTTGGGAACATTTATCTCCGTAAGGGTAGAAGTGTGCTTGAAGGCAGCACTGGCAGAAGGACGGGTTGTAACAAGACCAGCCATGGAAATCCATCTAACCTCCTCCCCTGTCCTGACAGCAGCCAACAGCTAAGAGCAGCATAGGAAGAAGGCAAGTATATCGGGATTCTTCCTTCGAATGCTCTTCCAGCCGCTGGAAAACTGTGGTGAGCGGCTCCCTGAGTCACTTGCGCTTGTCAGTCCCTCATGCATCTTTTTTCCTTGACTCCCACCCAGGCTGTCTGCACAGGAGTCACGGCATGAATGGTTTTCAGATCTATGCTACCGGCATCCAGATGTCTTCCCCCTAAACCAGCCCCATTTTCAAAGAATTTTGCCCTCCCCACCCTTCAAACTCTTTATTTTGGTCCCCCTCCCCTTTGCCACATGTGGGAGAAGGAACATTTGTATTCCCCAAGGATGGGGCAGAGATGAAAAGGCACGGCCGTGGAGAGAAGCCAGAGGGGTCTGCTGAGCCAGGCTCCACCACGGCTTAGATCCATCCATCCATCCATCCATCGCCAGAGCTCTGCTCCACTCCCAGCGCTCTGTTCTGTGCTCCCAGCCAGGGTGGTTTATTCAGGCACTCATGGAAGCTGCCAGACAAAACACCCCAGATTAATTCCACTCTCTCCCTCTCTTTTTAGAAACTTTTAATTAGTCCCCAACTCAGTACCATTATTAGTATTTGTTATTAAGTATTAAAATCGCTCCTTCTCCCCTTGCTTCCCTCTTCCAGCCCTTTGTTTTAATTGTTATATTTTTTCATCAGTGATCAGCCAAGCTTCCCTAATGATCTAGACTCATTTAAAGGGTTTATAACTCCGGCACAAAACTCCAATAAAAAAGCGGCAGACTTGCTGGGAACCTCCTGGGGCTATTCAGCAACCAGGAACACAAACTCATTTACGACTCGCCTGTTCCCCCCTTTCCCGAGCCACCATCACCCATTCTGTCAAAATACCCTCCTTTCCACACAGAGGAAGACCTCACTTTTCCTTTCTCCATCTTCTCCCCCCCTTGCAATTCTTTTTCCCTGAGGATCAAGACAAGGGAACTGGAAAAAGCCTTGACGAGGCACGTGGTGAAGTTAACAGCGAATAGACTAAACCCGCTGTTTCTCCCTGTTTTCCCGCTGCCAGCGCCAGCGTTCCCTTCTCCTCTCCAGAGGAAAAACACAAAGCGCCGTAGGGAGACCGAGGAAAGAAATGATCTGCCTGTATTTCTCCTTGAGTATATTCAGCAGTTGCAAGTTACCCCACCAGAGATCTTAACAACCTGTTCTTCAAATCTGCAAGTAAAAACGTTGCTTTTCTCGTTTCGCAACAGGTATAGATTTGCGCACCAGAGAAAGGGCTGCGTGGCGTGGCAAACTCTCGCTGCCTTGGCCCAGCTTCCCCTTCAGTACGGATGTCGCTTCCAAACCCGCCTTTCGCCCTGTGCACAGCCAGAGGTAAATTCACGAAGATGCACACAGGAACAGGAGAGCTCCTGCTCTCCATGGCCACGCTTGTGCTCGGGTCTACCCTGACCTGCTGCGCCTCTCGCCCGTGGCCTTGGGCACTGGGCAATTAGCGTGCTTCAGGGGTAAGCCAGGAGGATACATCTTTCCTCCAGTGACCTCCCTGTACCAAGCTTTATGAGGGAAATCTCACAAAAGCTAATTCCCTCTACACGGACACACAAAACCCATCGGAAATGGAGAGGACGGAAGGGAGCGTGAATGGTAAAAAGGAAATCGGTAAATCTAGGCAAATGCGGAGGCAGTTGGCTTGCACAGGGTGGATTTATGTCACCTGCCCTTAGACACCTGCCATGGGGATGCTGACATCCGAGGTAGTCGCTCTGGGCTACTCGCTGTGTGAGCAACAGGGAAAATTCACACTTTTAACATCCTGGTTATCCTGCCCTCGTAACCCCGCTGAATTCTTACCCTTTTACGCTGAAAACCCCAGTTCTTCCAGCTGCTGCATTCGCCAAAGCCTTCCATATCAAAATTATGGAGCAAACGATGCCATTAGATGGTCTTGCTTTGAAGTCACTGTTACTCCCCGAAATGCGCCTGACAACGTTACAACTGCAATGACCATCTGAGTCACAATTTTATTGATACAATCTACAAGCAGTCTTTGTGCTCACATGAAAGGGGCTCAGCTGAAAGGCCCCATCAATGTGTTCAGTCATCTTCAAAAAGCCGGAATCATTTGGTGGGAATAAACAGTTGGAGCTCTTCATTGAGTCGTTTGAAAAGGACAGTTTCCCAAGGAACTGTAGGACTATCCTCCCTCGTGTGCCTGCTGGACTCCTCTGAGAGATGATTTGGGGACTGGTTGAGCTACTTTGACGCATATATTCTCATCAGCAGTTCAACTTTTGGGGAGAGAGATAAATAGCAAAACAAAACAAAACCACCCGCCACAACATTTCATGACAGGTGGAAAATATCATCATGTTTTGGGGTGTTTAAGCAATAGTAACCGGTTTCCAACTTGGTCAGAAAGTGCAGTACATGAAGTAGCGTCTATGGAGGATGCCTGCAATTAGAGAACTGGTTGGTGATACAAAGCTGTCTTCTCCTTGTTTCCAGCTGCTACATTTAATTAAAAGAAAGCTAAACAATCCATTACATTAAATTACTTTCTGAACATTACTTTTCCGCATAGACAATTGCAATGGTTGCCACAGGGATGTTATCTGACCACAGATTGGAAAGGAGATAACAATTCTCAAAATTATTCCATTCTTGCCTGAAATATCACCCAGATGACCTGGTCAGGAGTCACTCCCTGCGGTGTGAGGGACGACAGAAGCTGGTGGGGATTTACCAGGCACATGAGGGGCATTAATGAAGTGTAACCCCAACCTCATCTTGGTTGTTCCTGCAGCATGTCACATGGTGATGAAGATGCCAAATCACTACAAAGTCCTGGCAACCAAAAGGGGCTTCTTTCATGTTTTCCCCCTCTACCCTGTGTCACCTTCACCATTGAACCTGCAGTTAATAAAATCATACCATAAGACAGTCCCTACCTCGGTTGCTTCCTGAGAGTTTCGAATCAGTACCAAGCAGTGCATATATCTCATTTCAACTTCTAACTAGAAGAAATACTTCATTGATATTAGAAGCCAAATACGCCAGGGATATCTTGAAATACCACTTGGAAACAGAATTTGTAGAACAGTTCCTTGTCCCTGGGGGCATTTTGTTTTCCTCCCACTTCTCATTCAGAGAAGGACAAAAAAGACTTTGAGTCTCCCTCACTTCCTCAGCAGAAGATGGACATTGCAGTGCGCCTCAGAGCGGACTTTGCCTCCTGGAGAAGAGCTGCAGCTCTTCCCTGGGAACAAAGCCAGTGCGGACTCCAGCAGGGAAGGAGGAGGTGGCGGTTAAAAGTCCTCCTCTGACTGCTGTTGTGCACTGCAGGCGAGTCGCCACCTTGCAACTCTGCCATTTTTAGAACGTCCAGTTCTCAAAGCAGCTACCAAAGCGTGATTGGCTTGTGGCAGCACCAACCTGGATTGACTTCAGGAGCAGAACTGAACAAAACCAACATACTGGCTCAATTCTGCTGCCGCCGTTACAGCTATGCCCTTATTTTCTGGACTCTGCACCATTTTCCCTCTGAGAAAATTGTTGCCAAGTGGCTATTTTGAACACGGATGAGTGCAGATTGTTACAGTGCGACAGGCTTCTGCTTCTGTCTTGCAGACTATTTTTTGCTTTATTCCCCATCTCAGACAAAAACATTCAAAGGGTAAGCATCTGTCTACTGTTCGTGCATAATGTATTATGGTATGAAATTGTCTTTTCTTCCCTCCTTTACATCATTTGCACCTCATCCCGTGATGACCTCACAGCAGCAACACAGACCTTTATGACCACACAACTGCATTACTGTCATTCCCTCTCTCCGCTGGCCTTCCAGAAGCGAAATGCCATTGGCTTTGGTTTGATTGGGACACAGCGGGAAACATGTTCACTGGTTGGATGGAACCAGTGTGATAGTTTCACTCTGCCTCACATTTCCCCTATTTGTAAGCCTAAAAACTGCTGGACTGGATTTTCAGTTATCAAGACCCTCTTAACCCAAGCAGCATTAGCCAAGTCACTCAGCAGCCTCATCCAGACATGTATCTTACTCAAATACCAGACGTCTTGTGAATGATCCCCTCCACTCTGAATTTGAGGGCACAGGGAGCATGAGACAGGAATCACAGATTATGTTGCTGGTCCCGAGAGAGGGGACATTGTCACAGGAAGAAGAAGGAAGCTCAGGTTCCGTCTACACTTTGTCATGGTCATAATAAATAAAACCACCAAGCTTTTGGTTTTACAAGAAAAAAAAATTACCGAATAATCACCCACATGAATAGCATCCAGTTTCCCCTAGCTCAAGTCTTCATACAAATAACTTAATCCTACAGATTTACGGAAACAAGAAAACCGTGTCTAACACTGGGGACTACTTCTTTACCAGAAGCCAACCCAAAAGGCAGCAGGTCAACCGTGTTAACATCTAACTGGTTGGGTTTTTTTCCCCTCTCTGCCTGTCTTTAACACCCCCCCCCCCCACCTTCCCAGCAATATAAGCTATTCCTCCTAAAATTTTCAGCCTCTTCTTAAATCTCAATGGTCATTGCACTTGACTGGATTTGTATCTGTAGTGCCCCGATAGGACCGGGCAAAGATGGAGTGAAAAGAATGACGGTTTTTAAGCCCTGCAGTCAGGTCCTCAATGTTCTCAGCAGCTGACTCCAGCCTGCAGAGGTGTGAATCAAAGTCTGGTTTCCCATGTGGTCATGCCAGATGGTTGGCTCAAAACCCATCATTTCTTTACAGCAAAACTCACTAGACACAGACAGTAACCATAAGATATATTGGAAACTTGAATCTTGTATAATTTAGACTGCCAACACCCATGGAAAAGATACTTCACCCTACTACTTATGTCAGCTCTTCAAGGATGGTTTCTTTGCTGAATATGTCCTGAAACATTTCAAGGCGTTGATAAAAATAAATTCTTACAGTTAGCCTGCACCTTCTCATTCTAAAGGATCTTGTTGCTACTTCTGAACTTTGATTGTCAAATTACACTCAAGGATCATTTCGCATGCCCCAAAAGGCAGTACGGCTTCCAAGGAATGCTTGAAAAACAACAGATCACATGTCGGTATTGTCTCATGGTCTGTGGCTGTATGCGGGGTGTTCTGGGATTTGTCAGGGGAGGAGGTCTCCAGCTACATCACACTGTACCTTCTACAAAAGAATTAGGGACGCTGAGTACGTTTCTGCCCCAGTGAAATTGTGAAGGGAGTGCTGGAAATAACATTATTCGGTAAAGCAAATAAAAATTTAGGAAGGAGACAGTGTGTTGAAAACAATCATATGCTTGGAAAATCTGGCACTGTATATTTAGTGACCACAAGAGGTCAGGACTTCAGTTTTCCATCGCATCTTAAAAGCAACAAATATCTGTAAGAGCCTGGAGCCAGAATACTATTTTAGGTACGATTGTTCAATTAGGAAATGTCATCTTTAAACATTCCTCAACAGCATCTGTATATGTTTCTTCAGCAGCAGGGGTTACCGCAGGAGCGACAGTCCCCCTTTCTCTGCAGTTGCTTCTACTGGTTTAAGAGTCAGGTTTGTCTTTCTTCATGTTCTAGCTCCTGCTCCTCAGTTTGAAGATACACAGCAGCATTATATTCTTTTAGTAAAAGCCACCATCAACGCTTCCACTTCCCTGGGACAATGAGACCCCATTCATCAAGAATAAACCACCCTCGTGACAGGCGCGACCCAACGTCCGTAGAGTTTCCTCCCACAGAAACTCTTAAGCACCAGAAACCTCCCTTCTCCCCACCAAACCCACCTCTCCAGCGTGAATAAGGGTCAGGATATGAGACAGCAAATACATTACATATTTCAGCCACAAATTAAGACATTTTGGTGTAAACGCAGCTCTCAGTCTATGAGTGGTCTACATTAGAGAGACAGAGGAGAAAGGAGGTATATAAAATAGTAATGTATTTTATATATATACATTTATGTCGCTACAGGAACTATGTAAAATCCCCCACACCCGCCCTCTGAGAACCACTTTCTGCAGCACCTCTTTTTAATTAATGTACTTTTTCTCGCACACGTCCTGCCCAGGCACTGACCGGGCTCGACCCAGTTTGGTGTATAAAACCAGATGAGATTACTGCCTGTGATTTTAGGTGACGAATTTTCCAGGCTCGTTTCACTGGAAGGCCCAGCCCTGGTCCCCATCTCTGGCTGCAGCACGTTCCGTTTAGCAGGTCCTGCTTTGGGAAATTGCATTTCTTTGTTTACTCTGTATGGTGCCAAGAAATGCCTTTTTTTTTTTTGTTTCTTTCTTTCTTTTTTTTTTTTAAGTGAAAATTATTGAGCTACTTCTAGTGTAATACCTCTAAATGCCGAGTCCGTGAGAGGGAATTTTAACTTGGTTAATCTGACACAAATGAAAAACTATTCAAGGCTTGAGATGACTGTAAAGTTTAGTGTCATGGCTTTTTCAGTAGAAAAAAAAGGGTTCTCAGCAAAATTTCATTTCAACACTTGAAGTTATTTATTTCCTTCAAAGTAAAGCGTTGGGCATGTTTTAAAGACACAGTAGCAACCGAACTAACAGTCCTGCTCAGCGCTGGGGGTTACATGGGGCCGAAAGAGGAGCAGGAGGGATGGAGAGCGTTCTCCTTACTGAAGTGGGGCAGTGGGTGTCTGTTCCCACCGTGTGGGACAGTTCCTGTACGCTTGCCTGTGGCTGAAATGGAAATGTTGTCATTCTCTTAAAAGCTAAATTTCAACAGAAAGGACTGCCATCATTTCTGTGACTATTACCTGCAGAGGGAAGCGGGAAGGAGAAGCTGACTGCTAGAGACACCTCAGCTGTCTGAGATCATTCCTTTGCTTGTTCTAAACCATAACATCTGAATTAAAGATGTCCTGGGGATTCTCCTCATCCTAAAACTCCTTTTAATTTTCTATTTGCACATCTGGAAGCAAAAGGAAATGAGATCTGCCAGAGTTGTTATGCCAGTGCTCAGAGGGACAGTGTTAGGGCAGCAGATAAGCTTCAGCATCCAGGGAGACAACTGATCAGGAGGTTTGAGGACCATTTTCAGAAATACGCTGGGATCTGGCGGAGTCTCAGCACCTTTTTCTCCTTGAAGGAGTGATGGGGGAATCGGGGGGTGTTGTTTTCACTTCTCAGAGCAGCTGGGATAAATGGGCTGACGCTTCCCTCTACTTTTTGCTCCAACAGTCATGTATCAGGTTCTCCACAACTGAACTGAAACCCATGACTCATAATCAGTTTCATTTGCGAAATGTTCTTCTAATTGATCAGACGGAGACCAATTTCAGTGTGGGAAACTGAACCCTGAGAAAATTAATTACCCGCCAGGCTAAACCCATTTCCTTTGGCCCAAGTACAGCTTATTGTATGTTACTGAGAGATGACCTAGCTGTCGAGAGAAAGGCAATGCTATAATTCTTTCTGGGACACGCTACACTGGAAGCAGATAAAGTGCCGCGGGCTGAGGACACCGGCTATGCAGACTGGGGGGCTGCCATAGGGAGAGGGGTAAAGGGACAGCAAATGCACTTCAAAAAGCTCAGAGAGGAGTAGAGATAACAGAAAGTAGAAAATACACCAGTTTTTAAAATCCCAGAGTCTCCCAGGGATTAGTCACTCCAGAGTTTGCCTTTGGGGACAAGGGGTTTTAACGCTCACTGTGCATATTCGGTATCGGCTCTACACCTGTGAGATAGAGAGGGATGACACAGACCCTGGGCAAAAGGCGGAGATGGAGAGAGATTCTTTTGCAGTGGTGCCCCGGTAATGAGGCGGGTGCACTTCGCCAGTCTCCACGGCCCCGGGGCAGGAAGGCTCAGAATAAGGAGTACAGAATAAGGAATAAATGCCGTAACTGAACAGAAAGCATCAGGGAGTAAACACTGAGCAGGGAGCAGCAGGGAGGAAGCGGGGGCTCTCTGTCCTGCTTTTAGGCTGAAGACACGCGGAAGACGCCGGGACGCGCCGGTGGCTCCACGTGGAGGCGGAGGGCGGCGCTGCCGCACGGTGCCCACAGCCCATCGCGCGTCGCTCCCCGCGCCCACGGCTCTCTGCCATCCCCAGCGGGTCCAGGGGCCCCCGACATTCACACACCAAACTCAAAGCCCTCCAAGACAGGAGGTGTTACGGGATCTTTTAATTGAAGTCAAGTGGGTAATGAAAATAGCAGGAGTACGTTCCCGCTCTATGAATGGATAAATTAAAGCTCACAGCAAAGACGACAGACACGGAGGCTGTGAGGAGAGCAGATTTTAGATGGAAATCCTAATGACTGCCATCTTTAAGCTAATGACACCCTGCCCACGCCACTCTGCCAGCTTCGAGGCGAGCAAAATACCCGCAGCAGGAACATGGATCTCCTTCTTTTTAGTCCGGGGCTTCAAGAGAAAAAAAACCCTTAGTGTTACAGGATACTCAGGCCCGCAATTCCCTGACAGTAAGAGCCAGCTACTCCCCAGCTGCTCCAGGTTAATAGAAATACTTCCTTGGCCAGACCCCAGCACAAAACAAAATAGGATTTGTAGCCAGAGTAAAGCTAATCAAAGAAAAAGGACAAAGGTTTATCAGCAGCCAGAACTTTTCAGAAGCAAAGAAGTTAGTGATGTCTGGGTCAACAATGTTGCCTCGATCCACAGAGCCCTCAAGGCAGATAGCTCAGGGAATACCTTACCTCGCTGAAAAGTGTTAACCCTTTGACTTTTGAAAGGACAGGATTTACATTCAGGTGTATTTACTGGAAAAAAAATGAAATTCAAACAAAATAATCTCTCTGTTGCTGCCAGCCTTTTATCAGCATCTGCGTGGACTTGCTCAGGAGCTCTGTGTAAACACGACGTACTTAAGAAACAAAGGTTGAGTAGAATAACCTCTTCAAATGCAGATGTTAGGCTTCCTTAAAGCCCTGGGGTTCAAGGATCACAAAGCTGGGTTAAGGCTCCCAGCCTGCTTTCCTCCTCTATCCACCTTTTTCTTGCCCCAAGAAAGAGGATGACATAGCTGAGAATCGGGTTCAGTGTATTTCTCAGAGCAAAATATATTTCTACAGCAATTCCTAATGGTACACTCTGGAATTTTCTTCTAAAGCCAGGATGTTCCCTTTCACATACGCTGCATCACAGACCTTCAGGGCTCCACCTCCCCAGCGGGTGCCCCGGGAGCAGGCAACAAGCTGCTGTGGAAGAGGGAGGGAATCCTGTGTGTGAGTAGGGAAGAGGTATGGAAATAAACACGTACCAAAGAAAATTGAAAAAAAAGTTTCCACCAAATTCATAATATCAAGAGAATAGCTATCCTATTTAAGACCTCTTATTTTGGCTGTGACACAGCCAAAGTGGAATATAACTGGAAATCAAAATGGATGGAAACAGATCCATTGATGTTTACAGCTATTGTTAGTTTCTGATAGCTCCTGATAGTCTGCTAAGTAAACACCTACTAAGTAATCTACCTCTTAAACCAGATTTCACAGCTCCTTCAATCTCCTGCAGCATGAATATTTTTCTTTTTTTAACCCTGTTAGTGCATTTGAGTTGACTCTTCTCCCTCCTTGGGTACAACAGGAATATTTCATATGTCAGAGCTCTCTGAACTGAAAGACCAGTTTTGAAGAGGGCAAAAGCCATTCACATCATGGCTGTCAACCCATTCTTTTATAGGCAACTTCGTGTGTCTATGCAAGTACAAAAACACCCAAGAGAATATTGGTGATTTATGTCCATTTAGTATGCTACCACCCATCAGCTGAGCTACTATAACAGAATTTGTGTCCACATTTGCCCCGTAGCCCTCAGACAAATTGCAAAACCATATTGCCGGGCTTCAGCTCTCCTTTTCTCTTGTTTCTCTGCCCCTCACCTTTTCTATTTTTCAACAGGGAAAGAAAAATAAGGAAAAAACAAAACATTTTTGAAGCTTCCCTCAAAAAGATAAAAGCTATTTTCTAAGTTCTCAGTAATTTGAACATCCAGAAAAGACTGATAAAAGAGCAACGTGCACTTACTTAAAAGAAATTCAGGAGAGCAGCCTGAGGTGAACGGTGACTCTTGTGGAGAATGTTGCTGGTCCAAGCGCAGCTCACCTGGCCATTCATCCAGTGCCCATCCAGGGGGAAAGGAGATGAGATATTACTCCATTATAGTCTGGAATTTATAATTCATACAATGCCAATGAAATAATGATAAACGACTGAATTGTTCACAAAGGCCATTCTTCATACTTTAGCCCATTTTAAAAAAAATCCCTTTTTTTTTTTTCTTTTTTTCTTAACTTTCTCGTCACGACTCCCTGTGACCATGTGCTCCCCACCCCTGGGGGGCTGCCCTGACCTTTATCTCCCCTAACTCTGCCCAAGCGATGACCACCTGTGGTGGTCACAATGGTGCATGTAGTCATGATGGCGGCACCTGGAGCTCAACGTGGTTTTGGGGAGCCATCTCGAACCTTGTTAAAACACTGTCACATTTACCATCAAACTTTGTTAAATCCCTGGTTTATATCAATAATTGTATCGCTGCTTCTCTCTATGAGTGAAGCGCATCACTCCAGCCACCACAAATTGGCGCAGTTTGAGGGATGGCAAGTAGCATTGTCACCGAAATCAGGAATGAACCTCTTAACACCAATGCAGCCTGAAGAAGCAGGCAGGTCTTTATTCGGCACTGGGGACATGGGGGATCTCTCCACCCCACGTGTCCATCGAATACAAGATTCACAGAGACTTGTATCTATACAGAATACGTATAGTCATTACATCTCCCAGAACTCATTTCCATATTCATTACATTTCCCAGAACTCATGATAATATTTACATCACCCTGGCACATGGCATAAAGTCTCTTAGGGGCTTCATGGAGGGTCTTGGGGTGATCCGGTGTCGCACAGGAGTGAACTCTCAGTGAACGTTACAGTGTCGTTCTTTTTGCCACGCTCTTTGCCCGCTGTGGCTGGTCTGGGCTGATACTAGAGCAGCTCTTTGTGTAGACTGGGGAGATAAATGCAGAAGCTTTTGAAACTAGCTAACACAGCATGCTGTGGAATTCCTCATTGTTTGTGCTTACTCAAGGCTCCGGGGAGACCTTATTGCAGCCTTCCAGTCCCTAAAGGGGCTACAAGGAGAGCTGGGGAGGGACTTTTTACATGGGCCTGTAGTGATAGGACAAAGGGTAATAGTTTCAAACTGGAAGAGGGGAGATTTAGCTTAGATATTAGGAAGATAATACCACCCTGTGAGGGCGGTGATCCCCTGGGGCAGGTTGCCCCGAGAAGCTGTGGCTGCCCCATCCCTGGAGGTGTTCAAGGCCAGGTTGGACGGGGCTCGGAGCAACCTGGGCTGGTGGGAGGTGGCCCTGCCCAGGGCAGGGGGGGAATGGAATTGGATGATCTTCAAGGTCTCTTTCAACCCAAACCATTCTATGGTCCTATGATAATTACAAAAGGTGGATTTAATCATAAGGCGTTCTCATTACACATTTACATATTCACCAGACTCTTAGTTCCCAGTTGTATCAGCATCACCCGTTACTTACGGAGGCCGCAGGGCAAACCTGAGTCCCAATTTGTCAGAACAAGGGGCTCATGACGACTGGCGTAATTGCGAAGCCGTCTGTCGAAGAGGGCCTACAGTAACTGGGGGCCGCACAAAGGCAATGTTAAAACCACTGATTGGAGGAGCCCCCGGCAATTTTTAAAGCCCCTTTAATTGCAAAAGGAGGTGAGGCCGGGAAAGGCGGAGCGGGCGGTAAGGCTCTGAACGCCCCCCCTGCCGCCCCCTCCCGGGCAGGGTTACGGGCCAGGGGAACCCCGAGGGGGGACACGACAAAGTCCAGAGCCCCGCGGGGTCGGTCCCCTCCGGCAGGAATCCAGAGAAACCGAGTGGTGTGCCGGGGGCGGCTGAACCCGCCCGGCCGCGATGGGGGGGGGGGGGGGCGGACAGAGGGGGGGGGGTAACAGGAAGCACAGACTTCACTACTAACACAAGATGCCGAGAAGATGGGCGTGCAAAGACGGTGTAAAGAGTGAAAATCACCGGTGGGAACGGAGCGACCGTTCCGTGCCGAGGTGGATTTATGGCCCCGGGGCGAGAAGCGCACGTCGCTCACTCGTTTTGCAATTAAAGAGCATCATGAAAATAATATGCGGGTTTCGGTGTTGTAAAGGGTCCTCCGGCTCCAGGGCCGGCGGAGACCGGGCGGCTCCGCGCAACCCCCGCGCCCCCCGGTGCGGAGACCCCGTCCGGACCGCGGTACCCCGCTCCCGCCGGGAGCTCCGGAGTCGTAGCTGATTCGGAGAAAAGGCAAATTCTCTCCAGCACTCACTCCCCGTACAACTCGCCGGTCGAGAAACCGCTTGGGGGGGTGACACTGAACGGTCGGGTTTTGGCGCCGAAATGCCCATCCAGCCCCGCTACCGGCGGCGCACCCGACGGCGGCTCTGCCAGCGGCGAAAAGGTATTCCTTTATGGTTCCCTTGAAGGAAGGGGATAAAGAGCAGTTTGCTTTCACCTGGGAGGGAATACACTACACCTCTACCAGACTCCCACGGGGGTATCAACACTCACCCGCAGTCGCTCCCGCCGCACTTGCTGAACTTTTGCACTCTCACTCCTCCGAGAGGTGACACTGCACCGGGATACAGCCCCCGGGCTGAGCGCAGGGACTGCCCCGAGGAAGGTGGGGGAAGCGGCGGCAGCAGCAGCGTGGCAAGCACTAAATGAAGCAGAAGTTGAGATTCCACCCGGAAAATATCAGGGACCAAGTAAAGTAAAATTTTTAGCTACTTAGTGGATGATGGGCAGTGCTGTGATTCCTCCAGACACTTTAAGCAAAAAATCGAAGAGCTGCAAATGCCCCAATCAAAGGAGGAGTTACGACAATTCATGGAAACTTTAGGGTATTGGAGGAAGCATGTGCCTGGATTTTCTGTCGTTTCCCGCCCATTATCCTCGCTCTTATGGAAAGGCAAATCCTGGGGGTGGCAATTAGAACATAACGAGGCGGTGAAAGCTCTAATTGAAGAATTAAAAGCACATCGGTCACTGGGACCAGTGCACCCCCACGCCCCTATTATAGCCGAATGGGAAGCACATGAGAAAACAGGAGGTTGTCGCATATGCGCTGCTCTTTTGAGAGCACAGAGACAAAGCACTGCAGAATGACTGAATCCTTGGGCTAATTCACCTGGCCCTGCACGGCCAACAGTTGTTCTTTATCCTTGGGAAAGGCGAACAGCAGATGAGCTGGAAACAGGAGTTGGTAAAGAAATTGCGCCTGGAAGAGGCGCAGCTCTGTTGTGGGATGGATGGTGAGGGGCAGAAGCCTTAGCCGTTGCTCTGAGCTGCTGTACGGGCCTAACCTAAACCTGAAGAAAAACCTGTAGAGATCATAGCACACGGATAGGTGGATAGATATGTCATAAGCAAAACTAACAGTTGAAAATTACATTTCTGCTTGTGACCTCATTTTCATTGTTGGTCCCAGTGGAACAGGCTGTGGGAGCCGCTGTCTGGGGAATCACTCCAGAGGCGGGTGTCTGCACTTGCAGACCTATTTTTGCAAATCTTCCTTATGTATATTTGGAAAGGTGACAAAGCACCAGCCAAGGATGATTTCTAAAGGTCGGACCTTTTTGCTGAAGCTTTCCCCCTCTGCTTGCTTTTATTTTCCAGGTACCCCCCAAGGACAGGTTGAAACTCCATAGCTCTGAGCACATCCTTTGTCCTGCTTAATCGTTGTCAGCAGCCCAAAAGAGGAGATAATGGCGCCCCATCTTGGGGACTCCAAAATCCTGATTGATCAGAAAGGTCAGAGAAAAACTGGGCTTCTAATCTTTGCAAAAGAAGAGATTAGCGGCCGTCTTGCTGAGATGTTGGGGGAAGGGAGAAAAGGGGAAAAAGAGAAGAAAGGTGATATAAGGCTCTTTGTATTTGACTTCGATAGGAGGAGCTAGGAGCCATGAAACAAAGCCATGACACTGAAAAGAAAGCAGGGAGAAAATTCCACTGCAGAATACACTCCTGAATACCCAGGCAGCCTGAGGAACAACTGGGAAGAAGTGTGAAAAGGCAGGAACTATGAGAAAGAATGTTCTCGGATAAAACTAGTCAGGGTGCTCTTTATTTCTCCCACGTTCAAGGTTACTGGCCTTCACCTCTGGTTCCTGCGGGTGGCTAGTATTGTAGCTGTTGTGGCTGAAAATAGGAATAGGGCAGACGGAAAGAATGGATGGGATTTCTCCCCCATTAGTCCATCCAACCAGAAGCTGATTGACAAGACTCAGGTCGTTGTCTGGGCTTCCTCTGGAGTCCATAGAGGGATCATCACCCGTGAAAGGCAATTCCACCCATCATAAACGAAGTGACTAATGCAGAGGGAAGAGATGAATCAACTCTAGAGGTACTCATCTGTCTTCCCTGGTTAAAGAAAAAAAAAAAAAGAGGGGATGGAGTTGAGGATAGAGGGTTAATCTCACCTCTCCTGAGTGAGAAAAATCCCACCCAAGAGCTTCTGCTGAGTCCCTTCTGGCTGGAGCAGATGCTGGAAGCACAAAGGGTCCCGTCCCATGGTCTCATCTCATCTGTTATGAAAGGACTGGAAAATAAAAAAGCAGAGCTCAAATGTGAAAGGCTGTGTCATACAGACCACACAATCCCCTTGTCCGGCTCTGTTTTGTCTCTGTAACACCCGAATGATAAAGGAATATGTTAGGGATCGTGATTCCGGTTCCAGTTTTGAGGACATTCTGGCAGCAGATGAGAGAAGCATTTGCGGCCAAAGGCTTAAAATATTCAGGCCCAGATTTCAAGTATTTGAGGTTTTTAAGTTATTTTATGCTGCAAGTTTGGCTTGGACACATCTTTAGTAGCTGCTAGAATCAGACAGAATCTCCAAACCTTTGGAAGCATTCCTAGTGCAAGAAATTACCAATTTCCATATTTTTGTTGCTCTTGATGTTTTTGACACTCAGGAACAAACTGTCTTCATTTAAATGAGATGAGAAAAGTATCTCCTGCAAATTATGCCATTTCTTTTCTCCATTATGTTTTTCTGCATCTTCTGGCAGCGCTGTTACAAAACCAACAGCAAACGGTCGAGTGGAACAGCAAAGACAATAACTTTAATGGAAAGAAATTGGGAACTGGAAGATGACACAGATTGCATTAGGAAAAAAAAGTGAAATAATATTTAATTTCCCTGGTCATAAATAATATGTCCGCCCACATTACAAGCACATCAAAGATGACAGGAAAAATAGTCAGTGACATGAGAAAATATCATTATTTCTTCATTAAATGTTTTATATATTTATAAGGGGGAAAAAATTAAAAAAGCACCCTGACAAGCAAAAATATAACAGCTAGAGGGGCCATTGAAGAAATGAATTAGGACTATATAAGTGTGCAGATGCGTAAATCAAAAGCAAAGAAAAAAATCTGCCATAGGCAAAACTTTGACTATTGTTAGAACCAAGTTCCGTTTCAGAAAGGGAGAGGAGCTGCTGCTGGTGGACTCTGGATTGAATTCAACAATTGATGCACACCGTATGTTCACATCAGGGTAAAGAAAGGGGGTCTGGGCTGCTTGGTATTTTTGTGTAGTGACGGCTGAGCGAAGAGGGCTCTTACATAGCAACCGCTGTGCCGCAAGACCTTGCAGAGTGCGGGAAGCCAAGCACAGAACTAGAGGCACGGGGGTTTTGATGTTGGTTTTGCAGGAAGCTACTGGAAATTTGGGAAGGTCACGGAGGCCGCGGCTGTAAACTTAGAATTCGGGTTAGGGGCCAGCAGGTGAACGTCAGGGGCACTGCAGGTCCAGCTGAGCTGCTTTATTTGTGAAGGGATTTACATTCTGTGTGCCTTACTAATTATCTCAACAGATTTCAGTTTCTTTTGCACACTATCACACGAAGCTCACCTCTGTGGAGCTCAAAAGTACCAACAGTGGATCAGTGAGGGCAAAAGGGCTCAGTATGAAATAAGACCTTTAGGGGAAAGGGGTGCACACTCCTGCATGTTTTTTCGCTACACTTAGGGACCATGTTTCTGTAAGAACTCAACGCCGAGATGCTGATTGTTTCTGTCTCTCTAATGATCCATCCTCTTCATCCCTCTCCAGCCCCGGTGACCACAACACATCTATTCAGAGAAACATTACCACAGTCATTTCTGCTCCAAGACACACAGCGTCACTCATCAACAAGAAGTCAAGGTCACGACACCTCCAAACGCGCAACGCACAGACTCATCTCTCCTGGTCTCGGTGCTGCTGAGAACCTCCCTCCTCACACATGCACTAATGGCACCATTACCGCTCCCCTCCAGATTGTTTAACAGATGCTCTTGATAAATACCAAAGCAGCTGAAATTCCGCAGGAAATGAAGCGCGGCTGCCCGACCGCCACGGTTGATAGTGAAGGATAGGAGACACTTACAAGGTCTTCGTGAGGGGTATCGCACGAGCAAAGGTGTTTGGCCCCTTCGGCAGGACTGAAGGGTCCAGAGTCGCGGAATGGAATGGGCCTGAGTAGTATGAATTTTATAAATTATATTCAGCTCCCAGGTTACTGGCGAGGATATGTTCTCCTAGAGGAAATATTATGAACTCTGCCAGGTTATAGGGCTCCCAGCTGCATCTGTGCAAGTAATGAATTCACTGGAAGCTAACAAACACAGGATTTACAGTTTGGATAAATATACACAGTGTGTGTATATATATATTTATATTTTTGTGTGTGTTTGTTTATATTTGAATGTTACTGTTCTCAAATAGCTATCTAATATATTTGTGAAGAAAAAGTGTAAACAATCTATTCAGGGGACAAGAACATTGTTGCAGTCCTTTTTAGCTACACAGCCAGAGACCTTTTCCAGGTGTTCTCTCCACCGACATTTAGTACTCCCAAGTAATGGATAGACTGAAGCATTAAGATTTTTTTCCCTCTTTTGACTTGCAGAAGTAAGGCAACTTTGCAAAACGCACTGGCCCTGTGAAATCTGTATTTGGTCAAGAGAAAAGGTTTTGTTTAAAACAACATCCCTATCATAAAGCTTCTGCATGTAAAGATACAAAAGGGCTGAGCGACCGCGAAGACGTTCCTTGTACGAAATGGAGGACCGTTCTCTTCCTCTGCTCGTCCCTCTCCCTCCTTTTCTTTGTCAGTGTCCCATATTGCTTCACTTCTAGGCTGATCTAATCCAGCCTAGCCTTCATAGATTGTCATCGACTTTGTATTTAAACTTCTTTCCCCACACCTAACCAACGTGCCGAACCTCTCTCCCGTGCAGTTTCTCTCCCAACACACTTAGACTTTCCCTCCTGACCCCATTTCTTATTTCCCCGGGCCCATCCGATCTCTCCGGCTGTTGGCAGACGTGAGCCACCTCGGTGCGAGAGCGGCGCGGGAGAGGCTGCTGGAGCTGTCGGCTCCCCAGTAGAGAAAGAATAAGGTGCGCAAGGGGGTCTGCGCCCCCCTGAGCGGGGCTGGGGGCCGGGGAGAAAACGGAGCCGTGGGGAGGGGTCTCGCAGCGCTGGAGAGGCGGTGTGTAATGGAATGGAAATAAGAGAGGGGAGAGAAAATGAGATGGAAAACTGAGATGTATGACACGGAGGAATTTAGCTGAAAAATTGTCACCGAGTCTGCCGGGGATGGGGGGTGGGGGGGTAGAAGGGAAAAAACAAAGCTGCCACCGTAACTCCTTTGTTACCACCAGCAGTGTCTCTTCCAGCGTCTGCATCCCCGCTCCCACACGACGTACACGCGTCTCCTCCACCTCTCTCAACCCATCAGAGGAGATTCTGTCCTGTCCCTTCAGCTTCCCATTTC
>NW_009649057.1:2491440-2500116 GCF_000708025.1 Charadrius vociferus
GGCGACATCATCACCGAGCAAAATTGTGGCAACACAACAAGGATGCTGCAAACACGAGTGCTGGTTTCTATATAAATACACATAGTGTGTGTGTGCGCATATGTATGGATTATGGGGATGAAAATTTGTTGCACTGGAACAAAATCTACCCCTGATGTGAACACATCCCTGTTTTGTCCCTTCCTTATACACTGTGCTTTATATCTACACCTTCACTTTTCCTTTGAAGTACAGGAGTTTTTTACTGAGTACACTAAGGGTAGAAAGGAGAAAAGAAGAACGAGAGAGGAGTGCTAAAGACAGACAGAGGGAAGAAGAACGGTGAATATTTTGAGAAGGGAAAGGATGAGTTGCTGGGGTAGCAGCTCTAGTTAGAAAAGTGAACTTCCATTTTTACAGGAAATTCCTCTTCTGGATTGGAAGCAGCAGCCTGAGTCCTCAAACCTTCCCACAAAAGGGAAATGGTGTGGGGAAGAAGAAAATTCGTATGGAGACATCAAAACGCCATAATGTGAAGCACTCTATGCTACTACAAGCTATTTAAAAATAATGCCTTAATGTAATATAAAATTCATATGAATTAGATTGGAAAAAAACTGTGGAAACCAAGTGTTTTTCTGTTCTCAAAACAAAACATTTTGTCATTACCAAAATGAAATAGGAAGTCAAAACAATTCATTTTAACTATTCTCCATCAAACATTTCATTGCAATTGAGTTGCTCCTGTGAAACCTTGTAAAAAAACCTTTAGCTTCCAACAGCGAACTGCTCAGATTAATAACAGTTAAACAATGGGGAAAAAAATTAGTTCTTAAGAAACCCTTGGCTATCCGAACAGGAGTAAAAGGGAATAGACACTGCGGTTCCCTTGGTCTGGACTGATAATTGCTTTTCTATTGGAGACTCTTTGAAACCCACAGATCAGTGTGTCCTACCCGTGTCAGGAATATCTTTGAATAACATCCCAGCCTGTAAATTACTCCTGCTAATCCTCTTCAGCTCAGCCCTGTTCCTCCCACTTCTGTGAAATCCTGCAGCAGGATTAACAAATGCCAACAAAACGCGGTCCTCGGACGGCATCAAATGCTACCGCGTGCTGCGAAGTTACACGCGAAGAAGAGAGCACCTTTCCTTCCCCGGGGGACGGCGTCGTGCAGGGCCCCGGTGAGCAGTCCGCGCTCACCGAGGAGGACGCGGTACGAGTCGGCTGCTGTTTCACTCCACGGTAATTAACAGTCAGGTTCACTGCCTACAAAGTGCAGCCGACTTCCAGTGAGTTCACAGATCCACCTGTCCGCCTCCCGTCTAAATTAAATTAGCAAAGCCACTGGGAAACTTACCTTAAAATACTTCATCTTAAAATGCACGAAAATACACCAAAGGCCACAGCCACGTGCCGCAGTGAGTCCTTTGGGTCCAAGGACTACGCTCTTCTGGGAATCAGGCCATTAAGTATGGTTTTAAGTGCTTTGCTTTAGGAGCTCGGAGGTAATTTGTTTTTGTTGTAGGATTTTCGGTGGCGCTCCTCATGCGCTTACGCCGCTGCCCGGGAGAAGGCGATGCGCCTCAGCCCCGGGGGCTGCGCTCGCGGCTCTCAGCCAGACCCTCCGCAAAGGCTCTGCTCTTGTTTTTGCACTCGCCAGAACTCCGGATAAAAAGGCATCGTCTGATCCACGCCGTGCCTTTGGCTGCTCTCCGCACCCCAACGCCCCCAGCCCTGCGGCGCTGCAGGAAGGCAATGCGGCATGGCCATACTCGGCCAGTGCCACCACCAGTTGAGGAGGCACAGGCATCCCGACTACTTCCGAGCTGTAATAAAGATTTTAGGCAGTTAATTTAACCTGTTTCACTTCATTTGCTGCCCTGAACAGCTCACATTTTAATTCACTGAAGGCAAGAGTGGGCAAACCCTGCAGATCTCAGCTGAGGGTCATGGGAGGGATGACTGAGAGGGGAGATGCGCTCCTCTCCAAAGTTTACTTGGCCGTTGTCGCAGGCAGGTTGCTGCCTTGCAGACAACCCCGGGCATTAGTTTGTCCCTGTGACGATTTGGTTTTCCCTTATGATCATAGAATAGTTTAGGTTGGAAGGGAC
This sequence comes from Charadrius vociferus, assembly GCF_000708025.1. Taxonomy (NCBI): domain Eukaryota; kingdom Metazoa; phylum Chordata; class Aves; order Charadriiformes; family Charadriidae; genus Charadrius; species Charadrius vociferus. The sequence goes on from NW_009649057.1 coordinate 2,493,535, forward strand.
CTTAAAGATCATCCAGTCCCACCCCCTGCCCTGGGCAGGGACACCTCCCCCCAGCCCAGGTTGCTCCAAGCCCCGTCCAACCTGGCCTTGAACACCTCCAGGGATGGGGCAGCCACAGCTTCTCGGGGCAACCTGCCCCAGGGGCTCACCGCCCTCACAGGGAAACATTTATTCCTCATATCTCATCTAAATCTACCTTCTTCCAGTTTGAAGCCATTCCCCCTCGTCCTGTCACTCCATGCCCCAGTAAAAAGTCCTTCCCCAGCTCTCCTGTAGCCCCTTTAGGGACTGGAAGGCCACAATAAGGTCTCCCCAGAGCCTTCTCTTCTCCAGGCTGAACACCCCCAACTCTCTCAGCCTCTCCTCCCAGCAGAGGGGCTCCAGCCCTCACATCATCTTCATGGCCTCCTCTGGCCCCGCTCCAACAGGTTGATGTCTTTCTTGTGCTGGGGGCTCCAGAGCTGGAGGCAGTACTCCAGGTGGGGTCTCACCAGAGTACTACTGGACTGCAAGGAGCAGCAGGGCAGGGCAGGAGCTGTGTGCTCGGCACTGGTGATCCCGCACCACTGGGAAAATACCTCCCCGCTGGAGTCAGCGTTTCTTGGTCGCTGCTGTGGAATCGGTCGCCTTTGCTCCCCACGTTCCCCCGGCTCCAGCCAGCGGTTCTCCATACAGGGGCTTTGTTTCTCTCTGCCTCAAGGAATCACAACGTGGATTTGTGATAGGCTTTTGGTCGCAATTAATGAGGTTAGTCTGGCCTGTTTGCCAGAGTCTAGAGAGCCAAAACCCCCTGGATACAGCACTAAGCTCTCAGGTGCCATCATGTTTGGCATGCACACCTGCATCTTGCATTCAGCTTTCAGAGCAGCTCATTTCTTTCCCAAAACCTGGACTAGTCCAGGATTTAAGAAAATAGCTCAGTGTCTTATTTTGGTGAGTTTGCAAGTATGAAGACATCTACTGATCCCACCGCTGCTTGATACTGCAAGAGCGTTGAAAATCAATAAGGATCTTACTGCAAGATGTAGCCTGTAAAGCGTTGCTGGTTTTCAAGACAGAAAAGGGGACCCTCTTGAGAGGACAAGCCTGTCAGGCATTGAGTTTCTTGAAGAAAAAAAAATAAAATAAAATTCGTATGCAACTGATTTCCCCCTGGTAAAGCGGATTCACTAAGAACAAGGGCAGGAGCCCCTGACAGGGCTGGAGAAAAAACCCCACCAAACTTCCCATAGTTTTAAAAGCTTCATGGGAGAACCAGGGAAGTCCAATTTGCACTGAGGTCTGCTCTCACACGCACACTTGCTTTTGTCTCCAGAGGTAGTTTCACAAGCTTTTGGTTGGAAAGCCTCAGATGGCTCAGTCATGTTCATGTCATAGCCTGCAGAAGCAGCGGGACAGTGAAGAGGCAGAGATTAACATGAGCTTCCACTCGTGGAGAAGCTGCAGCCTCGGGACCTGGGTGTAACAGGGAGCTGTGTTCTAGCTAGAGGGGACGCTGTGTATTCTTTATGGGACAGAAATTTGGTGATGGAGCCAAATTCCCAACTGCTGTAAATAAACAGCTCTCTTTGGAAGTTAACAGACTGCACGCCCGGGTGGTGTGAAGCAGCCTGGCTCCACTCATGTCAGCCAACTGGATCCTCAGTGCTAATTGTCTATTGATTCTGGACAGAGCGATACCCATTTACTCTGCAGCCAACTGGGCTCTTGCTCCCCATCATTTACTGCATTTGTGCTTCTTCCTTTGTCTCTGCCTTTTCTCCTCCCATCCCCACATTCATCTTGCTTTGTATTTGCATCATTTCCCAGTCTCTCTCTCTCTCTCTCTCCTGATTTTCCACCCTTTTTCCCCAAATACTTTTTGTTGTCCATTTGCCCATCTCCTCTTCCTTGTAAAGACTTCTCTCTCGCATACCTCCCAGTTCACCTACTGTTTCTCCTCTATTTTTCCTCCTTCTCCTTTCCTCCGCATCTTCCCCACGTCCCTATTCCCCCTCTCTCAGCTTCCTCCATCCCTTCCTCCATCAGCTCTTTCCTCCCCGTGCTACGGAGGGACGGCGGATATACCACTGTCGATAGCTGTGATTTCTGCTAACTGCTTGGCCAGGGTCAAGGAGTTTTTTTCATTATCTTTTTATTGCAAACAGCCTCTGCATACAAGAAGCTCCATTAGTAAATATCGATGCACAGCAGGCTGGGCGCACATAGATTACCACGACACATCAAACAGCAGAAATGACAAATAGGCAGCTGAGCGCAGGCAGTAAGAAGAGCCGTGTTAACGTAAGCAAGAAAACAGAGCGAATGCAACAGGGGAAATAATTAAAAACAAATACATCGGCGGCTTCCCACCGCTGGAAAGGCAGACGGGAGATGGGGGCTTCCAACTCAGGAGTGGAATCTCCCACCGAGAGACTGCCGAAATTCTGAGTGCGCCTTCGCAATTTCTACAGCTGCTGCTGGCGCTCCGCAGAGCCTTGAAGAGGAGGACTCAGCAAACTTATTTCCAGGCAGAATTTGTTCCCGAACACAACGTTATTACAGAAACTTTGGTGCTTTCCACTAGGGGGTTGAGCGGGACTGTGTTCACACTGGGATCTGACGGCTTTGACCACTGTCTTTGGTGGGGTTTATGTCCAGGGCATAACCTCTCCTCTGCGTTTGTTTTGGTTGAAAATACTGTTTTGGTTGAAAATTTGGTTGAAAATACATGTTTTGGTTGAAAATACTGTTAGATGCACGCTAATGTGAATGGACCCAAACAGTAAAGAAAGAGAAAAGAAGAATATAAGCTAAAGAAAATAGAAAGGAAGATTTTAGGAAAGGAGAGAGGGACAGCGAAAAACCACTGCAGGCAACAGAGGGGGAATGAAGGAGAAAACTGGAGAAGTGGGAGCACAGAATGAGATGCTAAGGGGAGAGATGCAGAAATCAACAAATGTGTGATTACAAGGTAGAAGAGCAAGACCCAGGTTTCTCTTTGGTATACGTCAGTACAGTTCCATCAGACCCTACTGATTTATGTCACCCGAGAGTCCACTCCACTGACTTTCATGTAACTTTATGGATTGACACCACCTCAGCATCTGGCTAAGGCACTGTGGGCTGCAGTCCAAACAAGGATACATGATACATAGCATGATTCCTTTCTAGGGCACAATCTCTTTATTGCTTCCAATTCCCCAGACTATTAGCTAAATATAACTGGCAGAAGCTTCTGTTATTGTCAGCAGGTTTCCCATTCCCATCACCTCTCCGGACCATGCCCTGTGTCAAGCACCACAGCCACTACTTCAATGTCTGTCCTGAAAGATCAGATTTACTCACCTCTACTTATTCTTTTTTAGACCAATCTGAAGTTATTTTCTAACCTGTTCTGCACATCCCACTTCTTCTATTAAGTCTCCCTTACACCTTTCAGCTACAGCTGAGTCTTTAAAAACCCACTTCATGAAAAGTCCTATTGTTTCTCACAGAGATTTTTTTTGTTTTCCTGAGAAATGGGTGAATAAAACTGTCGTAGAACCATTTATGAAGACAAAACTAAGAGGATCAAACCCTCCTTGATTTTGCTTAGATCTTGGCCCAGGTCTTCATTTAATCCATGCAATTAATACGTTTCTTGGTTTTAGCGCTATCAGGCAACTGTTTGGCCCTGTACATTAATCTCAGGAGGCAACACAGAACCGATTAGAAACTGAAAGGAGATGGAGCAGGGTGTGCAAGACTAGTATTAAGTAAAAGAAGGAAAGCCTACTCTCTAAGGTATCTTTTCTGCACCGTATTTTTTTCCGAGGCCTCACGAATAGCATCCCTCTTCCCTGTGTGTAGTTCCTTAACTTCTGAGTTCTGCATGACTCATTGCCCCAAGCGGCAATGAATTGTCTGCCAGGTTGCTACTTCTGGGGTATTAACAGAATATTGAGAATCTCATTTCTGATCTCCCTTAAAACCGCTTGGTAAATGGATCTGGCTCAGAGAAAAGATGAAAATAATGTGTGCAATAAAAAGGCCCCCAAAAAAGGAGGAGAAAAAGAAAGAGAAATGAAAGAAAAAGATGGGATTTCCAGAGAGTCCTGACTGATCTCCACTTCATTATTGAAAGATTGGACTATTAAAGGGACACAGTAGGCCTGAAGGAATTGTGTGATCATTTGTGCAAATGGTAATTTCAGTGTTCAGTCTATCATATCCATAAACATAATGTGGCTGGGAGTGACATGAGTTATAGCAAATCCCTTTCCCAGGAGGCTCCATGCCACTTTGATGCAATGCCTGAGAATGCAGAGAGCTGGAAACTAAGAGATGCTTCCTCCCTCCTGTGCTCGCTCTCTCGGCTGAGCTGATGGGTGAAGCCACTCTGATTACAGCAGATTTGTGGAATTAAATGGAGGAGCCATAGTGCTGACAAAGAAACTGTTCCAATTCCGGAAAAGCTCATCCCTGTCTTGTACTTACCCGCTCACACAACCGAACATGCAAAATCTGCTCAGTAAATAAAGATGTGTTACTCTGGCTCAACGCACTACTTTGCTGAAGTGCTAATCCCAAGGGAAATGCATGCCAAACACTTCCCCCGCTTTACAGATGTGCTGCTTGGCTGTGTGTGTCCTCACACACTTGTAGGTGGGGGAATACATGTCCTAACATTGAGACATCACTCTTCTGCTCTTTGTGAACTCCGAAGCCAGCAGTGCCAACTGGGATTTTCAACCGTGCCGAGTAAAAGACGAACACCCTAATCCCATTGACCTTAATCTCAATCTGTTTTTAAGAACAGAGCATCCTTTCTCTGCTCTGTCTTCTTACAATCCTGGACATGATCTGCAGCGCTGCTGAGTTGCTGCGCAACCTTGTGATGTATAAATTCAGGTTAGACACTTTCCGGGATTCCCACGGACAGGACCACATCTTCTGTTATGGTCAAGCGATGCATCTTCCCTGTGTTATCTCCATCTACCCTTGCTGCGCCTGTGGCTCAAGAGGCTAATGCTTTAGGGTCTTGGCTCTACAGCCACCTGGGCCAGGACCTGGCCACAGAGCACTGTGTTTCCCCAATTCAGCACTAAGAGACAGCAAAGATCAAGTCTTCGCTGGACACAGACAGGATGAGAACAATTCTTACCTGTGGGCTACCAAATGCAAAATTGCTTTGTGGAGCTGAATGAAATTACTGGTGGGATTTACATTTTCAGAGTCCAAATACTACACTGATGTACATTCAGCAAAATAACAAGATTAACAAGCTTAAAGAAAGCCAAAATAGAGTGCTGTGACATCCAGGTAGGAGAACTGATAACTCTCGGACTGCTGAGACCCCATCAGCAGTATTGTGAATTCACCTTAATGCACTAAACCACCAGTTACTAAAACTCCGTCCTGGATAGGAATAGCCTTGAACTCAGAAAACAATCTTGTTCTGTTTCTGACCCATACAAATGAAGCTTTCAAACAATTTCTGCATTGAGATAAACACACACACACTGTCCCAGCTTTATAAAGGCAAAGGGCAGAAATTTATGCTTTATATTCATTGGTTCTAGAAAAAAAACCCAAAAAATTTTAAATGTCACAACACCGTGTACGTACTCATATAGAATTCAATTTATTGGATTCTTACTTGTGCAGGATTTTTGAGTAACTTTTTGAAGAAGAGGGGCAACATTGCATCAAATCCTGTGGCATGTTCTGCCATTGGGGTAGTGGTTTACTCGATGAGAGACAGCCTCACCGGATTGCACAAAAAAGTGAACGGATATCGGCTTTCTTGGTGAGTTTCTTTGGGTAGTGGACCCAAAAAACATTCTTTGCTCACTGTTTCTTCATATGCCTACACTTGACTACCCCACATACCAGGATCACATTTCACCTTAGCCTCATGTTATCATAAAAGTAGCTAAGATATCATCCATTTCTCTGCAAAGGGGTGAACTTCATCATTCTTATTTGGTCAAGCAGCGTTACCCTTGATTTTTCTGCTATTTCAGTTCAAAAACTTGCTTGGTTGGTTTTCTTTCTTTTTTTTTTTTTTTTTTGCTTTTGTTTTGCATCTTATCTTTCACAAGAAACAACCAATTACAAGGAAACATTTTCTTTCCTCAAGGTAACGTGACTGCAGTAGCTAAGGGAGAGATCTGCAAACAGGAGAACATGTTTCTCGTGTCCCAGGTTCCCATAGCATCAGTGAGCTCGAAGACCTTGTGCCTCTGTGCTTCTTCCTCACTATCTGTTTGGAAGGTTTATGACTTGCAAAGACAAATCTGCGTGTCCTACAACGTGGCTGAAAACACAAACCCATTAAAAAGTAACAAACGGTCTTCGTACCTCAGACCTTCCTGCACGGGGTGTTTCTAAGGAGGGTCTGGGCTTTCTAGAGCAACCAGAACAAAAGACTTAGAATTCCTTTCTCAGCCCACAGAGGACATTTAGTGATAGGCAAAGACATGACTCTACCTCCGCCAAGACATCATCCCCATGTCTGAGCTGATCAGTAGATGACTACAATTTGTTGTTTGCTGTAAACAACAGCAGGTGGCTTCACCAGAGAGCAGCTACTACGGATAAGAAGTTACAATGGGATTT
>NW_009649057.1:2500181-2554174 GCF_000708025.1 Charadrius vociferus
CCAGACAAAGCAAATCTGGGAGCAGATACGAATGAGGGACTTGGCACCGAGTCTGATCCAAACAAGAGGACTTTCCTGGGGCAAAAATTCATGCAGTCTATGATAAGGACTGCCAGAAATCCCTATCAGCCATGAAAGTAGAAAAACAGATTGGGTAAGAGAGTGCTGGAGAAAGCTGCAGATCATTAGTCTGCTTTGCCTGATTGCATGTGGTTTCTCCCTTGGCTCAGCAAAGCCAGCTCAATTCCTTTCCCTGTTAGACATTGGCCCAAATTACAGAGTTTACATCCAAACTTTACAAAGCATTAATATTTAGATGGTGGGTTATGTTTCCATCTATAATGCCTTTAATTTTATGGGGAAATAACATACATTCTAGTTTAAATGTCCTGGTTTTCAACTGCTTGGCTGGTTTCTCATCCGATTTCCTGCTGGTTCTGTTCCACCAGTGTAATTTCCAGACTCGATGGAGTAGCACCTGATCCTTGGCAGTCAAAGAGACCAGAATCAGGCCTCTTTTCAGCTGGACAGCGTGCTGGCTTTCAAAGTCAGGGACACAAAGGACCTCAGCCTGGTGGCTCCTGGGACCCATCTTCTGGTCCAAGAATAAAACCGAAACAGTTCCTGTATTTGAAGACAAAAATCTGCCTTTAACAGAGTCCCTTGCACGGTAGGCTTTTTTTGTGTGTGTTTTTGGTTTTAAACGTTCGGTGGATGAAAACAAAGCTGTTCTGGGAGATGAATTTCAGTTCCCAGAAACAAACTCTGCCTCCTTTGCGTAACCCCATGAAAACAAAGGTTGGGAACAGGAAACGTTGCTACAAACTACAGTGTCATTAATGGGCGACTCTGTAATAATCAGGTGTATTTATAAATCAGGAACAACTTTCCCAGCAAGACTACCTTCCATCACCTCCCACTGCATTATTGTTCCCTGCCAAATCTGTCAGCTCACGCTTGCATTGTTAATTGGGTGAACCACTCAAGGCAGGTGAGCAGCGAGGAGACAACCAGCAATTTTCTCCCGTGATCGTTTCTCTCTTTGGGTCCCTGCACTTGGCTGCCTTCTGCCCACACGACCTGCTTTCCCCCCAGCCCAGAGGTGAGCCCGGGAAAGGCACCTATGGGGAGAAAGAGCAGAAAATAAGGGGGGAGAGAGAGAGAGAGAAAGCAAGAGTGAAAGGGCAAAAATTGCTGAAAGCCTCATCTGTAGCTTTCAGCATCGCGGGCAGATCTTTTTACTGACTTCAGAGCGAAGGGGATGGAAATGCTGTAAGTAAAAGGATCGACAGGGAAAAAAAAAAGCCCCACTTCTTTTCCACTTCCCTCCTTCCTCGCCTCTTCAGCCCTCCCCCCTTCCTTCCTCCGCTTGCTTGGGAAATTGCTGTACGACCGAAATCCACAGGCAGCTTCAGCTCCTTCCCCTCTCTCTTGACCTTTTCACAGTTCTAAGGGTTATTTAATGAGCTTAGAAAAATAATGCATCAGTTAATGGCAGAATCCCTGGAAGGGTAGCATTATCAAGTTTCCCTTTCCTCCTCCTCACCCTCACTGGAGGTCTCATCACCTTCAAACCTCCACTTCCAGCTTGCTTTCTTGCGTACTTTAAAATGTCTTCAAATTAGTACCACTTTATAAAATGGAGAAAGAGATCAGCGAGAGGCCTGGAAAGGGGCATTTAAATGTTGCACTTTGAAAAACATAGTCACAGAGGTTTGATCTTCTTAAGCTAGTGAGAATGAAAAGTAATTTCTTTAAAATCAGGGTATGACAACTGATGTACATCAGGAGACATACTAATGTAGTCACACTATTATATCTCATAGAAGAGGCCACTAAACACTGAAAAATAGAGAGGTGATACGATCACCTATTGCCAAAAGATTGGTACAGCCTCATCCATGCCATAAACAGCTCAGCAATCCACACAAAATTAAGAAAATTTGTTGTAATAAATCTAGATTCAGTTTCAAGGGACTGGAATTCAATAATTCAGCCACTTCTCCAACAGAGACAAAATCTACTGTCCACGGGCACTATGAACAACTCATCTGTCTTTCCAAAATGAAACTTCCCATGGTTTCCAGTGACACCTGAGACCATGTTATAATCCGATGCAGAATCCGGAGGATGCACCCAGTTCAGAAGACAAAACAAAGTACCCCTGGCAGCCTAACCCTCCTTTTGAAATATTTTTGGGCCTTGAATGCAAGAAAAAGCTGGCAGTAAGGGTATCTAAAATGATATCATTACATGGAAACTTTGAAGTATCAGACTGATCGAAACCAGAACTGAATCTTCACATCTATGTGTTTGCTCTTGCAGGTAGCCACTCCATGGAATATCCTTAAAATAATCATTCTTCATCTAACAATTAATTGGGCCTTTCCATGTGTAGATTCACCCTTTTCACTATAAGGATCCAACTGAGGAATCACCAGTAGATACCAGTTACCTTAGACCTCAGGTCAGCATAAGGACAACCGTCTCCAAGCTGACTCAATGCACGCAAGATCTGAGTCACTCTCTGGAGGAGGCTCTTTACAATAATTATAGGGGCGTCTAGTATGACTAAATCCCGAGGGTAAGTACCTCCATTTAGTGTCTATAGTTAGGTGGGATGAGTCTCAGGTTTTTCTCCCCCCTTGAAAGGCTTTGCAGAAGAGCTCTCTCTTCCGACTTTGAGAAGCCTGTTTATATTTTTCAGCTTGAATTTAATCATGGCTGGTTGACATTCATCTCTTCTTGTGTCAATGTTACCCCTGAGCTTAACAAATCATCTCCTCTGGCATTTTGAGTCCTGTTCATCTTCTCTACATACCCCTCAACACCCTGTGTTTAGCAACAACAATTGTTTATTTGTCTTAAAAATTCAAGTCTTTGACTCTCCATCCACTCGATTATCCCATCAGTCCTTCTCTGAACCTGCTCTTACCTGAATTAGTCTTCATTGGACACGGATGCCTAGAACTGTACATAGCATTACAGATGAATGTGTACCAGGCTCTTATACAAAAACATTTCCATTTCTCTTGCTTTATTAGACACACGTTGCCTTAGGCATCTTAGAATTTGCCTTTCCACAGTTCCATCACGTACTGATACCTCTTCTAAGCTCGTCTGACATAGCCAGGTATTTCTCAGGCTCATAAACATTGTTTTTCCTACACAGATTTCTCAGTTCACTTGTCCAATAATCATCAGCACTGTGGTACAGGCAGATTCCACTCAGTTTATACCAGCTTTTTCTATCATTCATCACTGGTATTTTGTGCTAATTTCCATTATTAATGAATACAGGACTGGTACTTGAAGAATTTTGCTACTAACCACCCCCACTGAAATACTTCCCTTCTTGGAAGAGTTATGTCTTTTTGTAACACTCTTCTGATCATATTTAAATTCATTTTGCCCACCTCTGCCTTAATGAGTATTTCTCATATTGCATGTACCAAATGTTTCCAGCTTATTTGGATACAGATCTAAATTACATCAAATAAATAGATAGAAATTAGTTAACTTCTCAAAGCAAGATACCACATTATTCTTTCATGGTATTTTCCCAGAATAAGTGTTGTGATCCATCTTACACCATTTTAATTATTCTGCCATTCAAAGTTGTTCTTGCGTACTACAGAGGTCACACTAATAGACTTACAAACGCCTTGATCAAATTTTTCTAAAATACATGTGCTTACTATTCTTCCATCATGTAATATCAACCTGCTACTGAACCAACATTCTGTAAAACAGCTCTTTCAGGTATCAGAAATGAAAGCAATTTGTTCCTCCCATTATCATCATATCAAGCAGTTTGAATTTTACTTCTACTTCTACCTCAGCTATAGTAATTTAAGTGTCCATACACTCCTTCCCATTCATGTCCTGCCTTTATTCTATGGTCATTATCAACATCCTTACTGAAATTGAAAGAAAATTATTCATTTTGTTTTGAGGATGACCGCAGATTACTTTTAAACTTGGTCCCATTCTTCCTGCATGGTGCGAGTATTTCTTCTCTCATTATATTCTCCTTATTTCTATGGGTAAGGAATTTCTACCATTTGTTTTAATTTCCTCTGCAAAGAATTTCCTCTGCGAGGAAATTAAAACCTTGACATTTTGCAATTCTCACTTTATCCCCACAGCTCATCTGAGATGTTGATCTCATTGCTGATCAGTCCCTTTCTTTATAGGTCTACTCGTAACCCAAGTGGGCATCTGGAAACCTTTCATTTTTCTGTTGTCACAGAACATTTATCCTTTTGACTTGCTGAATCCACCTAGTTGTCTGATGGTTTTAATCTAGAGAATTACACAATACGTGCTCTTTTATCCTAGAATCTCCAGCTATTTCCCTTGTGTTAAAATAGCCAGTTACATTCAAAAAAATTAATAGAGCTATTTCTAGAGTTAGGAGAATGATCTTATTCCTCAGAACTTCCAGGGAGAGAAAAAACAAAGTTACTCACTCTAATTAGAAGTCCACGTGCTGCCCAGAGTATTGAATAGAGCTGGAGTGATTTCGCCAGCATACCCAAAGGACAGAGGCTGTAACACAGGTCAAGTTTATCTGAAAAACATGTTTTTGAATATTGAGGTCAGATTCACTCCTATAAAGGGAAGCAAGAAGAAATACTTTTGTCTATGCATTACATAAGTTTACTCAAAAGACATTTGTAACATGTAGAGCAAAGAATGTGTGGGTTTTTTTTTCCCCTAGTGTTCTGCACAAAGATGACTTCACTTTAGTAGATAAAGCCATTTCTTTCCTCTTGGTCTTAAACTGAAACGCACATCTGAAAACTAGATTTAACTGTGATTATCAGTTGGGAAAAAAACTGAGACCTAGATTTTAATTCAGGCCTTATGGATCTGAATTCCCATTTGCTTTTATACTTTGAATATGGTTTAAAGTCAGACCATTCAGCAGTCAGTAAGCTTACTGCCCAGATAAGCCATTTTACTTTACCTTCCAGTACCTCCCATCTAACCCAACCCACTCATTTGGGACCAAGTGTTGTAGGACACAAATTGCACGGAGAGGCAACATCATCAGTCAGCCCCTCTCATTTTTGTGGTTCCTGGGTTCCCCCTGTTGGATGGTTGTACTGGATATTTAGAATATTTATTTAAAATATTAGAATATTTAGAATATGCATTGTCACTCGTTCTGCAGAATTCCCTTTGTATCACACATACTAACACACAGCGTCTGCCAGCGTACACATAGCTGCTCCATGGAGACCAGGGACTTTAAGGACTGTCAGATGACTGGAGCTGAATTACCTAGGGGTTCCTTCTCCTTGAATTATTCTACTATGAAATTCTCATCTGCAGGCTGCAAAGGGGAAACGACAGAGAGAAAAGAAACAGCTTCTCCCTGTCTAAACTTTCTGAGGAGCCTGTCGTGCTAAGTACTGGCCTGTCTCCTCTCGTTTGCGTTAACAGTGTCTAAATCAGTCTTTCAACTCACTGCCTTCCACAGGAGGAGCTGAGCCAGCAGCACAAATGGACCCTTAAGTACAAGGGGCTGGAGTGAGCTATTTCCATACATACTTGCAGGTAGACAGAGGAAAAAAATAAAGAAAAAACAAAGTACTCTTAGCTTTATGTTTCCATCTCTCATTTCCATTAGTGCAAACCTAGAAACCCCCCAGCCCTTTATTCTTACATTAAATACACCTCAAAATAGCTTTAAAACTGGTCTCAATCTTAATATCAAAAAATAACAACCTGGAAAAAAAGCTTTGTTTCCATCCACCAGTGACCGGCTGGTCTGGTGGTGCTTTAGCTGCTGCTCTTCCAAGTTTCTTGCTCCGGTCTCAGAAAGAACAGCACGAGACTCCAGACACAGCTAAGAGGCGCAAGGTCTGAGCAAAACAGAGGTCATCCGGCCCTTAAGAAGTTTGTCTCCTGAACCAGCATTGAGGGACACCTGTGAGGAGCTGCCATTGCCCTTCCCTTGACTCCAGCTGGCAGATGAGCCTAAAGAGCAAAAGCTGTGTCCTCCAGGGCTGGTAGCTCAAATGGCCTCCGCCTATTTCCCATTCACAGGGGAAAAGAAAGCCAGGAAAGCAGGGGATGGGGATGGGGATGGGGATGGGGATGCGGATGCGGATGCGGATGCGACAGAGCTTTGGGGCTTTGACCTGGCCAATACGTTGATCCAGCTGGACACAGACAGCAGGAAGGCAAAGAAAAGCCAATCTTTGGCTCTCGCAGCCTTGGGTGCTCTGTGACACCGCTCTGCCTCGGCGTGCCTCTCGCTGCTGGGAGCTCTCTCTTCGCAGCGTTACAGTCACCAAAAAGGAGAGTAAGGGCTCTCTTGCTAAAATTGCTTTCATTTAGAACTATTTATCAGCATTTTCACACCATTTTTCAACCACTCTCCTCAGCAGCGCTGCGCAATGCAAATACCTCCAAGTCATCACTGCAAGCCGAAAGAGCCCAGCCTGATAAAATATAACACAGGAGGCAGGGAAATTCAATTACAAGAGGCTGGCTGTGCTGGCCCCAGCTTTTTGCTGGGCTTCAAAGGGGGAGGGATAACAGGTAGACAGATTTTGTAGACATGTGTGCTCAATCATTGTTGCTGCTGAGCTCTCAGAGGCAAAGCGATGGGTCGGTTTGCCCAAGACTGGGAAAATTTAACTCCTGTCATACGACCCATTGCAAAAGCTGATACTTCATTTCAGTCCCACCTGAGCTTGGTTTTGAGGACTTACATTAGGCAAATTTCACCCTTAAACTCTGCCCAAAGTGGTCAGAGATGAAATTTGAAATGTTTCTTTGATTTGAGGTTGGAATGGTTGGAAAAAATCTTCAGTCATAGCACCAAGGCAAGTAGGGACATTTGCACGTCTGCCTTATCAGTCATCACACCCAGGTAAGTAAAAGGCGCAAGTTCTCTGTGCATATTTCTCTGCATATGTGAAATTAATCCCAGAAAGTTGAAGACCCGATAGAAGAACTATTCAATATTATATCAGCAATACGCATTAGCTGGATGTGAGCAATTCTCCAACCGTATCCTACTCCCTAACAAACTGGCAGGACACTTAATTTCTTTCCATTGCATGCCAGAATGCACAAGAGAGTGTCATGAAATTCCAGGGCAGAGCTGTGGTCCTGGTACAATTTCCAAAACCTGCAAAGTCTCTCTTGTGGCACTTTCCTAATTCAGGACCTTCATTGTACGGCAAGAACAAAGCTGTCTCCTTTACGATATTCCTTTAAAACATAGTACAGTCCTGTGGCGCACTTCAGATTTTTTTTCCTCTTTTCTGAATACACACGTACATACGTATGCATACATACATTTTTTTGCCTGTCCTTTGAGTAATTATTTTTGTTCCAGCAAAACTGGAACAAGCAGAGCAGCTACAAATATCTTTGAAGCTTTTAGAGAGCAGGCAGCAGCCCACACACCAAGCTGCTTGGAGAGAAAAACTTGACATGATGAAATTCAGATGCCTCTTCCCGACAGAGAAGTGCAGCCTGGGCAGGCGTCGAGCCGGGGCGAGCACTGTGCCTGGTGTCACCGGCTCCATCCCTCGCATCCCCGCATCCCTGACACCCCACACGGGCGGCTGGGGCCCTCCCCACTTCTCTGCGTTGAGATGGTTCCCTGGGGGAATACGGGGAAGGGGGACGAATGGGAAAATTGCACTTGGCTTCCAGGATGTGAAAAGAAGGAGCTGACAGCATTTGCTGCACAAGCCTGTGCTCAGGATAACACGGAGAGTATCCGTTACTTCTGCTGCCATGGGACAAAGAAGTTAGGAGCCTCTAGCATGGAGATGTGTGTCTGAAGTCTCTGCGATGTTCCAGCAGCACATACAAGAAGTTGTAGCGTATTACAGACCCTCCGGCACTGATACATACCCATAACAGCTCAGCCGCATTCCAGGATCCAGGAACCTCCTCTGCTGAGACATGCGTTCCTTACCTCTGCTTTATTACCAAAGAGCAGCCCAGAATCTCCGACTTTGAAACACCTGTGAATACCCTGTCGTGTGTTCCGCCAGCAGCTCCCCCAGCCAAAGCCGCACACGCAGTTTGTTAATTCTGACCGTACCCTCCAGAAGCGCAAAGTCTTATTACTACTATCCATTACCTTGGGTAAATATTGGAACAGCAGCATTCAGAACACAATGCACCGGGATGCAAACGCGTTCAGCCTCAAGCCCTGAGGATCCTACTGAATTTTTACGCAGGAAAACTACTCTTTGAGCCCATGGGTCCGTGGCGATGCAAGGAATTAACTTGGCCTCACCTACAGAGATTCAAGGACATTGAGATGTGGCTGCATTGTCTATTTGTGACAAGGCTTAAGCACCTGCTTAATTTTAGGCTGGTTCTTAAAGCTCACAAAAGTGCTTTCCTAAGGGGTGTTTTCCTGTCCTGAATGCCAATGCACTTACAGCTACATAAAATCACTATCGGTGAGAGAAGAGAATCCTCTACGGGCAGAAAAGTTTTGGAAAAGCAGATGTAAAGAATCCATTGCCTCACGCTAATATTCCACTTTGGAAAGCCAATTATTATCCCTAAGGATTTGAATATTCTGTTATGGGAAAGCAGTTGTTTGAATAGATGTGTGTGAGGGAAGACACACACACACACACACACAAACCCTCACACAAAGGATATTGATTCAAACTGTATTTATGATTCCTCAGACCTTTAAGAAATTGATTTTAGACTGTTCTACCTCTCTGTCTCACTCCAGCTAAAAATCAAAGCTCAGTGTAGGATCCCTTAAAGAACTTTTCTGATAGAGAAAAAAAATAATAAATTTTCCTAAAGTTTGTGTGAAAAAAAAAGAAAAAAAAAAGAAAGCCGAAGAATCCTGTGGATTTAGTGTTCAATATTCTGTCAAAAGTCTTTTCAAAGAAACAGAAAACTTAGAAATGGTATTTAAAAATAAACAAGCAAACAAACAGAGCTCCACTTCTTTCTCTCCTTTTCAAGTATTGCGTTGTATTTATTTTCTGTAAGTTCAGACAACAACTTGATTTTGCAATTCTTCTTTCTCTGTCGCCAAAGTCTTCCCTGGAATTTAGTGTTCTCACTAAGACTTTTTTAGACTTTGTGACAGTGTGCTTTCCCCCTCCCTCCCCCCAGGTGCCACCCTGACCTTTACCTCCCCCGACCCTGCCCAGGCGGTGGCCACCCGCGCTGGTCACAGTGGTGCATCTAGTCCTGATGGTGGCACCCGCCTCTACGGGGGTTCAGGGAGACAGATAACAACCCAACAGCCCAGGGGTGACTCTAGCAATGCTGACACTGCAGTCAATATGTAAATATGTCCGTCATCCCACCCCATAACGGGCAAACAGCCCAGAGCCCGTGGAGCTCTCCTGCATGGCCGCGGGCTGCGCGCCAGGATCTCCCCTTGGGCCGGGACACTGCGCGGTCCTCGAGGTTCAGAGATTCCCTGCCCCAGCAGGTCCTCGGTGAGTGACTGACAGCACGCTAAACTTTGAAATCTTAGCTAAGTGATGTAAAGGATTGATGGCGCATATATAATCCTTTGGACAGAAACTGTTGACTGCGTCTGGGACGAGGGCTGGATGGAGGTGCACCACAGCTCCTCTCTGAGAAGGGGTTCAGCGAGCAAGGGGGCCTCCCTCAACCCCCCTCGACGGGAGGCTCTCCCTGCCGGTTCTGTCTGACACTGGCCTCTACGCTGTGAAGAACCAAGTGTGCCTTGGCAGCTCGGATCTTGTTAAAACACCATCACGTTTACCGGCAAATTTTGTTAAATCCCTGTTTTATATCAGGGATATATTTATGTACTGCTGCTTCTCTCTACGAGTGAAGTGCATCGCTCCATCCGCAACAGACTTACCCAAACTTAAAGTTACAAAATCGCCCCTGCGGCAGCCATCTGCACTGCCACGTATCTGCCAAATTGAATTCAGGCTAAAATTCAGGCTTTGGACCTAAATAAACAATCTGTCTTTATTAAGCAAACGCTTAAGAGTTTGCTCAACTTTTAGCTCAGTTTTAAAATACAGACTGCAATTTTGCTGAGTTTTGAATGTTCTGATGAGCAAACGCACAAAGCGACCGCTTGTGCTTTGAAGGAGTTTTTGTCCTGTTAGCTGCTGCCAGAGCTCCCACAGGCTCCAGCAAGACCCACATTACTACCAAGTCACCACAAACTCAAGCTTCAATGTCTGACCACAAGAAAGTCTTACTTGAGCACAGAAAGACATATAACATGACAATAGTTTTTCAGGTATGGGCCACTGATTTCTTTCAGCTCCTATCATCTTTATTTTCAGTAGCCCCTGTGCTTTCTGCCCAAGTCAGTGTCTTACCCATCGAGGGGATCCACTTCATTTCATTCTAAGCACCAAGCACCAGCTAATTATAAACCAAACACAAATTAAACCCATCTTCCCATCCTCCTCTCTGAAACCCCTAATTGCCCATTACCCTGTATTGTGCTCTGACACAAAAGTAATTCTACTAAGTGGGGAGTTTTGTTGTTGTTTTTTCTTTCATAAAAACTGTTAATTTGCTATTAAATCTCTTGTTGAAAGACTAATAGCTTAATGAATGCATTAAACATGTGCAAATTAGTTTTTTTTTACTGCATTACTTAGTTGAAGATTGAAAGGGTATGATACATCATCGTTGGCTCAGTAGGATTTAATGAGGCATTAGACCATCTTCTGTCTTGGAGGCCAGACTTATGAATGATCCCCAGAATTGCACAGGCAACACTTGTCCCAGGTCCCTCTCCCTCTAGCGACATATATTTTCCCCTTTCCTTTTTCTTCTCCCATTGCCGCTGATGTACGTGAAATAAAAATGTAGTTTCCAGATCAGTTTTATAATGAAAAGTAGCCCATTGCTGATGACAAATGTTGTTTACAGTCACTAGAAAAGAAGGTGGAATGGTGAGTGAATATATTAGAGGAGAGGATAGCTTTTATATTCATTATACTGCCATTTTGGGCCTGCGAAGACACATAACCTTTCCCTTTCTCCCTCCATCATACAGTCACTTTCAGATGTCTACATTAAAATAAAAAGCTGCAGGCGGTGTGCTTTGCATTAGCTGCTATCAATGAAGAAGACATTTTCCACCAGTCAAACAGAGCTCCTTGTGGGAATACCATCCCTCGAAACGCGCTTACTGAGTTTTTCCTGGATGCTTTCCCTCCTCTGCCTCTCCCCAGGCTCCTTCCTGCTCCGTACGAAAGAAAAACTGCGTAAGACAACTAATAAAAGCCAGTGGAAGGTCCTGGTCCTTATCAGTCGTACAGGAGAGAGGCGTTAGCCCATCAGGGGGATGTAGGACAGCAAGAGTCATTGGTGCCTACTCTTCGGAGAGGATTATTTGGGAAGATTTTTAGAGCTCTGGGCCCTGAAGTGAAAGGCACAAGCCCCATCTGGTGAGGATAGACAGGAAGGACCCTGAACTCCAACCAAAATTGCATTTGAGCTGGGGGAAGCCGGGAGGATGGCCTCAGCCGGACACGGTTTGCAGAAGCTTGCAGGCTTCCAGCACGGAACCAGAAGACACCGTTTCTGGAGAGGAAGATTTTGAGTGTGGAAAGATGCGAACGGATTTGGAGGAAAATCTCTCCTGTGAGGCCTGGTAGACTTTTGCTGTTCAGGGAGAAGTGGAGACAAAAGGAGGAGGATGAGGTTTGTGGAAGAAAAGAGTTTTTTCTTGGCAATGACAAAAAAGAAACTGTTAATTTTGAGAAAACTTAGGTAAATTAAATTCCAGGAGAGGGATGCATAGTTTTAATACTTCTGAGGTTGTGTCTGTCAATTAACAGAGGAGGAGGTCTGTGGAGAGGCGGCTGCAGG
The DNA here is from genome assembly GCF_000708025.1 of Charadrius vociferus. Classification (NCBI taxonomy): domain Eukaryota; kingdom Metazoa; phylum Chordata; class Aves; order Charadriiformes; family Charadriidae; genus Charadrius; species Charadrius vociferus. Next base: position 2,512,020 of record NW_009649057.1, read on the forward strand.
ACAGCCATGAGCTGAGATGTTCTGGAACAAACCCAGAGTCAGACAGGCTGGCACCTATCCCACCCTCACGTCTTTACTTATAACTACTATATGCCATGATCAAAAGGCTGTCAGATACTAATAAAGTCTTAACGCATCATCTTTCATTCACACTGACTCATGCGAGACGTTTTGGGCATCCAAGTTTACTGGGTCATATTCCTCGGCTCCTTCTGTAGCCAGCAAAGAAGGATTAGCTCTTTCAGATTTGGAACAGATAAGTTTGGATCCTGGCATGAATTATCTTTTTTTTTTCCAAGTCTTTCTCTGCTGATTCTACAAGGAGCTTTAGGGGTTCCAGCCAGTTATCTCCAACACCCAAGTCTGAACTTAGGCAGTGAATAGCTTTGTAGGACTATGATTTTATTCATCTCTGCAAACCCAAGTATTTGAAAAGCAGCAGGGCTCCGCTGCTGCAATTAACGGCTTATGGTTAGACATTATCTAAGGGCCAAGAAGAGCCACAGGGTGTAGAATTACCGCTATACCCGTGTGTTTCCATCTGAGCTGGTACTCTCCACTGGCCTGAAAGGAATCTCCTGGAAGGGGCAGGTAAGGGAACATCAGAATTAAAATGAAGTTCTGATTGTATGGAAATCTGCAATAGTGTGGCCACGGTATCATCGCTGGTGCTTTCCGACTGTGTTCATATTGGGTGGAACCTCCTCTGGTTTGCATTGAAGCCGAAGCAGGAGGAGTCAGGCAGTTCCTGTCTGAGGGATCTAGCTTTTAGGGGAACGCACAAAGACAAGAAGAACTCATGTCTGCTCAGGAAACTTTCATGTTCTACTGAGTACTAAGGACATGCCTCATTTGGCCCCAGTCCACTGACACATTCATTAATTTGTTAATTAATTGGAATGTAGCTTCTGAGCTACATTTAGCCAACTAACATACAGGGGTTTAGTCTCGCCATCCAGGTGCATCCAGGGGGTGACTGGCATCTGTAGAAGACAGATTATTCATCCCGTTTATCTGGATATCAGAGTTGGTATGAGAATAGCCATTCTGTGAGAGGTATAATGCTGTGCACAGACTTTCGAAAGATCCTGAACAACCAGCCTAGACAAAATATCTGACTCTCAGGTGGTTAATGAAATGAGGTGGATCCCATCCCACCAACGTCGGAGAACAGTTCCATTAGCACTCTCTATTAATACACTGACAGTGTAGAATAATACCATCATAAGTTCAGCTAATCTTTTTGCACCTCATAAGTTATGAAAATGTTTTACAGGTTATCAACAGAACTCACTTCACATATAATTAGGAAACATTGGATTTAAAAGCCTGCGTGAATGCTGATTGTTGCTCTTTAGAAATGCAGCTATTTCCACGGGGAGAGAATGCAGTCCGTGTACCTTACAATAGAGCTGTTGTTGAAAGCACATATATCCATACACAAGAAGTAGTGGAAGATCGTCATTTTTAAATATTTAAACTCAAAGATTCCTGCATGGGAGGTTACAAACAACTTTTTTTTTTTTTTTCCCCCCAGGACAATTAGAAATCAGAGGTATTCATTCAAACCTTTAAGAACTGTGAATAATTGTACCTTATACACAGGCGAATACTGGCACATGCGCTATGGAAGAGGATGTGTCCCTGCTATTTAAACTAAACATTTCTGCATTTGTATTGCCTGTAGTCTGGGCTCACATTGTTACCTGCATACAGCGCAGCAACGACGCACAAGGTCAGTGGTAGACCGCACTCCTATTGTTAGTGTTTGAAGAGGGAACATTTTATCCTTCACAACAAATCTACATATAGGCTATTGAATGAAATACAATAGCCTCACTAAATTACTTCGTCCATTAGCTAGATGCCTGTAAGAAAAATAAAACAGTATATTTTTGTATGATCCATTATGGATTGTGAGGTAAACAACTTGCATTCAGGGGAAAAAAACTAGTATCTCGTCCCAAAAGCAGCCAAATTCTGGCATTCAAAGGGAGGTGGGAAATGTCTTTCAGCATTATTTAATATGCTTTAAGAAGCCAAGATGATCTGAAGTATCAGTGCTGTGTACACACAACAAGGGAGAGAGTCTCTGTTCCAGGGGCTCTGTGATTTGAATTAGTTGATCTAACATGCGCTCCTCAGAGTGAAAGAGGGTATCAGGGGGCAAAGAGAGCTGGGGGCTCCCTGGGGACTGGGCAGTCAGGAGGGACCCCCTGGGAGCTGGCAGGGCAGAGTGTCAGAGCGTGGGATGCATCCCGCCACCCCAACAAGGGAGCAGGACAGCCGTGGGGCAGCCAGGGCAGACCAGCATCCCACAGCATCTCTGGGGCAGGGACTGACATCCCCAGGTTGGGCTGGAACAGGGCTGCGGGTCCATGGGGCAGGCTGCTGTGCGTGGGATGGAGTCCCTGCATTTAGGGATACCAATCTCATACCTTAAAGATTTCCAGACTTTCTGTGAGCAAGAGCAATGATGGGAACAGTAGCAGGCCAGCATCACCTCTAGCGTCAGCCCAAGCAGCAACCACTGCGTTGCTGATAGCATACTACCAGGTCCTGAGGGTTACGTTGCAGTTCCTCCACCTCATTTTGTCCCAGAACAGGTAGTGATAACGCTCCTTGCTTTTCATTCTGACCCAGTGGCTCCCAAACCCTTCTCACAACACCGGCAAATGTGCTCCATCAGGTAAAGAGGTAAAAGCCTCGCTATTGAAGGGAGGAGGTTGAGACACATATTTTCCTTTATCTTTCTCTTTTTTCCCCTCTCAGACTCTGCTGATGAAGCCTCTCTTTTCCTCCCCAGTATTCCTCGTTTCCCTTTGAGCTCAGGACTCGGCTGCCGTTCTCAAAAACCTGATGTGCAGGTGACACTTCAAGGATGCAATCAGAAAATGTCGTGGGGGATGGAGGAGCAAGAGATGCTGACACAGAAAAACTATTCTATTTTAAGCAGGCCAAGTGCATGCCTACTCCCGGCCTTCGAATTCGCAGGGCTGCCTGCTCTGTGTGCCATGAATCATCCCAATCTGGCTGGGAGAGTTGGACTCCTTTCCCCAGGCTCCGCGGCAGCAGGCTGACAAGGGTGCAACGAATCCCCCATTGGGGTTAAGGCAGCTGGGTGGGTTTGCCGGCTCTGCTTGGAGCAGCAAGTGGGCTCTTGGTGTCATCGGGAGCTGTGGCACAGCAAATGGGATGTATCTGGCAAGTGGATGGTAACTCGTGAATCTCCTGAAGATGTCACTGAAGTGGCAGTAACTGGCAAAGAGCTCTCATCACAGCGAGCACTGCAGCGGGGGTGCTGGAGGTAAAAGGGGGCCAAGGAGGGACAAGGGGAAACCTTTGAGGAGAGGAATGAATGATATGCTCTTGGCATAGGCCTTCCCTTGCAGCTAAACTCATGTCATCATCATCATAGAATGGGTTAGGTTGGAAGGGACCTTAAAGATCATCTAGTCCTCCAATCCTTTCCCATTAATAATTTGGGCATTCTCCAGTGAGGAACGCCACTGAGTCTTTGACCTGTGAGAAAGCGCCACTGTATGGACCAAGGAGAGCTGGGACTGGGCTAGCACCGTGGCTACCCCATCCATGATCCTGCTGTGACTGAACTGGAATGGCACGCCCCATATTTTGGAGCATACAGCAAGTGAGTAAAACTCCGTCTATCTTGCATAACAGGGAAGACAGATATTTGCATTATAAACATAGTCCATAGGTGGGGAAAGATTTCACCATTTCATATGCGCAGAGATTACCTCAAAACAGGAGCTGAGACTGGAAGAGAAGCTCCCCGTGACCTGTCAGTACACGCTGCCTTTATCCTAGTCTTCAGAGCATGTAATCCTATAGAGCCACCACTTTTTTCTCTCTTTTGTTCAGGATTCAGAAAGCGTAGCAATGAGAAGGTGGTTGACCTTCCAAACATCGCACTCAAGTGACTCTTCATTGTGAAGGTAACTCAGACCCGTGCCCAGTTAGGAGTGTTAGAACTCTGGTGCACGGTGGAGAGCAAATTGTTCTCTTCACACCACTCATGCATTGTGTCACCATCTAGTATTTGTCCCTGCAGGTCTTTGGGAACCACTTCTAATTCCTGGAAAGGAAAATAAGGGATGTTCTTGGAGGAAGGACGGGATAGGTAACAACCTGGGTTACTTATTGGCATTGTAATTATTTGCACGCTCTGGGCAAGGAGTCTGAGGAGAGTAAACAAAACCTGAAGGAAAGAAACACAGAATTATCACAACAGAGCTTGTTTCGAGGCGCGCAGAATGTGATTGCTTTTCTTACGGGTAGGAGACCAATGTGAACCAAATGCCACCAGGTCTGAAGCAGAAGACGTTTGAATGACGTGCCCCATCCCGAGACCCGAACTCCTGTGAACGGGGCGTATTACACACTGCTGAGGCAGCTCAGCCCTTCGGTGGGCGTTTGAGCCTGACTCAATTAAAACACAAAGCAGGTAAAACCAGGAGGAAAGCTCATTGTTTGTTTATCAGACGTAAAGAACATGTATAGTCTTCGGATTATAGCCTGGCGCTGCGAGGGCTTCTGCCGCCCAGGCCCTGCTATCATCGCAGCCTGCTCTGATGCCAGGCCGATAGAAAACAATACCGCAGAGCCGACGGGCAAAGACGCATCCAGGTCACAAGGCGGGAGGCAGGGATCCCACAGGCTGATGTTGGCTTTGAAGCTAATGAATGCAAGAAAACAGAGAGCCACTAGAGCGTGAAAAGCACGCCTTTCAACTGCAGCGGAATTAACTTCCCTCCCGCTGCCCGTGAGTCGGGCAGAGCCCACTTGATGGCACCTGGTTTGACTACACTCTCGCTGCTACCCGCAGCTCTTCCCTCGGCACCAGGAGCCCAAGCAGAGGTGGACATCACTGTCAGCAAAACTCTTGTCATTGCAGTTGTGTTGACTAATCTTTTAACCAAAACTTATACACCAATCATCACCGGACAGAAATACCATCCTATTCACCCACTCACGTACCCAGTGTCTGATTCATTAAGAGTTGCCCTTCGCTTACCACCTTCCCTCCAAAATACTTCCATGTATCTGTTAAGAATTTCACTAGAAAACATCCCCCTAACTAAAATCATCTCGCGTCTCCAATTTAAGCCATCGTTCAAAACTCCTCTCTAAAATTAACAAAAGTTTTCTGCACGACGTTAGAGCCATGTTCTGCTCTACAGCCTGTTTCACCACCCTCAGCCTATCTCTAGTTTCTCTGAATCAAAGCAACTTCCACGGCATCGCGTTCCCCGGAGGCAGCTTGTCTCCTGAAGCTTTTTCCACTGCCCCAGCACCGTCTCCCTTTCCGTCTCTCCAGATCTACTTCTTCTGCTGCAAATTCAATTAAAGCCTCTCTGGGAGCCTCATGATCAAGTCAATACAGTGACCAAGGGTAGGATGGGTTAAACTGAGGTTTAAGGTGAGGAGGTACGTGAGGGACTGATAGGAAGGCAGGCGTTGTTGTTAAGACACTGGAGAGGCAGAATTCATCACTCCTCACTTTGGTATGTACAGTCTGGGTGGCTACTTTAAAGGTAGGTGTCCGTGCTCCCAGTACAGCCATTACAGACCCAGCCGGTGCACTCTCATCCTCAAACCCGCTGACTGTGCCAGTAGATCTCCATCAGCGATAACAGAAATTGATAAGGTGCACTATCTCATACTCCATCCAATTGGGTATGCGATTCCGGACGCATGAAATAAGCTCATCTGTATGGTCTGTACAGCCTTTTCTCCCAATTACCCTGCAGCTGTATCTGTTCCAAAAATAACAGCTAGCTCCTTTGCATTTTGTGCTTGTGCCATCATAATTAAAACAAATTCCAATCTCCAAACAGCAGTTGTAGGAGCCCATCAATTTTATGGGGGGGAATGGACAAACGCTTTTTCCAAATTATTTTCACTCCAGCCTACCTGGTTTCAAATCTGTCTTGAATTCAATTTGGTTGCCGTGGAAACAGCCATGACATCAGAGTTGGGAGTCATGACATCGTCGGGTGAATAATCGTATGCTGGAGAAGGCAGCAGGAAAAATGAAGTAAACAAATGTGTTTATCCACAAATGCTGCTACCATGAGGAACTGGAATCTCCAATCGTAATTTACCACACATTGCTAATGTGTTTGTTATAATATATTTCTTAATTCTTTTTTCTTTTATTTTGGCTGAATATGTAAGTTCATCAGGGCTGGAACAAACAGGGGAAGCATATTGAAATGAGCATTACAGATCTGTCGTGCTCTAGTTTATGGTCTTTTCTCAGTGATACACAGTAAGTAAAACAAGCGCTGATTGAGTCAGCTGCCTCCTGGGTGTTCATTTGCTGTAGTGTAAGGAATATTAATGCTAAGTACATCCGCGTGCATCAGGAAAGGCAGGAGGAGGCAAGCAGATTACCCCGGCTTAGGGGTATTATACACGCGTCTGCAACTTCCAAAGACACAGAGAGGAAACATTTCTGTGGGTTTTTGTCTCTTATCTTCTTACAGTCTTATAGATTTTGGAGATGCATTGCCCTGGAGTTTTAATACTCAGAGTTTTCAGGGGGGATTGTGATTATATTTTTTTTTTTTAAATCCTCCTTTTTACAGGAGAAAAAAAAAAAAAAGCCAAAAAAGCAAGCACTGAATTTCATCAGGATAAAGAAAAAAGCAGATTCCAAGAGAAGAAAGAACAGATGAAACAGAAAAGTTTGATTAAAATCCCCTCTTGTTCCGTGTGTTTGATGTAAATATCTTCACACCTTTCTCTTTTCCTTTGCAACCTCAGCAGAGGGTTCAGCCCATCACCAGGGGATTGAGTTCCAAGCTTAGGGCTTTGTAGTTGCTGCTGCTCTTGCTGCTGTTGTCTAAAGGGATTATAAGCCTTTGTAAAGCTTGTGTTAATACCCTGGAGGGGAAAATGAGTTTCCAAATAACCTTTTTTAGTGTATCTCCTGTCTAAGGTACCCTAGGAAAGGAAAAATTAGGAAGTGTTTTGGCTTCAAGAGTAGGTCATTTAGAGTTCAGCAGCAAGGTCTCCAGCCTCTCTGCCCCTGACTCTCCCCGCGCGGCGATGGCCCTTGTCGTTGTGCTGCTGACACCGGGACCCGTCAGGAACAGCAATGCACTCCTCCGTTCATCAGGGAGCACGTTCGACCTTAGACTGGATTTTTAAAAAGCACCGGAAGAAACTGAATTAGGTGCTTAGCTCCCACTACATCCTTTGGTGATGTTTGGGCACCTCACATCCTATACCTTCTCTGGAAAATCCTACCTCAGAATCCAACTCCACAGCTTCAGACTGACTCTGTACCTTTTCAAAAAACCTTTTTTTTTTTTTTTTTTCTTTCCTCCTGCAGGAGGATTGGTTTTGAGCCACGTCTCAGCGTTTCCCTTCAGATGCGGTTGCCGTTGCAAAGGTGCAGAGCTGCTTGGTATTCAGGGAGCGTTGGTGGCTGTGGGTCATTCAATATTCCAGTGCGAGGAGCGAATTGCTCGGTATTCCCGGTGTGTGCCAGCGCTCGCTGTCCGTCCGTAGCCAGGACTGTACAGCTGTGGATTGCTCAGTATTCCTGGGGTGTGCTTCAGGTGCTTAAAGGCTGTCACGGAGCACTCGGGTGCTTACCAGGGTGAGAGTCTTTCAGTATTCACATCTGTCTCTCTAGCAAGGGGCGAGGCGTGCAGCCATCCGCTCCATCCGCTGCCTTACCGGGCTTTGAGAACAGAAACAAAAGCGACGGTCAAAGAGAAAATTCTAACGGAGAGGAGAGGAAAAGAGAAGTGGGAAAAGAAGAGAAGGGAGAGATGGGAAATGGCAGCTCTTTAGAAAATGAGACCTTTGAGCCCCTCACATGGGTACTTCGCAGGAGCCATAGTTTAGGTTTAAATTAAAAGGGTAAAGGCAACGCATTCCATCTTTGTAAGACTGACTTAAGAATCCGAGGCAGAGCTGTCCAGAGACATTCATTATCAGAGTTTTTGGTACTGATCAGTGTTAGGTTACGTGATAAAAGGCTCATCGCCACAAACACAAGAGATCACAACGGGAGGTGGAGCAAAACCAGTAACCTACTTAGGGCAATGCAGCCCCCCGACACGGCTCCTCACAGGGCTGTCACAGCGATCGGCCCCATCCCTTGGGGGTGAAACCATCACAAGAAGTCCATGGGTCAATGGGAGAGGCTTTTCAGACCGCCCTTTGCCCTGGGAAGGTTTACTGCCCATGGGAGTATGGGACTTATTGTTAGACACAGAGAAGAGCCTTTTGGGATTGTACAAAACTTTGTAAAAAATCTCTTTCTAAAATGTTCTTAAATAAATATGTAAATTTTCTTAAATAAATGTCAATAAGTTGACATGTGTTTGAGGAAAGCACAACACTCCAGTTGTTTGGGGTTTTCTGGGGTCTGAAATTAAGACAATTACATAACAATATTGAAACATGATAATAATGACTAACATAACTTTTTGATTCACTTAAATAGATTTTTCTTACAAATTATCCACTAACAATTTTGCCTTTTCAGAATAACTTTCAGATGTGGGACACAGAATAAAAGAATCTGAGTTTTTGGATAGGAGAAAATGTTTCCAACACAGTTCTTTTCATAAAGACCATCTGCTCCTTTGTTACCAGGTATGAGTTTGTAGATATATATGCCAGCTACTACAGATGACGAGCCAGCACTGTGTGCAGGTACTTCTGAGGATGCCTAGCACAGGTCTGAACAAATGGGCTGGCTCTGGAAGTGGGAGAAAAAGTTGTGTTTTGGAAAACTGAGGATAAGAATGGAATCTATTATCTGCTTTAAAGGGATGTCATACTGCAATGAGAGTGGAAGTGACCTGTAGCTAGAATGGGCACCAGTTAAAGCTCACCCTGTTTTCTAAAGGTATTTTTACACAATTAAAGTAAGTCTTAATGATTCTCCAGATCTCTCTTCTGTAAATCTGTGCTTCACAGTCTCCTCCTTCCCTTATCTCCTTTCTGGGTATGCCCACTCATCTGGAAGGCTTCGCATGTATCTTTTCTTTCTCCACCAACCCTCGGCCTTAAAGCATCAAATCAGAGTTCTCTGGATCTGCTACACCATGAAAATATTTAGTGGGTATAATGTTTATTCGTGATTCTTGATTCACTCAACCCACTCTCTAAAGGAATCTCTCCCAACGTGCCCCCCAGTACTCAGCTATGAAAATTACATTCCCTTCCCCATGATTTTGTCAGTACAGGGAACATCACAGCCTGCTTCAAAATGCTGCACTGCACTTCTCAATGGTATTTTATGACACATTTTTCAAATCAAATTTAAAAGCATAACTGAGTGGAATTAAATTAATGCCGTCTGGTAATGTCAGCAGCACCGGAGCTGTGCATGGCTGGCTTAGCTTCTAAACCTCTGGCAGCTTCCTGGGACTTAGTTCTGACTTCAGGGAAATAGTGAATGCAGTGATGTGAATTTTTTTTAAAAAACTCTATCTATGGAAGGGAGTGTGTGGGAGTAAATAGATGGCAGCTGAGGTCTTGGCAGAGTTTCCTAGGGAAGCTATCTTTAAGGTTGGATGTAGGTATGTTCCTATGTACAACTGGGGGAAGGAGGGTATATGAATTTAGAATAAGTATCCATGTGAGTTTTAGTGTGATGGATGCATATCCAAGAGGTCTGAGAATAACCCTAAATTACCCAGGCAGACCTTATTGGGTCTATTTTGGGAGTGTTTTTTTCCCCCCCCCTCACACCTGAGCATATCACACTACTGATTCTGATAATGGTGATGATTTAGAAAGGCAAAGCGCTGCATCACTGAGCAGAATGCGCGGATTGTGCCTGTGTATATTTTTGTCTGTGCATAGTCAGGAGACACTGCTAGTAGCTTTTGAGCTGAAAAACTGTTAATACAACAGTTTCATATGGGATGAAAGAAGTGTGTGTGTGCACGCATGCGCTGGTGTGTGCAGGGTCATGGCCATACACAGACTAATGTATTTTGTGTCCATAGCTGTTTTGATGCTTATTCTACTAACACAGAGTCCACATATATCTGTCTGATATGGTGCCTGCATAAACACAATCTCACTTATGGCCATCCAACTTTTTTCACTTTCTATGTTTTAAATGCAATAATTCCACCTATTTTTCACATTGTGAAAAACATCCCATAATAATTTTAGCCAAAATAGATCTTGATTGCTCCAAGATGATATAGCACAGTATGTACCTCATCAGCGCCCAACAATTTTTTTTATTCCCCAATGACCTTACGTTTACTCATCCCATTCAAAAGATGCATACGTGACTGCATCCATCGTCTGTACCTCTTTACCCTTCCGCACAGGCAATACTTGAAACATTCCCTTGATAGAAAAGGGAGAAAATTTCTACTGGCAATGCTGGATTAGAATTGCACAGACCCAAAGTGGGTCCAGACGAGCTCTGCAATCTAGCTGATGTGTGCAAGTCTCCTCTTCTCCCCACTGAACACGCCAGATGCCACTGAACGTGGGTTCCCATTGAGGAGGATGAACTGCGCTTCTTCTGGGCTAAATTAACACAGGTCCCAACTGCCACTCACTCCACAGGACAAGACTAGAGCTTGTCCAAAGGAACCCTTCGTGAAACATAAATAAAATGACTGTTGGTCCTCAGCTTGTGGGTTGTTTTGTTTGCCTGCCTGCTTTTCACCTTTATGGCACATACCTTTTCTTTAAAGCTACAAAATATATCGTCCTCCCTTTATGGAAAATGTCACAAGCAAACACAAGAGTCCTCTCCCACAAAACACAGCATGTTTATAGCAGTAACCTCATCACCTTAACGCCACGGTGACTTGTCCCGATTCCCACACTTGTACTATAGGTTTTGGTATCTTCTGCATGCTTTTGTGACAAGAACGCTTGGAGGTCAGGTAACGCATTTGGACTGGTATATAGAGCACCAGAGATATTTATGCTTCTCTATAAATAATAAAGCTGTCTTGGATCTGCTTGGGGATGCAGGAGCACAGGAAGAGGAGAGTGTAATAAGGGAGGGGAAAAAAAAAAAAAAACACGCAACCAAAAACATCAATGAAAACTCATACTAAGCCTATCTAAGCATGACAAATAATGATGAAGCCAGAGGAATTCTGTACGCGAATGAGAGATCCAAGACTCAAAAGGAAAAAAAAAAATAATCATAAAGCTGCATTGCTTATTCTCTGTGGCCTATGAAGTAGTATTTCAGAAAGATTTTTTTTTTTCCTGGTTGCCTTGTCCTAGTCTAGTTTGAGCACGGGATTTTGCTAGGATTTCTAAAGGAAATTGTGCAATTACCCCAGACTTTCATGATTTTTTAAAACGTGGAAGTAAAATGGCTGCACAAATAGTCTTTTCCCCCCTCTTTTGTTTCTCAAATCTCGGACTCCATCAGCGCGCCACAAGGTTGAAGTAAAGTTTCATAAGCTGTTCTTAGCGCACAGGGATTTACATCAGCTAAACTGCTGAAATTTGGTATGCTCGGCAGAGTAAGACTCATTTCCTTAATTTAAGCATCTAGGTGTTCAACATCTAAGACTGATCCAGTCACGCCAGGCTTCCTCTACAGCCAGCAGGGAGAAACAGGCTCCCCTGGAAGATGTCTCATTTCGTTCTCAAGAACAGGGTCTAATCTGGGTCAGATGAATTGCCTCCGGAGGTACCCGCGGCCCCAGACTACAGAGAGAGATTGGGGTGATTATCTCAGACCTCTCACTGTTAGACTTCTAAAGAGAAGGGAGATGAATCCCAGCCTCAGCAGCTATTACATTGCTGTGGGTTAGGGTGCCTAAAAACGTCTCTCTTCTTTGCTAGCTTGAAAGACTCCATCTCTCTCACCAAGAGAGAATTTCATGCTCTTAAACAAAGTACTAAGGCATGAAAGTACAATTCGAGTCTGTTCTTTCTGTAGGGCTGGTTAAAGAAAAGGGCCATATGATGTGCTTTGGATTGAACTGAGGAGCTGACATTGGTATCTAGGAAATGTTCCAGTAGACTGAGCAAGAGGGCTGTGCTCAGTGCCGGCATAAAAAGATACAATTTTCATGGAGATGCATCCATTTACACCTGGTCTGCATTTGGCACGGGGAGAAGAGAAATTGCCCCTTGATCAGTGCATATTTGACATATTGAGTTATCTCCCTCATGAGTAATGGAGTAAAGATGAGTACACGTTTGATATGTTATAGTGGCTTCCTATAAATATTAAAGCAAAAGGAAACTTCACAGACTTAAGGGATGGAAGCACCTGCAATTCATCTACACAGACCATACTGTGTTTGAGGTGACTGCCAGCGGCAGGCTTCCCTGAGGGGTCATTAATAGCTCTCTCTGGGCTTTTCCTGCTTGCTTTTCTGCCTTTCCTGGGTCTTTGTGGCTGGAAAAAAAACTTTGCCTTGCTCAGCCTCAATTTTCAAGGTAGCTGAGCTCTTGGAGCCCTTTCTACTGTGCCTAGGGAGAATGTGAAATCACCATCACTGGAGGCTTTTAAAAACAGACTAGACAAACTTGTGTCTCGAAAAGCATTGAGCTTCCTGACACTACTGGAAAGCAAAAGGGTTGACCAGAGGTCATTCAATAAGTTGTCCCCTTCTGTTTACCACACATATTCTCAAACGGTACGATCTCTAAAGAATGAGATCTCAGTCTGTGCTCTGTGCAAAACACCTGAACGCGCCGCACCAAATGATTGCAAAAAGGCAATTGAACTAAGAAATGAAAGCGCACTTCCACACGCTACGGAAGAGCAAAATGGTGAGGGATCAAATGAGTGACTGAATACTCCAAGGTTTATCCTCATTTCTGTGTGGCTGTATGTGAAAATAGTGACAGAAGTGTCATATTTTTGTTTTGCTCTCAAAAAAACCCAAATGATTCTCCATTTGAAAACAGAAACAGCGTTCTAAAGGCAACTCCTTTGGATCGATGCCACTAAGGCTGAGAGGTGGAAAGCCCCACAAGAAGCTCAGCACGTTCCCCATTATTAATCACCAATTCATTGGTAGAGCGCCATGGCAGCCTGGTAACCCCCAGCCCCCTCTTCCCATGTCTTTCTGCTGCCGACTGCAGGGTAATGAATCAAATAATCCCATCAGAGGAAGACTGATCTCAGCAGGGTTTGCTGGTGTCATCTGAAGCCATCTCCCTCCTCTCCCTAACCTGCTCTCCTGCCGATTTCTAGCTAGATTGTTTACACGCCAAAGATCTCTGCTGCACCCCTTAAGAAAGGAGCTGTAATTGCTGACCCCGCTGTTCCACGCTCCCCTCAGCACAACCTGGCAGTCAGTGAACAGCCATCTGACGTTTATCATCACGCCACAGAGGAGCGGGGATGGGACGGCGCTGCCCGATGCCTCGCTGGAGCCGGACCGGGGGAGCCCTGCGCACCTCCGTGCTCTCTCCTCTGCTGGCTCAGCGTTTGCTTCCAAGTGCATTTCAAAGGCAGAGCCTGGGATTTTTTTCAAAAGGTACTCGCTGAAAGGAGCGACTTTGACAGCCACAGGGTTGTTAGCTGAAAGGCTGCTGTTGTAAAACTGGGGAAATGTTTCCTCTTGCTAGGAACAATACTTGTCTCTTGATTTCCCCGGATGGTTTTGCACCGCTACCTGTCCTAAGGCACACAGTTAACCGAAAGATGCAAAGAGGTCACTAAAGAGCTGAACAAGAAAAGTAAAATGATAAGAAGTATAACTTCGCCTCAGCGGAGTTCGCTTCAAAATAGTTGGATCAGCAGTGACTCTAATTGCATCTACTATTTTGGTCTCTTTTTTTATTTATTTATTGTTTTGCTGTGAAGAGTGGCTTGAAAAAAAAAAAAAGAGTTGAGATAACTCAGACAGGCAACTGAATGTGTCAGGGAGAAGTGTGTCAGGTTAGAACATACCATCTGACAGAGACAGTTGTGAAAGCCATAAAAGGCCTCCCCCTACACAGAGATGGGTAATTCGTCCCACCTTTCAATATGAATTTAGTAAAGAGAAGTATATCTGTGAGTTTCCCCTCCTATGACTTTCTTCTTCAGCCTACATGCACTTTGCCCACCCTGAACGAGAGCATAAAGGATAAGTGCCAGAAGTTAATTTGGGATCTGAGGATTCTTGAAAGACAACACCTGTAGGGCTCAACACCTGGCTGCCCCGGGCACAGAGCAAGTGAACTGTGGGATTACACCACAACAGAGGTAGACGTGGAGGAAGAAGGGTCGGAAACCAAGCCAGAAATAAGACCCCTGAAAAGAAAGGTATGCATGGTAACCTAGGATTTAAATGGTGTATGGGGTGCAATACCTAAATATTTCTACCTGGAGCCTCCTAGGAGACCACTGACCATGGATGAAATGCACGTCAAGGATGTGGAAAGGACATCTGCGTCTCTAGAGTCACCCTTCTTTCTGCCAATGATTTTTTTTTTTTTTTTTGTGCCAGCTTTCTTTATGGTGATGTCAACCAGGAGGCGATACAAACTAAACAGACTGACTCGTTCTTTCTCCAGTTCTGGTCAACACGAAGCCAAGGTTACTGCTCTTCCACTGGGAAGAACATAAGGAGGGAGCTTCCATAATTCATCTGAGAGCAGCTACCCAAGATCCATACCCCCTCTCAAAAGTGTTCACACCCCACCACAAGGGCCTATTCTGTGGCTGAGCTGCAGTCAGGGATTGTTACGTCCCCGAGACCGGCCGTCCCGGGGCACCCGTGCAGAACCCCGGCAGAGCCGTAACTCCTGCTCGGATGCACAGCCGCGTGCAGAGTCACTGCGCTCTTTGGAGCATGAATGCTTCCCCTCCCCTTCCCCCAATGTAGTATCAATCTTAAAGTCTTGTTCGCACCTCAATAAAATTATAAGTGTTCTTTTATTACTGCCATATGTATTGTCAGACACAAACCTCTTTCGGCTGCCATGCGACAATCTGAAAACGGCTCTTGCCGGCTCGGCAATAACCAGATGAAAGTCCACCTCTGCTTAGACCAGGTATGAAGCTTGAGAAACCCCATTTGTTTCCTTACTCCTTCTCCAGATGTTCACCAGTAAAAAAGAAACCGACTCATTATTTTTCATCAGTAAGGTGATTTCAGGTTTTAGTGCAAGACCTGGATGCGGTGGGCAGAGTCTCGGCTGCTCTGAGTCACCGTGTCAATTTACATCCAGCTCAGGTGCCGGTGTTTTGTTAAATCAAATCTCTGCATTCGATAAAATAATTCTTTATGAAATTAAAATTAGGTTTTAACATCTGTAGCAAACAGAGGGTGTGCTCACATGTCACATCTGCACCTGTGCAAATGCCAATTAACCCAGTATAATTAGTCACAATTTTTACTCATTACCACTAAGATCAGAATCAAAACCAGGATTTATTTCCTCTTTTTTAATTCTTCTTTCTCTTCCAGATCATAATCTTTCTATTTTTTTTATTCTTCTTTCTCTTCCAGATCATAATCTTTCTATCACTATAGCAGATCAGGGTTTTTATGTGGATGGCCATGTGGGGCCAACCTTAAAGGAAAAAGAAAAAACAAACCAAAACACTACAACCAAACCCTCAGAACCAAATTCCCAAGACCCCAGCACCTGAAAGGCAGATGTGATTTTCAGCAGAGTTTGTTTCTTCTTTAACTACCCAAAAGAAGGGGTAAATCTCTGGACATTCCCTGCCTCTAGCAGTTTTTACCATGGTGCATATCGTCAAAAGAAATCAATGCACAGAAAATGGAGCATTTTTGAGAAAATTTGGCTCCTACTGTGAGCCTCAAACCCTTCTGAAAATGGTGACAGAAGTGGCTATTTCATCACTGCACGAGGCTCTCCTGCCCTCCTTCAGCTTTTGCAACAAATACATGTTATATGGCAAGCAACAATGCTCCCTCCCCATTATTTATCATTATTCATTAATCACACCTCAGCAATGATCTATATTATTTATTGTTATTATTCATTACTTTTTGAATTAATAATAACCATAGCAGGGACTGCCATTGTGAATAGCATGGGGAAAGACAGGATATTTTTGTAGGTCTTTTCACATGTAAAGCACTGGACTCCCACAGAGTTTATTTATGAAGAAGTATGCTGTGGATATGAAGAGTAGGAAGAATATTGTAGCTACTCTGGTTTAAGTGAGGAAAGGCTTGTGAGAAGTATTACTTCTTATTATCCCAAATGATCTAATTGAGGAGGGAAAAAGAAAAAAAAAAAAAAGAAAAAAGAAAGAGTCAGAAAAGCTTTCAGACACTGAACTCTTCAAAATTGAAATAGGAGCAGCAAAATTTGCTCTTGGGTGTTACTATTTTATCACTGGACTGAAAGGAATGGATTAGCATCCACTGTTAACATCCTTGTTTGTACTCACAACTCCCCTGAGCATTATTTTTTTTATTATTTTTTTTTTAAATCTGTTTCAATGTTATATGGAGTTGCATTGATTTTGATGGAGCTTCTGGCAGAGAGATTTATCTCCAGGATGGCTTTCTGATCACTTCCAAAGATAGAGATTGTGATCCCAATTGAAACGGGAGTCACTCCTGAGCTTAAGAGATGTAACATCCCCGATCTAGATGTCCATCAACAGAACACTTGTTAAAGTATTCTTGAAAGAACCCAATAAAGGATAGTTCATGGCTGTCCTTGCTAGTTGATTTAAGAGCTAAAATTTCTTCGTCTAACACAGATCTTCTTTCTGCTTAAAATTAAACCTGGTACTCTTTGTCCAATACCCTCAGAGAAAAACTGATCCTCTGCTAAAATGTCCTTTAGCATATTAGAAGGCCACACTGTGTCCTCGTTCAGTCTTTTCTTATTAAGGCTTAATTGCTTCAACTTTTCTCATAGGTCCTGTTTTCTGAAACTTTTCTGCTCCTTGCTGATATTTGTCTGAATCTCTCCAATTTGTCCTCATTATAAAATGGGATACCCAAAAGACCTCATGCTCCAACTGAAGCCTCCTCAGTGCCCAGCTAAGCAGAATAGACAATCTGCCTGGTGTTACTTTCCAGAGTGAGATTTGCCTCCTCTCACTGTTAATTCATATTCATCTTGTGCAGTATTATAACCCCTTGATCCTTTTTCAGTGTACTCCCATCAAGGCAGTTATTCTGTTTCACGGACATTGCCATGATTTCTCCTTCCTAAGGAGTCATTTGCACCATTGTCCTATTGAATTTCATCTTGTTGATTTCCTACTGCTCCTCCAACGTATCAGAATCATTTTAAATTCTAATCCTGTCTCCCAAACTGCTCACAGTCTCTTCCAGCAAAGTGTCACTTCTAAATTTTATAGATGCGCACCTGAGTACATCATCCACATGGATAATGAAAATATTGAAGAAGTGTGGGACTCCAATTCTAATGTCCTTCCAGTTTAGAGGAGAACTATTCATGTGTGACTTCTCAGCCAATTGCAGACCAATCCTGATCTAGAGGACTTCCTTAGATCATATTTTCCTGGTTTGCTTATAAGAAAACAAAGTGGGATCATATTAAAAGCAAGATACATCACCACCACTGCATCAGCCTAAACCACTATGGCAGATGGCTCTGTTAAAGAAAATTAGATTGGTATGACAGGATTTGTTCTTTGCAATCCCATGTTGACTGCACCTTTTATCATTTTCTTATCATCCAGGTGCTTACAAATTGATTGTTTATTCTATTATTTCTCTGGGTTAACATGACTGGCCTCTAGTCCCCTGGGTCCACCTTTCCGCCTTCTAAATGTAGGAACTATGTTTGTCCTTCTCTGGTCCTCTGGGCCCTCCCCAGTATCAGTGAGTAGTTGAAGATCATTATTAATCGTGCAGAGCAGTAGCAGTTCGGTTGAGAGTTTTGTTTGGTGGGTCTGCCTCACGTGCAAGTCACCTATATGCTCTTTAACCCCTTTGTCTCCTACTGTGGAAAATTCTCGTGCTTCACAAAATCCCTGTTATTTTTTCTTGGTCACCTACACCCTATACACTTAAAAGTCTGTAATTTTCCACCTGCATCACTTCCAAAGTCTCTCATTTGGAGGTTGAACTTCTCCAATTCTCTCCGTGCTCATTTGCACTATTCTTTTGTATACACGTCAGTCATATATAAAGGCATTTGCATTTCATTAATACTTTATTTTAATTTGTCAAGTCTTAAAAGACATCTTTGTGTGTCTGTGTTGGACTCTTCCTTTTCTTCCTGCGCTGCTGTAATTTACTACTGTGCCTTTAACATGGTCGCTTTTATCAGCTGCCAACTCTGCTGCCTCTCTTCCCCTTTGTGAAGTTCATTTATCAGTTCCCTGTATTTGCTCCACTCCGCGCTCTCTATTTTGCTGATTTTCTGCCTTCTCTTTGAATTCTGAATCCAATAGGTTTGTGGTCACCATTTTCACAGAGGTTTATTTCCACCATCTAGTTCTAAGTACTTCAGGTTAGGACTACATTAAATAATCATTTATAAAATACACAAACAATCCCGAGAGAAGACACCAGCTCTGTAAGTCCTTCTCTTCCCATATAAGTCCTACTGGCCATTGTTACCCATCAGGCCTTCAGGAACTGATATTAATTGGACATGCCATAAAACTTAGGGCTTGTATAACTAGATCCTTTAAGTCTGGCAGGTGACTAATTCAGCTCTTGCATGTTTTCATCCATCTGTGGTATTTTATTCCACCTATGGCTGCAGCAGTATGTACTATAAGTTGCCGTTCCCTATGGGGGCCCATTACTTTATGTACGTTTCTTAAGGATAACATAAATCACATTAAAAAAAAACAACCAACCAACAAAAAACCACAAACCTTTACAAGGAACAACGCACAGTCCTATGGCTAACCACTCCAGGGTCTCTTGAAACCTTTCTCTACTACGCCTCAGTTATTATGCATAGGAAAATAATAGGAATAATAAAAGAGGAAGAGAGGAGAATTATAAGATCAACGGGAAGAGCCTGCTGCAGTCAGGCCAGGGACCTGCATACCAGAACCTGCACTCACAGCACGTCTGACCACAGGAGTTTGTGCGTCCCACCCCGTTTCCCCCCGCGCAGAGAGTGGCCTTTGATATTCTGCACACAAAATCCAAGACCACTTTGGGTCATCTCTCAGGGAACTGGCAGAAAGACCTTTTCCCATTCTGCCAGCACGTGCTGATCCACACACCTGTTTTGCCTAGAAGGTAAATTACACTTAAGTAAAATATCTTGAAGCTTCCTTACCCCATGTTTGTTGCTAACGAGCCCACGGGTGAAGTTTGCATCTGAAGATCTCGGCTTGCCAAGAAACCCCAATTTCTTATTGCTGCCTGTGAATTGGCACCCTCCCCAAACAACTAAGCTGTGAGACAGGAAGGGCATCCTCTCTTTAAACCATAAATCAGCCCCTTAATTGGTGATCAGATGCTGTGTGAGAGACCTGGCAGGTGTCAGTTCATGGCTGTGTAATTGAGTGCAGCTTGCGCTGGTGCAGCTCTGCTCCTCGTCTCCACCACGTGTTGGAGAATCAATGCAAGCCTGAAGTGTGACTTACAATGGCAGAGGGGAAAGAGAAACAGGAGAATGTAGAAGTTTATCTTTCTCCAGAGCAGCATCTGGGTGACAGCTGAGGCAGTCTGAGTTGAAAGACATCTCAGACGTGCATCAAGATGGTTATCTGATGTGAGAGAAACTCCCAGTCACTGGCTGTCCTTCCTCATCACCGTCAGAGGCTGGAAGGAGATGGGTGAACGTTGGATTTCCACTACATGGAGTAGGAAAACAAAAGAAAGAAACTTCTGTGACATGCACTCTCATCTCCCTCTGTTGATCTAATGTCTCCTTTAGTTCATATGCTTGATCTTTTCTTTCTTTCCCCCCCCTCTCACTCACAGAGGGTGTAGGTACACCATCACACATTCAAAAAACACAGATTGGTGTAATCACTCTGTAAAATTGCTGAGAATTAGAAGAAACGTGATTTCCTTCACGATGGATATTTAAGCCTTAGATATTTTGGCTTCCTCGAGATATCAGTCATCCAACTCCTATTTAGGCGACTAACTCCTATTTTAATCAGCAAAAGCTAGGTACTTAAATATCTTTGAAGAGCTGGTCCCCAGTGTCTACAGGATCCAATCACTGATTCATCAGTCTCTGGATCCAATCAGCAGTGATTGATTTAATGATGTCAATATTCCTTTCCACTCCTCCATAATTTCCTGCCCCTGCCCTTTATGACTTTAGAGGAAGCAACCCATTATGATAATTCAGTATTCCTACTGCAGAAAACCATGCTGAAAATGAAAAACAAAACTCTGCACAGACCCAAGAAGCATCCGTAGTAGCAGCACCAGTGTCCAGGCTACTATTTATTGAATTGTTTATCTATAATGCAATGCCACAGTTTAAAAAATTAAATTAGTCTAATTATCCTATTTAAGGAGATAACTCTGCTGTTGCTACCACTCCCATAATTTTCTGCATTTCCACCTCCTAAATTATCCAATTCTAGGCTTTTTTTTCTAGCCCTTATATATCTGAAAAAAAATATCCTTCGAGGTATAATTAACTTTTTCATTCAGAATCCTAATTTCCTCTCTCAGACATTTTCTGCAGTGTTTAAACTATTTATTATGCAAACTTAGACAAGTCAAACTATGAATTATGTACAAATCTACGTATTGGAGTTCTCAGCTAATCACCGCATCTCTGTGTCTTGTGGTTCAAGGTAACCAAAGTGCACAGAGTGGAAAATATCAGTCCAGCACTCAGCATACGATTTTTTTTCCTCATGTTAAAGACATCCTTTCCCCCAAATTAAATAACTTAATGTTATCTTTTTAATGATTTTTTTTTTTAAATTCTGTTTTCAGGCAATTTCTTATCATCCACTGCTATGTTTGCCTTCCTTCACATCATACTTCCTTCGTCTCTTCTACAGCGCTCTCAATAAACTGCAATCAGACATGTGAAGACTTGCAATGACTTCTTACAACTGGTGAATGTCTTTACACTTGGTGTTAGATTTTTTCCCTTTTTACTGATCTTGGTTCATTTGTTTATTCTTTCCCCTTGTGTTTCTTGGGTTTTACATTGTGATTTTATATATCTATTGCCATTTTGAGGGTGGGGGCTGTCTTGTGTGCATCTCGACTCCTACTTATCCAAAGCATTTGTTTTTACACAGAATTTAGGCTTTGGTATCCCCATAAAGGGTACTGTTGTTATTGTTGTGATAAAAGCTACATGGGGCTCCAAGCCTCGACTAACACCTTAAAGCTGTCCAAAAACATTATATTTGCAGTCCCAAGGATTTTTCAATCTATGATTATGCTTTCTGCTAATTAATAGCACATCAGTGTCTATCTATCTGTCCTGTAAGCAGGAAGATGTTCAAAACCCCCTCTAGCTTTACAGTGGCATATTTTCTTGCATATCTATTTTAACCAAAACGGAATTATATTGCTTAGAGAAACCTTTTCTCCCCCAGTGCATGCAACTTGAAGAAAATGAAAGGGAAAAAAAAAATATGCTTGTATTTATTTTTTGCATATGGGATTGTTATGATTCATTAGCACAGAAAGCGGACAAGCACCATGGGGTTATGTCCAATGAGACAATTGTAAAATAAGGGAATTGTTGGAGCCGAATCTTCTGATGGTATATGGCTGCAACGCTTCGTTGAAATCTGTTCTGTTGGGCTGATAGCTGGAGCTGGATTTTCTGAAATACAAAGAGTTCTTAAAGGGCTTTGTCCAAGAAAATGGGACTTACTTCCCCTAAATTTAGCAGCCAAAATGTCAGGCAGTCAGTCTAACCTACCAGCCCAAACTCGGTCACCCCAGCCTAAGCAGTTATCCAAAAAAGGTGGGATAAAATGTCACCTTGGAATTTTTCTGTATGTTGCATATATATAAAAATAGACTAGACTATACACGAACACCCTGGAACTAGACCAGACACCCTGGAAAACCTTTATTTTGGAGGAGGAGAGAAATACGTTCCTGGTTCAAGGGAAAAAAATCCCTCCTTTAGGAAAATTCTTTGGCTGGGCTTTGATTTATCAGGGCCTTGAAAGTCAGTGGCTTTTAAGCAGAGTAAATGAATGTGTTGCTGAAGCTGTTTCCACATTCGAGCCCAAAGACAAAGATGTATATGCTTCTGGAATGAAGCTTGACTAATGGATAAATACTATTAAATGTGTGCAGCTGAAGAAGGAAAGCTCCAGGTTGTTTTCTGGGAAGACTCTTTTAACCACGAGTGTGAACTCTGGGCTTTAGCTTGTGTTTGCAACCGTGTTGAACGTACATTTTACTCCATGCCTTCGGCCACCAGCCCAGCGGACATAAGGAAAAAGCTGGTAGGTACAGAGGAACATGGAAACTAAAATACTGAGGTTCTGTCTGTGAAATCAAAGGAGAATTTTAGAGGCTTTGGGATTTTATTCTGTGTGGGGTCATAGACCTTTCTCCAGACAGATTCCTCTAGAAAGTGGGAAAGAGCCCAAGCTTGTCTTCAGGCTTCAGCGTGACTTTGTGAGGAAGATGGGTCTTGCAGCCCCCCAAAAGGAGAAGAAAATGTATTGTTAAATAGTTTTACAGCAGTCTCTCCAATATTTTGTAATTGGCTTTGCCTCATTACCAAAGCACCCTGCATGCTCTTTTCACTCATGCATGTGCGGGTGTGCATGAGGTAAAGGAACTTGTTTGGATTTTGGTTTCCTTCTCCACCCTTTTGGAGGTCAACAGCTCCAGCAGCGAAGGATGTTTGCAGCAACCTAGCTGTAACCCCAGTGAGCTTAATTTAACTCCTAAGTCAGGCCAGCTGGGACTTAAACCCGCAGTCTCAGAAAACCTGGTGGGAATTACAGACCTTGTGATTCGGTCCCTTAAGCCATCCCTTTAGTCCTTACAGTTCAAACAAGCATGCGCCAGGGGGAGAAATAATTGCAGGAGAAGTCCTGAGCTGGGGCATCAGATAGAGAGTGGAAAAAATGAAAACAAGTTAAAAATATCTTCTGCAAAGACAAGTGCAGGCCAGCAGTTCTGAAAAGCTGCGTTCCTCATCAGGGATTCTCGCTA
The DNA here is from genome assembly GCF_000708025.1 of Charadrius vociferus. Taxonomy (NCBI): domain Eukaryota; kingdom Metazoa; phylum Chordata; class Aves; order Charadriiformes; family Charadriidae; genus Charadrius; species Charadrius vociferus. Next base: position 2,535,056 of record NW_009649057.1, read on the forward strand.
TCATTTTTATTTATTGCTTTTGACACCTGGTCTATCATGTCAGGAATTCTTCTGGCTCTTCAGGCTCCTGGAAGATGCAGTGTGCAGCAAATGCCTTCCCAATGCATCTGCCTCTGTCCTAGCAACAGGCTCAGGATGCAATCAAATCCCACTGTGATCAGGGATGGACAATTTGAAGGATGGGTAAGATGGATGCAGTGATGGCTGCTGAGAGGATGAGGCTGAAACCTGTGTCTAGGAGACTTAAAAGACTGGCTCTAGCAAATAAAACATGCACAGCAAGCGGATCAGATAATGTCAGATCAAATCTTATTTATCTCATCAGTAGCAGCTCTGCGAGTTCGTTGCTTTCACTTTTTTTACTTTTTTTTTTTTTTTTCCCGGGATGTCTCTCATTAACCTGCTTTTCTCTGGATTTGTTTGTGCCTCGCTTTGGCAGCTGGCCAGTAGAAAACAGGGCTTTAATTCCACAGACTGTAGCTTTTGTCCCAGTTATTAAACCATATTTATTTCTCTGTTTCCAGAGTTTTGTTTTAGGCTTGTGTTTTTTTTTTTTCTCTCCCTAGCTCTGCTTTTCTTTTTTTTTTTTTTTTTCTTCTTCTTTTCATTTCCATGCTATTTCGCTTTTCTCATTCCCACCAAGGGAAAAAAAAGTGTAGGGACTTTAACTCTTGGGGTGCCGGCGACCAAAGTGACTTTCCGTGTGGCATGTGAGCCAGCCTCAGGCCCCTGACTCAAGGGCCAGATGTTGCTCTGGAACGAGCCCTGCACGCCGTAGCCCCCGTCCGTGCTGGGGGCCGTACGCAGCTATGCGCCGCGGCGGTGCCCGATGCTGAGCGCCCTGCTGACCCGCTGCGCCGGTGAGCGCGCCGGCCGTGGTTTGATGTGCCATACCAGTCCACGGGGAGAGAGGTGCTTCGATAACGCAGTGCCCTCCGGTTACCTTATGGGTCAATGGGTGAGGTTTTACGACATGGGAAGGACATTCATATTGCTAAGCTTTAGCGCTCTGACTTGGAGTGGTTAAGTTGGTTGCTCAGCCCTTACGTGTCGTATGGTCAGTGGAGAAAAAGCCTTTTCCAGGGGACATTTTGAGAGGAGACCTGATGCCCCCCTGCACAAGCCTCTCTTCTTCTGAGCTCTCAAGAAATACCTCCACGACAAGCTATCTAAACTTCAGTGTTGTAAGTCTTCCCCTCTCCTAACCAGAAACCGTTTTTGCAAACACAGACTCACAGTTCTGCATCTTGGAGTTTGAAAGAGGGTTTAGGCATCTGTGTCCTCATTTTAAATAGCCCTTGTGCCTGCTGGAGCATGGACCCGCAGATAGGAGCAGCAGAGCTGAATAATCCACATTCAAAGTTGGGCTCAGTCCAAGTTACCACTGTGAAAATTCTGGTTGCACAACTCGGGCAGAACGTTTAAGCAGTGCTTGGGAAAGGGGCTTTCATTTTGTAAGCTTCACCGGTACCCAGCGATGCCCTTCCTCACCTACAGCTTGGTATGGGACAGGTCTGAAACTAGAAGCAACATATGAGGAAGGGAAATAGTTCTGTCTTGCTCATACCAAGACCCTCATGGAAATATAAGGATATGTTTTATCAGAAGATATAATCAGAAAAATCTTTTTTAAATTGCCCATTTCATCACTAAATGTCATCAGAATTCTGTAATTACGCAATATCTGAAAATTCTGACAACCATCTTCTCACTTCTGCTACTAGCAAAAAAATATATCAATCCATTGTGTTTCACCCAGTGACGTCTCTTTTCTCCATGGAGGTGCTAAGATGGCTCATTCAGTCAAGAGGTATTACTCAGAGGTTCACAATCCATCAACCTGGCATAGAGAAGATGGATGGCAGATTCTTTTAAAAGACATGTTAGTTTACACAGGTACGCCGAGAACTGTATTTCAGATCAACCCATTCAAAAAAAAAAAAAAGACAGGAATCGTAAGAGGCAAAAGTACCCCTCCAATTTTCCCTATCAAAAACTGTAGCTGATGTTTCTAGCACAGCTGCTATCCTAATTAAAGCCTAGGGTGTTTTAAAGCACAGGCAGAAAAATGCCATTATGTGTTATTTCTAGTTTCCACTGAACGCTTCCCAATCCTATGAGAAAGAAGAAACACAGAGAGATTTGGGCCCAGACATTATATATGTTTTGGCTCTTAAGTCCCTATCGAAATGGTTTCAGTGAGGATCAACATGGAGGAAATCAGAAGCTCCAGAAACATCATTTAGGAGCCAGACAAAGGTTTCGGTCTAAGGCCTCTCTCCAACTCTTACAAGTTCCTTCTGTATTTTATGAAATGTTTGTATTTGTTGGCCTTTCATTTCCCATTCATTCCAAAGTTCTCTCCTGAACCGGCGCAAGCCAAGCCAAGGAGTTATTGGTGTCCCTTCAACAGAGCGGATGTGGGAACCAGATGGTGCATCGCTCTTGGGCTGGCAGGGTGTGCAAAGCTGAATTTCAATGTCAGTGAGCAGCTAAATGACTGAGGGCTCATCCGCATTTATTCACTAGTCGGAAGACATCTAAACGGAACTGTCACAACACTCAGTGCAGAAACGTTCCTGTGGCGTGAGATAGCAAACCTGAAGGTAGGCTGTCTCGAACCCGGTACCCGCATGTGTTTACTAGGTCACATTTTACACAGCAGCTTATCAGTTATCCTCTAAATATCAGGCTGGCCTTTCTTCAAATATGCTTTTTGTTTGTTTCATGGAGTTTTTTTTGAATCCTTTTTCCCTCGCTAGTGCTAATAGTATTTTTGAAGCACATAAAATGTTGTCATAGAGTTCCTAGTTATTTACTTTTTTTCCCTTTAAATCCCTTTACCCAAATGATTGGGTTCATAAAAGCTTTCATCTTTGTGAAATCAGCCCTGTGTATGCGTGTATCTGTGCGCTTTGGACGTTATTCCATTTGCATGTAGCAAGTGTAATCAAGTCTATGTCACTTGCATCTAAACAACTCTCTGACTTTTAATTCTGTGAGTGAATTCTCTTTATCTGTCAAGATGATGAAGTCTAGCACCATTTTCCCTCCTGTTGGATAAAACACTTTTAAAGTTAGGAAATTTTCATTTATAAAAAAAAAAAAAAAGGAAAAAAAAAAAGGATATTTTAGCTCTAGCAGCGTGAGATCTCCTTTATATGCCATTCAGATTAAAGTCTTTTTCTTCCTACCCATAATAGAGAGGTGTTTAAAGAGCCAGACAAGAAATCAAGTCACTCTCTGGTCTGCAAAGCATAGCAGTCAGGACCAGATTTGGTCTTCATTTTTGAGCACATTAGCTCAGATCAGTTGTTTCTGAGTTCTCAGAGACTCAGAAACATGCAATGCCATTTTTGACATAAGAATACAGCCCTCTCACTTTTATTTGCCCAGTTTCACTTGCTAAACAGATTGTAACCAGTGCTTTTAACATTCCAGTCATGCAAATCTTCCCATCAGGTTTCAGTAACACCAAAGTAGGTCGAATTTATGCTCATACGTGAGCAATTCCTATTCCTCCTCTACTACCCCAAGTCTTCACATTGGTATACAGGCAATTAAAGATTTTCTATTCCTTCAGGTCTCTTGGTACCTCAATTAATCTGGTCCTCAACATCTTGATTTTGCGCTAAATTAGTGCTCCCTGTCCCTTCATCCTCCCCTTTGCTATCAGCGTAAGGCTCTCCTGCACCCTGCCTGCTCCACAGCCCCTCCTCTTACACTGCCTTCTCTTCTACTGAAAGATTTTCTCCAAACGGCACAATCTCATGTTCGCAGAGGATGACCAGTATTCCAGAGAAATAACATCATCTAGATTACACAATTCCACTACAACTTCACTTCCAGAATTTTCTGCCTTCTGTCTTACTTTAAAGGGAGGAAGGCTGCCTGAGAAGATTACTTGTGCTTGCCTGTTCTTCACCTCCCTCTTTTGCCTTATCTTAGGAAGTCTTATCTATTTTCTTTGTTTGTTTTGTTCAGGAATGACCAAATCGGCCCATTAGCCCTCGGATAGTCCTTCTCTCATTTCTTGAGAGAGAATCTGAGAAAGGATCTCACTTCTCTTTGGCTGTTGGCTTTTTCTTCCCCCCACCTCCTCTTATTTTTTTAATAGACATATACAATTTTCTTCTAATCTACGCAATGAGTACATTCTCAGTCCCACATAGATCCCTATTCCCTTCTACTAATTGGTTCATCAGAGATAATTTCCTATATAACAGCCTAAGAGACTAGAAACAACTGAACATTTCAAGTTAAGTGAAAATTATTCTGTTTTCTTTCTGTTTGGGGCCCTCATCCTCATGACGCTGGTCATGTAGTAGGTCACCAAGTCCTTTAGGTGCTGGTGGTTACCGAATGTCTGATAGGGCAATACTGGTCTCGGCTCTTCTGCTAAGTTCAAGGGAGTTTGTGCAATATTACTATGATTTGCTATGATTACTATTTCATTAGCAGAGCATCTACCTTCCCACAGCACCCCACGCGGCGCACACATGCTGCAGCAAAAGGAAGCCAGATGTTTGCCAGAGCCTGGCTCATCGTGTTCTCAGGACGTTCACCTGACCACCAGCAAATTGTTCCCTCTCTTCAGAGCAGTCCCCGGTCACGATGTTCCCTTTGAGGATGAGCACATTTGACTTCATTCACGCAGGGGCAAGACACCAACGCCAGCTCCCAGCCAAAGGCGAGCTCCAGTCCACAGCAAGCTGCTGACTCACCCAAGGGTTCCCAGTGACCGATGCTTTCCTTAAAAACTGGTACTTTTAAAAGCAGATAAATAATGAACTTCAAGCCACATTTCTGCAGCTCAATGGTGACATCCAGTGACTGGCTCAGTTATTCCCAGGTGTGTGTTCCGCGGGGACAGGCCGTTCCCGCTTCTTGGCTCCGAGAGTGGCTCGCGTGTCTTTTGCAATCACATCGTGTTCATACTGGAAAATACTTTAAAACAAAATCCCTGTTTAGATTTGCATAATCACTTAATTGCAGTGCCTCACATCTCTTTTCTTCCTGTTGAGCAGCACTCTGTGCAGCAAGCGATGTGTCCGTAAGCTCGGCTTATGTCCTAATATACCTGGAGAGGGTTTAGCTCCATTGGTGAAGGAATTCCAGCCTTTTAGACTGAATTGCATGAACAGCAGCTGTTTACCTTCCTCGTGACCTGAACTGACCTGAAATCTTTTATAACCCAGGTCTGGAAATTATTCTTCTGCAGTCACACCATGCCTGCCTGAGGGTGCAGGGTCCGGCGGTGCTCTCCTGGGCTATGTGGGCAGAGAGACGGGGGGAGAACAGGGATGACATGTTGGAAAGGATGAGGAGGGGAAAAAAAAAAGACACAAAAGGAAAATGGAAAGAACGACAGGGAAAAGAAAAAAAAAAAAGAGGAGGAAAAAAAAGACAGAAAAACTTATGGAGGGAAAGCTAGAAAAAGAAGCCAAAGGAAGAAGCGGAGATGAGGCAGGAGGAAGAGCTGTCCCGGTCTCAGCGAGAAATCATGCCATTAAGGGATCTCAGTACAGTGGAGATGGCGTGTATTGAATATACTCTGTCAGTGCAGCAGCACCCGGCTTTCCACGGTGATAAATGTCATATGTCTTTGCTGACACTTGATAAAGGTTCTGTCTATCAGCGGTGCCAGGCAGCGGGGCCAGCTGGCTCCAGCTTAACCTTCATCACTGCTCTTTCAAAGAGAAGTCCCAGAATTTTCCTCTGTTTCGCCACTCCCTCTTCGGAGATGCTTCCCCTCTTCCCAGCCCCTTCACCCTGCTCACCTCAATGCTTTCTGGCACTCGGCTTAAAAAAATACCACGAACAGCAGAAATAAAACTGTCTGACTTAGTCAGCCAAGGAGAAACAGTCTGGGGCTGGACTCAGCCAAGCAAGGCTCTCAAGTAGGATGGAAGACATGGAAAAAAACCATGGGAATGTTAAAATAATAGAAAAAAATTGATCAAAAAAAATTATAATAATCTCACCCTTCAAACTAGGCTTGCAGCTAAGGAGTCACTGTGCCAGACAGTTCCTCAGCCAGTGCTAAAAGAAGTGTGCCCATTTACCCCAAAAGGATTTGGCCGTGTGTGTCATATAACCAGGAGGGGAGAGGCACGCGGTGCCAAAGGCACTGTAAGACCAGACCAATGGAAGTGTCATCGCACATTTAAATATACTTTGGATTCAGCTCTGAGAGCACTGGGAAGTAACCAGAGGCACAACACTTCTCTTGGGAGGGCCCAAACACCTTCTAAAAATGCAAAGAGATTATGTAGCCATAATTGGAAAGTGCGGGCTGGCTACGTTGTTAGCTTCATTTTAGAGGTTAAACCAAAAAGGGAAGGTTGGTTGTCTAAGGTGAAAAATCAGCAAAATGCCCAAGTAAATAGTAAGCAGCTGCTCAACCTGGGATAAAAACAGGCAGAAAACATCTCAGTTGCACAACAAAATGAACGAATCCAAACCACCTGAATTGCAGCTATTCAGGAAGTGAATTATTCAGAAAGACTGAGGGATAAGAATAAATCACACATTAGCACATCAGGTTAATATGGCAGCAAATAGCAGGAGAACAGGGTTATTTAGGATGTATATAAATTCTTGTCAAGAGAGGTCATTTTTTTTCCTCCCTCTGGGCTCAATGAGACAAACATTCAGTCAGTTCTGAGTATCTCAGCGTCAACAACATATTGACAACTTGGAGGGAACTCAAAGAACATCTTCAGAGATGATTTAGGGACTGGAAGGATTGATTTACAAGGAAAGATTTTATGATCTAAGTGGAATAGATTAATCTCTACTATAATTCCATTGATGTCAAAGGGCCAAATTTTGCCCTCAATTACAACAGTGTAGATGTGGCGAAACTTCACTGGAGTAAAACCGTAAGGTCATAATTAGGAAAAAAAAATATCGAAAATGAATATCTATTATACTCTGGGCATATCTCTGTGGAGAACTAGTAGAAACTCCAGTGCTTGTGACATTTAAAATTAACCAAGATGATAGTATTGAATAATATTATACTGAGACCTGTAGTGACAAGGGAAATAAAAATACCTAAGTGTTATTTTCCCATATTTTTATTATTATGATGATTACTGTTATATGAAAGGAGGAATTCACATCTGAATTTAACTTCCTATTGGCCCTTTTAAACATAATATGTTTTAATACAGACGAAAAAACATCAGGGGAAAATACATCTTTGCCAAAAAAGAAAATAAAGAGAGTTTTTAAAGTATGTTAGGGATAAAGGAAAACCTAACAATAGTATCAGCCTATTACAACATGCTATGGCTGGTGGTGATAAAGCAGAGATGACAAACTGTTAATAACGACGGAAAAAAGGCAATTCTATTCAATAACAGTTTATATACTGCAGTGTAAAGAGATGGCTCTGAGGAAAGATTTTAGAGGATGACTGAAGTAAGTTTCAGGTTGATTTGTAATTGGAAGTATGAAGACGATATAGTCCTCACTACTGGAATCACAGAATTTTACCGATAGGTTGGATGCTGTAGTAGGGAAGAACTATTACCCCTTCACTTTTATCTCTAAGACAAAAATAGTGTCCGTAAGAGGAAAAAAAAGCTGGCGATTTTGGAAGAAAGGAGAGGACCTGAACAGGTTTCAGAGTTTTTTATGTCTAGGTTTAGAAATAAATCAAGGCTGCTAATGTGCACAGAGTGCGGAGCAAGTCAGGCACAAGAACAGCCATGTCCATCGCAACACAGATCGGGAAGATAAGAGGGATCAAAACTCAAGCAAAAAGCACACTGCTTTAAAGCGGCTCTGTGTGTGAGTATTGCATCTGACTGCAAGGGCAGGACCTCTTCCAGAGAGAAAAACCAGAAGCGCTAAATGCACAGTCCTGTAGATACACGAGCTGTTGTTTCTCCCTACCCCACCGAATCCTCCAGGAATATAAAACAGGGCTAGGAATGGTTATGGGAACCCCCTGCCCTGGCCAGGGGCTGATAGGGCAGGATTGATTAAAAAAAGTTTAAAAAAAAAAAAAAAAAAGGGTAATAATTAAAGAAGAAAATCTTTTAAGGAAGAGTGGAATGAGGGTCAGGATGAGAAGACCACACTTACAAGGCATGGAGATGTATCAGAGAGAGGGTAAGTCAGCTGCAAGAATTGCATAGAGGACCAACCAAGAAGTGGATTTTACTGTGACACCTTTGAACTGAAGCTATGAAGCCCTGCTGATGGCAAGGAAGATGAGGAAGTCATTTAAATTCACCAATAGTTGAACAACAACTATTATAGACCAGTCTGGACACTCTAAATCTAAATCAAGGGAGAGTTTGGAGGATACCTATCCCACAAATGCTCAAAAAGTCATAAATAATAAAGAGAGTTACAGGTAACAGGATGCTCTGATAACAATGTCACATAAAAAAATGCTATGTGGGATTACTAGTTACTCCGGATTGCTAATTTATCCTGACATAAATACAGTAGAAGTAATGGAAGAGCTAATAGAGGAACCAATTAATAAAGAATTAAGGGATAGGAATGGAATTAATGACTGTCAACATGATTTTATGGAAAATAGGTTTTATCAAATAAACCTGATTTAATTATTTGGGGAGATTCCAAGTTGGACTGATAATCACGTTGATGGACTTGGCTTTAGTAAAGCCTTTGACTCAGTATCGTAAAATGTTTTGATGTTGAAAGTTAGAGCTACCCTAATACCAAATACACTAAACAGATTAAAAACTGACTAACTCTGTGAGTTCAGCAACTACTAATTAGTGGGGTTTTATCTTAAGTATTTTTTCCTTGGGGAATTTCAATAGATAAATGGATCTACGGTCAGTACTATGCAATACTTTTGACAAAGAACCCCAAATTAATATAGAATATACAATCACTGTTGCTAAAATGCGTCAATGCAATAAAGTTTGATGAAGTGGTCAATTAAGGTATTTCTAGATACTTCCAGGTAGCGCTCAGGTTTGTCTGACAGCTAGGTCCAGTCAGGAAAATCTCCAGCCCCGTACAGGGACTGTGCCGTGCAGCGTGAGCACACAACGCTCTTCTGGTGTCCATGTGCAGAACTGACCTTGGACGACCCGCGAGGAGTTATGAAAGGGTCTGGGGCACATAATCCCAGATGCTCCAGGTCCCCTTTTCTTCTTTTTCATGAATCCCACTGCAACATCCAATGCACTGTTGGAGTTGACTGCCCAAATCCTAACTTTTCTGATGCCTACTCTTTTTTTTTTTTTTCACAGTGCCATCTCCTAGGGCTGCCCTTAGATCCCATGGCCCTGGCTTCAATCCATGCCATCTGCAGACAGCCACTTCTTTGCAGCCATCCTGCCAGCGATTGTGTTTAACTCATAACCTTAGAGCTTTGGTATATGCTATTAGAACTTGAAGCTTTCTCCTTATGTTCTTCCCTTGCAGAGCTAGTTTCAGATCACATCCCAAATAACTCTCCCCGCTCAAACAACGGAAACAGGCTGTTATTTTCCTGAACTCCAACAATCAGAGACCTTTGCGAGGGTGTTTTTCTTCCCCTCCCCTTTGCCATCCTGATAGATCTCTGTCAGATTCTGTAATAAGTGAAATCCCAAAGAAAAACAAGCACTTACATTTCTCCCTCTCCTCTCCACTTCCCCACCCACAAATAAGCGGTATGCTTTTAGTGCACTTAGTGTTCTCATATTATGCTAAAATATAACAAACATATACTGTTCTAGTCTTTCATGAAAACTTTAAATTGCTATTTCTGGGCTCAATTCAACCCTTGCCTCATTCTGTGATAAAAGGACTTAAAAGCTCTGCTCTAGAATAGAATAGGGTTTGGGTTTTATATAGCGTTTTTCATGTTCACAGTATCCCAAAGGGCTTTACAAAGCACTGATGTAGATCCTGGAAGTACAGTAAGCGTAGGCAAACGCAGCATCCATTATGTGCTCCGGGACGGCTCGTGCACCCAGCACCCAGCCTTACGTAAGAGCAATGGGTTTGAAAAGGGAAAGGAGCATTAGCTGGACACGAACATGACTTTAATGGGCCACAGGGATGTCTAGGAGTCAGAAATAGCAGGTGGAGAGACACGGGAGAGACAGGGAAGTGTGTGTGCGTGGGGGTGTAGGTGCATTGCTCGAATGAACTAATTTGCTCCTGGAGATGCACCTTCCCCTTGCACGTGGGGGAAAGCTGGAGGTGGATGGTTTTCCGGGACGGTGGAGGCATACGGCACCTGCGTCTGCGAACACGCTCGCCAGGTGAAGAGCCACAGGGGGTGCGCGTGATGCGGTGGGAGAGCTCGCCTGTGGTCAGGGCTGGGGGTAAAGGGTGGGAGAGGCCATAACCAGACGGAAAACTACACGTAGCGCACGACTGCGGAAGGAGTCAGTGTGGGGAATCAGCAGGAAGGAGGCGATGCACATCCACGGCTGAATTGTGTGTGACTTATCTGCGTATTTGAGCAAGAGAAGGGGTGAGAAATTGCTTACGCTCTGCGTGCAAGATAAAGGATTAATATGCACAGATACTTATTCTTTGGAGAACAAAAAGTTTCTGAGGAAAAACAACAAAAAAAAGGACTATATGAGGTATGGTGAAAGGGTAGAGGGGTGTTGGGAAAAGACTGGACAGCAGAAAAGCAGAGGTGAGATATTGTCAGGGGTCACAAACATCAGGCAGCGTCACAAGACAACAGGAAGGGGAGGTTACACCTCTGCCGTGGGTCCTCCTCAGAGCAAGGCAAAACGATGAAACCACTTCCCAGAGAATACGTGGTGCGAAATGGAAAGGTTTTGTTTGAAACTGGCTATGGGATTTCTTGATGTTTGCGTCAGAGCGATTCAAAGAGAACACATATCACTTTACTTCCACTCCGTTATATGTTCCTTTCAAAATCTGGCTTTTTAGGGACTCAGCGTTAAAAATAAATGAGTTTCCTGCTAAAGAACGATTTTTTTCAATGCATCATAAGGCACGTAGAATATTTCTAAAGATGTAAACACCTAAAGGAAGTTACTCTGGTACAAGTGGACTTCTGTTTTAATATAAAGTTTTGTCACTAGAAAAGGAGTTTAAGACAAATTGGGAAAAAAACCAAACCAAACCAAAAAACCACTCTGTAACGTCTCCTTAAAGAAAAACAAAACAAAAGAATAAATTTAAGACACCCCCTCTTCTCTCTCTTCGCTGAAGAGATACGGTTCAAGTCATGTCACGAGGCGATGAGGACTAAGAAGTCTTGAGTCAGAGATTGAACATGAGCCCTTACGGCAATGACATGGAGGTGAGCGCGTGGGTCAGGACGAGACTTGTGCAGGAGGCGCAGAGACCATTATAGCTTTTCATGGGAGGGTTAAAAAACCCCACCTTGTTTCAGGTGGAAAGTTAGGGGAGGCTCTTATATTTTAGGCCACTATAGCTCAACTCTGTAGACGCAGATATTGGCAATGCCTATTACAGAAATGCTTTAGAAAATACTGTGCCGCACTTCCATTACACGGACCGACGTTCCTCCCTCCGTGATGCCCCGACAGCACTTGTGTTTGAGCAGAGCCCTGGGACAGCAATTCGGGTTTGTCAGGCTTACAAAACCTGTGCTTCTTCTTGCATGTAGAAGCGTCCAGATGTTCAGTTCGCAGCTCCTTCACGGGGCTACACGTGACGTTCTCTTTACCCTGGGTTACCCCATGAATTCTAGAGGAGCGTTTGGCACAGGGCAGAGCGGAGCCGTGCCCGGGGTGCCACCGGAGCCCCGGCCTGCCACGCTGCCCACGGCTGCTGGGGAGAGAAGCAGCACAGCAGAGAGAAGACGACAGCCAAGGAGAAAGAGAACGAGCCAGGGCACAGGGGACAACTTCTGCCAGACATCTTTTCAAAGCTAGAATGTTATATTACTCCATTATGGAGATCTCAGCAAGCAAATCCACTGACGCTTTGTCACTTCACATCGGCCAAGGATGAGAGCAGCCTGCTGCTCCTGGGCTACCGGTATCGTCCTGCAGCAAAGCCACGCTTGCCCAGTGCACCTTTCCCAGCATCGTTTTTCTTCACTATCAGATGTACATCGCCGGCGTTTCTCCAGCGACCAGAGCAGGTGGGCTGCTCCTGCGTGGCACCTGCCTGGGGTGGCAGCGAAGGCAACTGCTAAGCAAGAGAAGAAGACTAAACAGTGGGGAATCAGCAACGTCCCCGTCTAAAAGAACCGGTGGACAGAAAGCAGATGAGCCATAAAAGCAGAGAAATGCCTCCAGACTGAAGTAAATATTAAGCTCTAAAAATCTACCTCTAAGAGATTACGTAGGTGGAACTTTACAAAAGAAATCTCTGGGGTTTACCCCAGTGCAGCTGCTGCTTTAAACCATTTGCCAGGCACTTGAGAGTTTAATATCAGTTTCTGATACAGTATTTTTCTAAGGTGATCTTGGAGATTATATAGAGGGGAAAGGTAAAAATAAACCTGAATGGGAGGGGTTTGTTGCGATACCAGTTTTAAAGACTGACAGAAGAGTCCTGAATGTCTTTTTTAAGAACGAAGCCCTAGCGGTACAGGATATCATTTCTTTGCTTGCAAAGTTTTCAGTGAACTGTCTAAAACACCAATGTGCCGATATCGAGACAGGCAGATGGAAAGGAGCTGATAAACCCCAGACAAAGGAAATATCTTTAAATACCCTTTCAAAGTGATATCACTTTAATGAACAAAGCACAGAGATGGGCTTGGATCCCAAGTATCTGTTGGAAAATGCAAAGGGTCTGTCTCACAAACTATTTGAAGATGTTCATATTTGTTCAGATTTCCTAAAAAAAACACCATACATGACAGACTGGACAGGATGCGGAAAGACAGGGAAAAAAAGCATGACAAAATAAGTTCCAAGAGTGTCAGTAGCTGACGGAGATCTAATAAACCGGCTTTCCTGAATGAGCGGTTAGAAAAGATCCCATCTTTTCCTCACTTCTAGAACCAAAAAGAACACATCATAACCAAAAGTTTTCTCCCCAAATGTTGAATGAGTCCGTCTCCCCACAAAAAGTGAACAAAACCTCGAAAACATATTCTTGAAAATTTATCGACCTTCTGTAAACAGAGATCTCATTACGGAGCTGGGTTTTTTGAGTGGTTGAAATCCATTCCCCCTCATAGCTGGGCAAACCCAAGCCCTGCAGATCATATGTGCCATAAGAGGGAACCAACACTACTCCATTCAAGTGATTTTAATGTCACTGATTAATGCTGGCTAAGAATCTGGATTTATTACGCTGTCCTAAGTTTACATATTTTCACTGCGTGCTGTAGATTTTCCTACAGTAACAACAGCTGTAAGATGAAACTTAAGAAGAGTCAGATTGAGATCTGGGTAAAGTATAAAGTTTGTGGGATTTGCAAAGCACATAAAAGCCCATTTTCCCCCCAGGTGATGCCTTTGAAACAGGCAGCAGTCTCAGGAAAGAGACACTTTTCTTCGAAATACTCTAGTTTGACTATAAGAAATACTCATAACTCTGAAGTAAACTACAGTGGAGTAAACTATGCCAGAACCTGTAATCTACATACAGAGAAGATCTTCATACCCAGGACCAGGCGCATTTCCCTCCTCTGCCCTCCCTGCCTGCTCCGTGCTCCACTAGCTGCCCCTCAAAATAAAGTAATAAAAATTCAAATGAGTTTTCAGAAAAATATACCTGTGAAGGGGAGACATCTCCTGTCACTTTAATAACATACCAGGTTAATAATATTAAATCACCAGAGGCCAAGGAAATGTCACTGGAAATATTTAAGGCTCCCCACTTGAGAGTGATGAGACTTTCAAGCAGCTGGGAGAGAATCAGACCGGGATAGCGAGGACTGGCGAGGCCCATCCTGGCCTATAAGGAAAAGTCATTTTGCAGGGGTTGGCTTCTCATTGAAAGAACGGACAATATATTAACAAACTAAAAGTTTACGTAATCCTGGAAGTGAAATTTATGCTGGTGAAAAGGGGCAGGACAGCTCTGCAGACACCAGTCCTCAATTTATCCACCAAACCGGCAGATGATAGACAAGAGCGAGGCCAGTTTCACAGAATCATAGAATGGTTTGTGTTGGAAGGAGCCTTAAAGATCTTCTAGTTCCACCCCCCTGCCATGGGCAGGGACACCTTCATTGCCAACCTTTTGCTCTGCCAAGAGACCAGTTCCTCAGTTAATGTCAGAAGCGAGAATTTTACTGACATGAGCATAACCACACCTGGTTGAGGTGGCCATTACTTTCGCTTGGGTTTTGCCCATACCTGGATCCTCCTGGGTGTTTTACTGAGGCTACCAGCCTTAAAACAAACCTACCAACCAAAAATACAGGAACCGCTCCTAAAGACAGGTGGACGGCATGAGTTTAAGGCTGGCTGGGATTGCCAGAGTGATACAAAGCTTGTCGACAGAGCTGTGGGATTTGTGTCATTTAAAAAAAAAATACAATTTCAATTATTTTTTTTTTTATTGATCCACAGATATAACTGGGCTGTGTGAAAGTGGCCAGATCCTTAGCTCAAAAAATCTTCTCTGAAGTTGTTCTGATTTATACCAGATAAAGGTAAAATCCTCTTCAACCGGGGGATAATCCACATTTGTTTGGTTCTTGAGTTTGCTGGACAAACAACACAGGAATGAGAGGGAGTGAAGTGGGTCTGCAATTTGAAGGACCCTTACAGCTCCTGCTGCTTACAGCTCTGCTCCCCCTTCCGTCAGAAGGAAGACTCCAGCACAAATATCACTTGTTCAGACTCTGATTTGTCACACAACATGTCCGGCAGGTAAAACTTTATCCTAAAAAGGCACACAATCTCAATTTGCTGTGTTCGAGGCCAGGTTGGACGGGGCTTGGAGCAACCTGGTCTGGTGGGAGGTGTCCCTGCCCAGGGCAGGGGGTGGAACTGGATGATCTTTAAGGTCTCTTCCAACCTAAACCATTCTGTGATTCTATATCTCTGTAAATACAACTTTTGCCTGGAGCAGCAACAAACCCCCATATAGGGATTGAGAAGGTAGTCCCTGCTCCCCCCAAAACCTAAAGATGAGCACGAAGAGAAAGCCGATTGTGACAAATGTGAGGTTTCAGCTTCCAGTCAATGTTGATCCTTCACTGATAGGCACTCAGGCAGAGTCATGCCGGCCGCATTCCGAACTCGCTGGAAAGCAGTCTCCATGCAGGAGGGAAAAGTGACAAATGCAACTCCAGCATTAAACAAACACTCTCTGGAGCTGATGCCATAGTCCCGATCAACAGGTCTGATTCCCGCACCAGGGAAATTAGTCAAATTATTAGAAACGCAACTAAACAGAATTAGTGAATACATGGACATGTCATTCTTTGGGAAGAGGCAATACAGCTGTTGTATCACATCATCATTCTGGGGGTCTTCTAAGTAATTAAGAAATATATCAATAAGAAAGATGCAGTCAAAGTAGTGCTTGGGAATTAAAATAACAAAACAAACCTCTCATGGTACATCCAAAAGCTCTTGAAGAAGCTATAACCTAGTGGAATGAGAAGAAAAGGTGTGGGTTTTTTTAAGAGCTTAAAAGGACAGGAAGCAAATATATAATTCAACATATTCATAAATGGGCTGGAAAAGGGGATTCATAATGAGAAGATGAAGTTAGTGGAAGACACAAAATAACTGAACACAGTCACATTTGAAGCTGACTATAGAGAATCACAGGAGGCTCTTGAGATACAAAATGATTCAGTGATAAAATGACAGATGAAATTCAATGCTGATAAGTACTAAGTAATGTACATGGGGAAAATAAGCCTAACACTGTATTTCCAGTCAGGAATGGGATCTTGGAGTCTTTGTGGATAGTCTGATACTCAAAAAGGCGAATAAAATAGCAGGAATTGCTAGAATATCAGAGAAGAAAACATGAAGCACAGTTGTGCCACTGTATAAATCTACGATTCACCTGAATCTTGAATTGTGTGTGTAATTTTGTTCTCCCTATCTCAGGGTTAAAAAAAACCCCAAACCAACTAAAAATGGAAAACGTGCAGAGGAAGGGACCAAGGATCAAAGACCTGCGATAGTGTGGAAGGAGAGCCTTACTACGCAAGGGCTCAGGAAAGAGAAAAATTGAGAGGTTGGAAGAGAGGTCCGTAAAGGTCTGGGTGGAAAAGGGGGAGTGCAGAACGGGGGCCCAGACTGTCTTATATCAGAATAACTACGGGGCACTCTACATAGTCATTGCGCAAGTGGTTTCAAATAAATGAAAGAAGCCCCTTTTCAAACCACACGCAATTCCAGTCTTTACCTCAGGATGCTACAGGAGGTCACGAAGCTTCAAAAAGGGCGCAGGGAAATTCAGGCAGGGTATGCACATCTGGGGGTTTGGTGTTTTTTTTAACCCTCCAACCACCAGCTGCCACAACCTGGCAAGGTTCTCCACGAGACAGGTTGGAATGACATCTGCAAATCATTTTTGTGCTGAGCACTTGCTCCTCTTCTGCTGGAGTTCTCATCTGACCAAGCTTAATGCTATGGTGCTATCACTCCCTCCCTCAAAGAAGGCAGAAGGGGAAAGAGCTGCTTTCAGATGTCTTCCTACAAGGCAAAGCCTCTCTCTCTCTCACACCAGTATGTATTTAGCTCTCTTGGGAGCCATGAAGCTCCTGTGCAGTAAAGGAGAGTCAGATCACACAGGTCAGATGCACCCAGCCAAGGGTGGTCCCGGTCGTGCTGAGGAACGGTGGCTCCGTGTCCCCCCCTCTGCCACATGGCACAGGACACGCAGCGCCAGGCAAGCTCAAAGGACAGAGGGACTACAGTCCACTTAGCTCTCCACCATACCCTGCTTTCCAGGAAATCTCGCACCTTGCCATGAAACAAGCAATAACGCATTTGTTTATGCAGCCTGAAGACTTTAAACGGGTTTTGTACCAACTTTCTGTGTGCTGTGTGTCACAGAAGCAACCTGCTTTTGTTCTCCGCGTGGTGCCACCAGCACCAATGTCCCTTTTCATAATAATGGACGGGATTCTCGAGAGGTGTAAATCAATCTCATTCCCTCTGGATCAATAGCGATAGGCCAGTTTATACCAGATTGGGAGCTAGTTAAATAATACCGATGCGGGAGATTTCTTGAAAAGAGTAGGAGTTTTTCATTGCGTCTGAGGATTGAACAGGATCATGTGGGTTTCATGTTCATCAAAACAGGACAAATAAGGTTCTTTTCAGTGCAATACAGACCTTTCTTTCAGTGAAAGAAAAGAAAAAAACTGTACTTACTCTTGTTTATTTGATGTTTCCCCTCCTTACATCGCCCCAGAAGAGAAAGTAAGCTGATAAATTCTATATTAGCACTAACACATGTATCAACAATACTGACATGTTTTCAGTCGGATTTCCAGTTCATTCTATTTTCCACCTCACAATGAAATTCAGTTCAATTGAAAGATTCAATAGTAATTGGAAATAGGCTCTGGAAATTGCATAATCTAGTTCTCAAAGACCCAGAAATTAACAAACAAACAAACAGAACACACACAAAACTAAAGTAACCACATTCTGCAAAGATGTAATAAGTCAATTAAATTCATGCACAATGTGATTCTTGGCTGACGGGAGAATACAAAGAGAGAGGTCAGATCCTGTTTTCAAAAAGGAGCCTCATGAAAAGGGAAGCAAATGGAAATGTCATTATTGAACATTATGATGAGAGATGAAAGGAGTCTCATCCAAAAAAGCTCCAAGGGGGTGAAATGTAAATTGTTCAGAAAGGAGACAAATGAAAGGGGATGTGATAAAGTCAGTGATGAGTAAACATGGGGGAGAGCTGCACCTCAGGTTCGGATGATAACAGTAATAAATACTAAAGGGCCGGATCCGTAGCAGGTAGAAATGGGCACAGTTTCATCATCTTCAGTGGGGCTGCACAGCTTCACAACCACCGAGCCGTGTCCTGCACTCAGTATTTAGGTAGCTCCTTCATGCATTGATATTGTGCACAAACTATTATCTTCACCCATGTATGGCAAAAGGGAGAGGGGCACAAAGGCTTTGGGGCTTTTCATTTTTTTTCTCCTAACTGCAGTTGTGCATTTTGGTTGTTCAGGATTCGAGGACCTTGTTGAAGGCCAGAGCCAAGTCATCTCCAGAAAAAAACAGAAGCCTGAAATTTCTGAAGATTAAGATTAAATGATTCCCCCCAAGACAGACACTTCCAAAATGCCCAAGGGAGTCAAAGGACTTGTCCATACAACACAACTCAGGGCTACATAACACCCATTAAGACCTTTTATTGAGACGGCTTGAAGATAGAAAAAAAAAAAAAGTACAGCATTAGCTCAGCTGTCCGTTGGGACTGCTCCACAGGTTTCATTGACAGACACTGAAAGGACATTCCTTCATAAGAAAACACCCATGTTTGGAAATGTTGATGCCTAAGAAAGGGTTGAATTAGATCAAAAGGGTCAATTTTGAGTTATCCTTACCTAAATGTAAGTTGACATACACACCTACGATGCCTACATGAGTTCTATACGTGGGCAACGGTGAAAGGGGATCCCTAACCCGTATTTCATACCTGCTCTGGTGCGGGGATCCTGGTGGCAGCTACATGTGAAATGAAAGCCCTGCAGAGACATCATTTTCTTAGACAAGTTAATCATTCCATAAAGGCCCTCCGTACTCCCTGCCGTGAACTGCTGCGTAGCTCCGCTGCCTGCTGCTAAACTGCCGAGTGGTTCGACTCAAAACCGGTTGCCACTCATTTATGTCGAGGTAATCCCTGTGCTTGGCATATGCAGGTTTGTTTAATACGTGAAGCGCCATGAGATCCACTGGGATGGAAGGTTCTCAATGGATGCTCATCATCATCAAATGCAAGATGATAGTTAATTAGCTCGCATGTCTCTCGGTACCCCGTGAGAATAGCCATTCAAGCTTGACAGAGATAACTTGCCTGAGAAGCGAGTAATCCTGATAAATGTAACTCCAGGAAGGGACAGGAGAAATTAGAGAGGCAGAAGCGGTATCTGTCCATGGAAGATTATGAAGTTTGATCCCACTTTTACCATTGTGTGAGTTAACACTGACACGCTGGCTGGCTGGAAGGTTAGACAAGGGATATTTGGTGCTTAGATCGTCACCAACT
>NW_009649057.1:2554234-2568793 GCF_000708025.1 Charadrius vociferus
TTTTGTCCACTATGTTCCAACAGAAATATAAGAAATAAAA
Source organism: Charadrius vociferus (assembly GCF_000708025.1). Lineage (NCBI taxonomy): Eukaryota > Metazoa > Chordata > Aves > Charadriiformes > Charadriidae > Charadrius > Charadrius vociferus. Next base: position 2,554,275 of record NW_009649057.1, read on the forward strand.
CATTTTGAATTTTTTTTTTTTTTAATAAAAAGTTTGGGTATAAATACTCAGCACCTGCAACAGCCTGATCCTTTCCTTAGAGGTCTCTGAGTGAACGCAAATGCCTTCCTGCAGCACCCACAATTAATAATTATGCCCCCTGGCTGCTATATGGCAAACCCAGAAACGACAGCAGTTTAATTGTGTTACCGAAGCAACGTATATACTTCCTATAGGCATTTGTTTATCACTGAGGATGAAACACCCCAAAAAACTCCGTACAAAGTGACACGCACATCCAAGTCCAGCCATGCATAAAGATGCATTTCGAATCTGGGCCACGGTTTGTGAAACCTGCTGAGCGGAAAGGTGTTCTGTAAGATATTATTATTAGGAATTTTATAAAACTTTGAAGGTTATTATCGCTCCAGATTAGGGTGAAATGTTTAATTATGAACAGAGAGAAGGGGTTTGGCCTTTTCAAAGGCTAGGAGCCTTTATTGATTTTATTAGTCAAAGAAGGTGATAATTTTTATATTAATAACCAGAGAGCAATTTCTCTGTTAAACAGTGATTATAAAATACTAACTGAAATACCATTGGAAAAGTCCGGGGAAGGTCACTCTTTTTTCTTATTTCCCCGTAATCAATCTTAATCTATCAAAGGCTGCAGAAATGCAGCAATAATCTAAGTTGAATTGTGGACACTTCTGAACTCGCGGGCAGATGTGGCAATGCCTTCCCCGTTAATTGAGGCTGGATCAAACGAAAGCCTTTGATTGAATGAACTATAATTGCTTGCCCGACCGCTGCAAACATGGTTGGCCGCCTGACGTGTTTGTTAAATGGCTGCATGCCCGACGCCAACGCGTCTGCAGAAGGCCCTGGATAAACAGAGAGATGGAGACCGGACAGGAGGGACTTCAAATCAACTGAGCGACCAGGTGCGAGTCACCTTTGCGGCTTTTTCGGTTTTTTTTGTTTGTTTGTTTGTTTTTTTCCTGCGGTTACACATGGAGAAGATGGAACAGGTTTCAGCAGACTCCATCAAGGTCCCTGGGATGCCCTGCCTCCATAACCAGCACTGGGAGCCTCTGGTGCTGCTGAGACCTCCCCGCACAGCTGGAAAGTCAGAAACAATTGGACGCGATGCCAAACAATCACAGTTTTGCTGTGCTATGGGCTACCAGACCGCTATGGCTCAGACCCAGTTGGCTTGGTTGGACTTTTGGGTTCTATTTCAATTGTGGATTGTTCAGTTTTGACGGGAGTTGCCTTACTGCAATGGGGCAGAGGCGCAGGCAGCCCAGCACTCCCCGCCCCCAGCCAGCATCCCAATTTCCCAGTACCGTTCAAGAAAACCTGTAGGAAACCATCACGGGATGTCCTGCCACAGGGGCACGTTTCTTTCCTAGCCCTCATCAATTAGCAGCTGCTTTATACCCCGAAGCATGAAGTTCTCCATCCCTCATACATTTTTTATTTTCTCTAATAGAATTTCTCATTATTCATATGAATGTGTAATCCTTTTGTGAATCCTCCAAAGCTCTTGGCTTCAATAATGTCTGTGGCATTGAGTGCCACGTGTTAATTATGCGCTATGTAAGAAAAGTATTTCTTGCTATCAGCTTTAAATCATTTGCTTTAAGAAAATATTTTAATGGTTAAATAAATCATAATAGAATATAGCATTGCGTAGATAGGGCATATCTTGCCTTAAAGATTAAGCGTGGTTTTTTTGAACACTGGGAAACTGAGGCATGAAAGGACATAAATTACAATTGGTCATTTGCTGCTAGATATAAAGATGGAACCTAGGAGTTCTACTTCTTATATTCTTTCTATGTAAAAAAAAAAATGCTTTCTCATATACCGAAAGCTGATTTAGACATCTCAGGTTTTCATGTTCATTTTAAGGAACAATCTCATTGCCTGGCACTCATAAGGAAAAAAACCCCAGTGTTCCTACCTGATACAGAGGCTGTGGTAGAAGAAATGTCAGGGATCACATTCTGCCAAATCAAGTTTACTGTGACCCACTGGGAACCAAGATAAACTTCTGAAAAACAAAAGCCTAACATGTTGGAGCTACTGGGAATTGTCTGTACTGGACAGGATTAAAGTCATTCTGACTCTTCTATTGCCAACACTCTGAGAGGAAATTTGATTTTCCCTCACCATAAATAACTTTATACATTTTACTTGCTAATATTATTGGGGTGGTGTGATGAACAAACTCATGCAAAATATACCCTACTTACCAATATATAGAGAAAGGCTCTGTGATAAAATAACCACCCCCACACCAAATATACGCCTCATCCACATACAAAAAATAGCCGAGGACAGAGAATTACATTCCCGCTGCTTCTGGCTTATGTGTTGTATATAATGGTTTCTGGACACATTTTTATCATGCAGGGATAAAGGAGATGGAAAATAATCATCCTTACTTATCTAAGTATGGTATTTAGATGACCCTCATTACCTCTGTATTTGAGTGCCTCCCCACATTTACTGTATTTATACTCCAAAAATCTCATGAAGCAAGAAAGTGTTGACAGCTCCACGGTACAGAAAAGAACCGAGAGAGGCAGAAGAGGTGACTTATTCAAGATTACAGAGAAGACCTTTACCGGTGCACAAACTTGAACCCAGGTCACCCAAGTTTTAACTTACAGCTCTATGCACTGCCGTAGCCTGCCTTATCGACCCAGGCTTACAGCCCGTTTCATCTAGCTAGAAAACAGGGATTTATTAGTAAAGAGAAATGTCTCACAAAACGCCACACTCCACCCAAGAAACCTTTCCTGCTGGAAGTGATACAGGTAGCATTGTGCAAATAGTCACTTGCCTTTTTTTTCAGCCAAAATGGACTGATTGTCATCCCAGCAAGCATTCCATGGCATAGGAGTGCCATCACCTCCCGGGCTCAGATGGTCACACACCCCGGTGAGACCCAGCCACAGCCGCAAGAGATGGCTGATGGAGAAGATTTGGTAGAGGTTTCTGAAGACTCAGGTGACCACTGAACCATCTTCTCCTCTTACTCGGAGAAGAGCTAGAAAGCAGGGCCCGATATGGTTTTCATTCTCCTCATTTTAAAATATGCACATCCCATACAGTTATAGGTATGACATTACTCCAGTCAGAAGACGTTCTGCAATGCCTTCTCAGTCCTTACTCACACAACATCTTTCTCTTGTTTACAGTTTAATTTAAATTAATGTTTTAATTTTTCAAACAAACAGTGACATTGTTTATGAATGCATTACCATTGAATAATCTCTCTTGAATATCAATTAACTTAAGCAATTCTCAACTACAAAGCCCTTTTAGTCAGAAGCACGTGCTCGCAGAAACAGATTTGTTTAAAACAACCAAATTTCATCGAGTTTTCATCTGTCAACAGAAATCAGCATTTGCAAGGAGCAGTAGCTGTATTCTAGAAAGGACTCTGATGGGCGATAGATGGTTTACAGAGCAGCAGTTCAGTGGGAGCCAGTATCATGTCTCACACCCACTCCAAATGCGACCGAGATGACAATTAGATGCCGCAGAGGTCTATGATGAGGTAGGACAGGCTGCGGGGGCAGTTAAAGGTGCTCTGCAGTGTGTCAGGGGCTGAGATGCTGCAGAAATTAGGATTAGTCAGCAGTTCAGGAAACCAGTGAGAAATGGGGTCTGCCTCCTGCTTAATACAGTATCTGTCTGGTGGAAACTAGAGGAGATTGAGTATATCATCTTCCATTTCCTTGTCTCTGCGCAAGGAGAAACGACGGCTCAGGGTTGAGAGCTCAAAAATCACGAGTCCCAGACTGGGGAGGCAACTAAACCAGAAACACAACTATGAACTTTAATTTACCCTGAGAAAAGCGAGCCATGAAGTTTGACAGATAAAGTTCATGGCTGAGGTACGTTGTTAGACCTGACCCAGCCACAGGGAAGAAGTATGACCTCTGAAGAAGCTCTCTGACAGGTGATTTGTTGGGGTTTTTTTTTGGGTGGGAGTGGGGAATTGGTGTTGGTAGTTTGGTTTTGGTTTTTTGTTTTTTTAATTTTCCACTAAGGTGGAAGGAAGACTTGGTTTCCACTGAACTCCTACTGGTCTGGATGATGTTCTACACGGAGCTGAGCAGGGACACAGCTGGGGTGGCTCTGAGGACACAAGAGGCACACAGTCCCTGTCCTCAAGGCTCCTTCTTGCTCTCAGCTTCATCTGCAGCTCTGGCAGCGGGAGCTGAGGCTGTTGGACTGGGACGGTGATCAGTCCTCAGAGAGGGTCTTCCATCTGCTGCTTCTAAGCACGCAAGCACGGTAGCAGAATTTCAGCTGCCAGGTGACTCCCCAGAGCCCTGAAAGCTCAGACCTCAGCCACGAAAGAGCACGAGCCGAGGAGATTACAAGTCGCAATCTGTGGTCAACACCTCCGCGATCCCAAATTAGTTCAGCTCCTCACATCTCGCTCATGGGGAAGAGATGCGCTGTGAGTGAACGCCTGAGCTGCCTCACAGGGGCTGAGCTACCAAACGGAGGCTGCAATATTTCAATCAATAGGGGGAAAAAAATAAAAGAGAAGAAACGAAGCAGTCGGAGAAGACAGAGACGTTATTGAAGCTTCTATTACCATCTGAAATTGGTCACTGTGGAGAAAAACAAGTAGCCACAGAGCGGACCTGGCCTGACCTTTCGCTCCTCAGTGGGCAGCAGATTGGTTATTCTAGTCACGGTCAGTGAAAAATGAGGCTGAAATCTTCTTCTTTTAGTGGATGAGGGACCAGTGCTCAGTCCCCATAGCAGGAGAGAATTCACAGGTCAGGGGAGAAGCTGTGGGCTCCAGAGAGATTCCCATAGGACACATCAGGACAGGGAATGTGGGATTGATTTGCTGCTTAACATGAGTGGTGTGTGTTCAAATATGAAAAGACAGACTCCTCAGAAAGGAGAGGAGTTTAAGAGCGATGGACAAACCAGAGCAGAAAAAGACGTGCACCCAGCGATGCAGTGAGGCAGGGAAATTTTGAGCCAGGCAGTAAAATGGTGAAGAACAGGGTAGAAAAAAAGCACAGAAGGGAAATTGTGGCTACACAGTCTAGAGACATGCCAAAGTGAATCAGGGCAACTCGGACCAAGCCAGGTACGCGTACAAAATCAAATGGAAGGACAGCTTTGGGACTCATCCACAGGGCAGGGGGCCTGCAGTAGCAATTTTGTACGGGTCTCTTGTACAAACTTCCATGTAGCCTTGGATAAAGTCCTCTTGACTTTCTCAGTGCCATAGTGCCACAATAGCTATAAAAATGCTTTCTTTGCCTCCTGGGACAATACAGTCTCCAAGGCTTGTATCTAGAGGGAGTACTTGATACCTTCTTAACACAAGTCATAAATAAAAGAGATAAGGTTTTCCAGCAACAGAGCAAAACTTGTATGTTTAAGGCCAGTTGAAATCAGTTGGACATCTTCAGAAAGCCCCACCTTGGTACAAAGGAGAGCAGAGGACAGCTATGGGGGATAAACCAACCTGGCACAGAGCAGGAGAAGCTTTGCCAAGTGAGTTGCTGTGGGCCTGGAGAAAGGGACACCCTCTTCTGTGAGACCAGAGCAGTCCAAGGAGAAAGAGGATGATTTGTGTATCCAAAGGCACATGGTAGACAAGAAAAAAAAAATAAATCAATGGTATTAACCTACAAGCGGGCAAAAGCTCCTGAGGCAGCACACCTGATTTCTTGTTGGAGGGACAGAAATTCAACGTGAAAGAAATCAGAATCTTTTATTTTCCAACTGTTTTGTTTAAATCATACCTGCACGTTCTGCAGCCTCAATGAACACAGAGACCCCTCGTATCAGCCCATCTTAATGGGCCTGGCTCCCACGATAAGCTTCAAGAAACAGCACTTACCTTCCTATTATCACTCTGAACTGACTTGGGTGGTGAACTCTAATGAAGAACAGACGTCAGAGAAGTGCTTTAGAAGAACAGGTCACAAACGCTCATAATAAATCTGTTCAGATGCACTTTGGGGAATGTAAATCACTTAAATTATTAAAGTGTTGAGCTGTTGGGACTCGGGCAGGTTGAAAGCTGTTGCAGTGAAAGCCACTGCAGCCCACAGTGAGCAGAGCAAGAAAGAAAACAAGCACATTTTAAATTTAAGCTGCTCCACTTGTGCTGTGGCTTGTAACCATCAACTGCAGCTGTATGTCTTTACCTAATGAATGACAGGGCTGAAACGGTTTGGGCTACAAGGTGGAGGAAGAGGAGGAAATAAGGACTGGACAGTAACAGCAGAGAAGCGAGGAAAGGCAGTAAACACACCTGACTGTGGAGCACAGATTGGAAGAGAAGAAAGAGATATGTGATGCAATGGTGAAACAACAGCTAGCTCCTCAATTTTAAATCCCGCCATGCTGTATGTAGAAAGGTGCTTTGAAGAAAAGAGTTTATCCTCTACATTTTCCTGGAAGGGTAGTAAACTGAAGGAAATACTCCAATCAATTGGCTTGCCCAAGCATGAGAAAAGCGTACGGGGTTGGATTCAGGTCCGCTCCTCTGCCCACACCACTTGGTGCAGTGTGAGAGCGGCTCCAGCTTAAACCTCGGAGCGCTGCTTCTCCTGCGCCCAGCCCCGGCTAAAGGCTGCCCGTAATCCAGCTCTTATGATATTTAAACGTATTCTTCTAATTAACAGCTGGAATTTATTAACGGTCTGTTTATACCCATTTGTTCTTCTTTCAGCATTGTCCCTTTGGTTTAATAGCTCTTTTCCTTCCCCGCTGTTATGCCCCAATCTACTTATACGCAACAATCGCCGCCTCTTTCTCAGCCTTCAGTTTTGCTTGGCTAAAAAAGCTAAGCTCCTTAGTCCTCTCTCGTAAGAAAGGATCTTCATTCCCAGACCATAATTTAGTATTCTATTGTTTGAAGAACGCCTGTCAAAAGTTCATTATTTCCTCCTCCTTTTTCCTTGGCAAAAATTCAGAATTTTGAGCAAAACCAAACGTAGCACTTTTCCTGTCTACTGCTACCACCAGCGGCACGAGGACTGACTCAGGTTACTATGAGGAACAGGAAAGGCAAACTGTGCAAGCAATTCAGTCACCGGGGGAGTTTAATTCTACCAACCCACCTGAAACCTTTTTAATTTGCTTTTCAAACGCATTTTTAAGAAGCAAATCCTGCCTGTGACAAAACCACACAGGTATTATTTGCAAGAAATAGCGTTTATTCATCACAATCAATAGGAATTTTTCTGGTCCATGTAGATCAGGTCCTATTCGTTTACAGATGGTACAGTTCAGAGAATATCCAGCCACAGATAAACGCTGGACTTTGTTGATATGATATCTTGTGTCTCTCTGTACTTAAGGGCTTTAGAAATTGATTAACTGAAACCCTTATCAGGAAGGTAACTATTATAATACTCATTTTACTGACGAGGAAAACAGAGCACAAAAAAGCTTAGCGACAGACACAAGGTTACACAGTGAATTAGCGGCAGGAATACTGATTTCATCTCCACCTCCCTGGTTTGACCATTAGATACACTCCCTTAATCAGAATCTTCCCTCAAGCCCTCTGCCTAATTTTACTTGCCTTTTTTTTTTTTTTTTAATACATTTTCCCCTGCCTTTCAACATTTTCTAGTCTAGCTGGAAGCTATGGGAAAAGCACTGCCTATAGACAAAAAAGTTGGCCTCAGCAATATTTTAAGTATGACAAGGAGAAAAAAAAAAAAAAAAAAAGCCTCCCTGAAAGAGCATATCCTCATAAGATTTTCAGCCTGAATTCGCAGCTTCAGAGAATTGAGCTAAGCCCCCGAATGGCTGGGTGCTTTATACGAAGCAAACCTCTTAAGGCTTTGCATTCATGCATTATTAGTAGCTTCATTCTATATCTAAGTTACTTATATGGCTCCTAATTACCACAGTATCTTAATGCCTCATCTTAATGTATTTATCCTTACTGCAGCCCAGTGGCGCAAGACAGTCTTGAGACTGCTCCGCGGACAACTTTTCTGCTGCAGAGGACTCCAGCAAAAGCACTCTTCAGAGTGATTATAAGCTGAGTCTTCCTCTACTTCCCACCCTAAAGGCAGATTTCAGGTGACACCTGGTAATGCCTCCGTGAGCCTTTCGGGATCTGTACGCTGTGGCCATGTAGAGATCAGCCAGGCTGGGGTGGGGAGGTCCCTACAGCTTACAGATTAGATACATCCAGGTGTCTATGTCTATATTTTTGAGAGTTCAGGTTTAAGTGACTCGCCTGAGGTCACTCAAGAAGCGTGTGGCAGAGACAATTTCACCATGGTCCTGCGAGTGCTTTCTTAGTTCAGCAACAGTGACCAATTCTGGCTGGAATTAGAACTATAAGTGCAAGAAGAGGTGAAAACACCAGCACCAGGATTCCATTTCGGGGCTGTAATGTGGGAAAACTTAGAATAAAACTTTTAAGGTAACAATCGAGATCTATGTTTTTTCATCAGCCTGAGAAATGTTTCTTCTTGCTCTCGTCTCCTGACTCCAGTTTAATGATTAAAATGGATGTATGAGCAATTGGTGTTCAGGATTGATCACCCGGACAAGGAGACCATTTCATTGTAAGTCTAGAGATTGCATCTTTGTGCCAAGAAATGTCCTCCAGGGCTTTTGGATACCTAAAATGTTGCTAAAATCTTGATCTAGCCCTTTTGCCCGGGGGGCATTACATTCTACCTGTAATTATTAGGACCAGGAACGCTCACCTAGTCCAGCAGCCTGACTACTTGGACATTTATCTCCATAAGCTTTACACTTTAATAAATAATTTACCCCCAAAATGCACTTAAATTAGATCTATAATTCCACCATGAGGCTCTGGTGGTGTGAAGAGACCTCCTGACTTCGCTCTGATCATTTATAATGCCACCATAAGCCATCAGTGGAATTGCAGCATTATTATTTATAGCACCGCTTATATTGTTCCTTATATCGTTTATTATACTCAATTGGAATGGCCCCAACTAGTCAGTATGAGGAGATGCTGCACAGTTACCAGCTTAGGCCATTTCTTAGCTCAGAAATGCGACCTTCTGAAGGAAGCAGAGATGTTATCGGTGTGAGGATGGATCTAAATTGCCGGGACATCCTGTCCTCATTTTTGCTGGTCCTTCCATTCAGTTTGGGTAGTATTAAGGGGAACGGACCTGAATCTTTTGGTGGTTGCTTCTACTTTCCATCTCGAGGAGGGGAGACTGCACCCCTGGAACTGCACTAACTGCAGAAACCTGTACAGGGAAGGGGACAAGAAATGGTCCCACATAACCACGCACCTTTCCCCCATCTCCTCTCCTGCATTTGCACACACTGTTCAGATCAGAGCCAGACCTCTGCCAATACGAATCCCGTCCTCATTGCTGTGAGAAGCAGGTTAAAATTACTAAATCAGGGACTCAAAAAAAAGAAAAGTGTCAGATTTAAGATCACCTAGGTATCCCCGATGGTTTTTCTTTCCAGATGCATTATGATAATTTTTAATGACATCACCTCATGCTATTTTTATCACAGTTTTGGGGTTTTTTTTAATGGATAGAACATGAGCGTGATCTCCAAGGTGGCAGGGGGGTGGGTTGGGATGGGGGGTGCAGTACTGTGCTTCACTTACCTAAAACTACTCTTGTGAAATGTAACTTGCAATAGATGTTCAGCATGACAAACCAGAGCCCGGATAATTAAAAGCAGTTAAAAGCAGAGTGTTTCAATGAGAAAAGTTGCAAGCATAACCCGTAACAAGCCACTGCACTGCCACTGTCCTGCCTTGCCCAGCACAGTCCTAAAGGGGTAGGATAAATTCTCTTAAATCATAGAATGGTTAGAGTTGGAAGGGACCTTGAAGATCATCTCGTTCCACCCCCCTGCCCTGGGCAGGGCCACCTCCCCCCAGCCCAGGTTGCTCCAAGCCCCGTCCAACCTGGCCTTGAACACCTCCAGGGATGGGGCAGCCACAGCTTCTCGGGGCAACCTGCCCCAGGGGCTCTCCACCCTCACAGGGAAACATTTCTTCCCAGTATCTCATCCCTTCCCCCTCGTCCCACAAAATTCTGCCTCTCTTTTTCTCCCCCCTCCTTAGCTTGCCTGAATTTATCCCAGTGACCCACTGGTTTCCCTGCATCTCTATCTCAGAGCTGACGGGTCTCGCACTCCCCAATTTAGCCATTACCAGTAGCGTTTAGCCTCAACAATTTGTTCCCATAAAATACGGCGCTGACAGTCGCGAGGGTACGGAGCTGTCTCTGCAGACACTCCTCTCTGGAGCTGGTGCCAGGCTCCCGCCGTCTGTTTTTGGGATGCTGCCCTGGCTGCTGGCTGTGCTGCAGCCCCCAGGGACGCGCTGCCGGAGGGAGCAGCAGCATCGCCCCCGGGATGCCGAAGGGACCCGTCTGTCCCACCTGCGATGCTTTCTTCATCCCCGTGTGAGAGGCACAAGCACCCACTGCTCCCCCATCTTTGCAAACAAATCTACAAAAAAAACCCCACCAACAACCACCCAACAAAGCAGAAAGGAGGGAAGAGAGGAGCAGGTGAAGGATCAGGGCAGCCGAAACTGGGAATAAAGAAAATGAGGAGGAAGATTTCATATTCCTGTGGTTTCCATTCCTGCACAGCCAAGCAAGGCAATGAGAACGCAGCACATAGTTGGTGAATATCTCATGAACATCAGCCTGGATTTTAGGACATAGCAGAATCCCACCAGGAAAGAGGGTTTAAATCTTGCAGTGGCAACACCGGAAAGAAGTCCTTTTGGAACCCCCTCCCTTAAGAAAACCTATCAACGCATTGGAATTAGAATGCCTTTCCAGGTTAATTTAATTTCTTTTTTTTTTTTTTTGTTTTATGGAGTTTGAGAACATCAGAGTTCAATTAAGCACAGCACACATATCCCCACCCCCCCGAAAGCAGCAGGCAGGCAGACAGACTTTGGGGATTTCATTTTTCTTGCAGAAAAGAAAAAAAGCCGAGGAAGGAGGGGGATATGACTGTGCTGCCATGTGGAATCATTCATTTTACACTGATCCCCGTCAGCCATCCGAAGTTTTGCTGAAATAAACGTAGGGATTGAGGCTTTCAGCGGCAGTTCCCGCACGTCCCCCTGCGCAGGAGGACCCCGGCAGCCGGACATGGAGCACACGGAGAGCTCAGAGAATCGGCCTCTCTGTTTCTCAGGTTCACCTGTTAATTGGCTTTTTTGGTTTTCTTCTGTATATTGCTGGAGAATTAGAAGTCAAACCAGGGAAGTGAGGTAATGAGCCCGGCTCGTGGGGAAAGACCAACTCTCAGAGCCCCCAAGTTCTCTCCGTGCCCCTCGTAACACCCCCGTACAAATGTGCAACACTTCAATCTGGCTGGGATGCGCGGGGAGCTCGGCAAAGCAGGACGGGGAGGTGTAAGAGGCAAAATATACTTGTCTTCATTATGAAAGAATTGCAAGACAATAAATGACGGCGCTGGTGTCTCCATTTTATAGCTGGAGAAACCAAAACTTGGAAAGATGGGTGTACCCAAGGTCAGTGTCACAGTCAACCAAACGCCTGAGGGCTCTCAACTCTGTCACACTGGCAGCTGAGCCAGGGAGGAGGTTTTGCATCCCTCCTTTTTCTAGTCGCCCCCAGGGAGGGCTGCGCAGGCAGCGCTTGTGCCGCCCTGGGTGTACCAGGATGGACCACGGACGCCCGCGCCAGATGAATTGCGCTCTGCCTCCATCCGTGGCTCAGTTTCCTCCAACCAGCGGGATTATTTCCCAGCTGCGTGGCAGGTCGATGCTCGTCGGGCTGTCTGCCGGTCCAACTTGCTTTTAACGGGGCAAAACCCTTCTGGGCAAACAGTGCATTATCAGAAACGTCACAGCAATCAGCTTGTGGCAGGACGTGGGCTGGTACAGCAGACCGAGCCCAGGACTGTTTTCTTGGGCAGGTGGATGTATGGGGGGGCAAAGAATCACAGAATCACAGAATGGTCGGGGTTGGAAGGGACCTCTGGAGATCATCTAGTCCAGCCCCCCTGCCAGAGCAGGGACACCTCCAGCAGTGGCACAGGACAGCGTCCAGGCGGGTTTGGGATGGCTCCAGAGGGGGCGACTCCCCCACCTCTCTGGGCAGCCTGTTCCAGTGCTCCACTACCCTCAACGTAAAGAAGTTCCTTCTCATGTTAAGATGGAACTTCCTATGTTCAAGCTTGTGCCCATTACCCCTCGTCCTATCACTGGGCGCCACTGAAAAAAGACTGCTCCCATCCCCCTGGCCCCCTCCCTTTAAGTATTTGTAAGTATTAATAAGATCCCCCCTCAATCTTCTTTTCTCTAGACTAAAGAGACTAAAGAGGGGCTCCACATCTGCCCGTGGGGACACCAGTGTCTGAACACCTGAGGCAACCAGGCCAGAGAGAGCTTCAGATGCAAGGGGGCAGTGGGGAGAAGGCGGAGGCTTTTTTCCCCTCTGTAGTTATCTTGCTGAATATTATAAATTTGGTGGCCTGAGCGAGTGACCCTCTGGGATTTTTATGTAAAGATGTATGTCATTAAAGAGTTACTCAATTCAGCCCTAAAGTTGGCGGTGTGGCATACTTTTGATGTCTTTTCTTCTATCACTAAAAAGCAGTTATATTAAGAATAAAAGATCTTGAAAATGAAAAAAAAAAAAAAAAGTAAAAAATAATCCCTTTCAGTCTCCTGTATATCAAAGGGTTTGTTTTGGCCACTTACCTTGGCTTTCTGTCATTGTCGTTTGCTGTGTCTGGTTCAGAGCATGGCAGACAGAAGTTTCACTAGAAGCCATTAAAGTCTGTGAAATTGGACAATTGGCTATGCAGACATCCCTTAGAAGTATTTCTAGCACTTTTGGTTCCTGGTTGGGTACTGGAAATGGGGATGGAAGAAAGAAAATCTCTCTATATATGTATCAGAGCCCTGAAAAAAAAAAAAAAAAAGGCATTGAATGTGGGACATGAAAATATGAAACTTTCAGTTTCTGACAGACTCTGCTAAGTCTTTATCCCCTCTCTTCTTCTCACCAGTCAGAAGCCCAAGTAATTTTCCAGGCATGGCTCGTACGACGCCCCTCAGCACAGGCACCGTGTGAGACAGGGGCATGAGGCACTCAATGGAAAGGCAGTCACCTGCACCTACAAACCTGAATTAATTCACCCTCAGCAGACCTGGATTTAGGTAGTCCTAGTTACTCCTACTTAACTGAACTCCTAATGAGGTTTCTCATTATGTTGGCATCAGGTATAAGGACTTTTTTCTACACACATCTGTAAAAACAGTTGTTGCCATACATCCTTCTTTCCTCAAAACTGAGAAAGCTTATTCTGTTTTATGAATGATCCCTGTTTGGGAAGACAAGAAAGGAAAAGCTGTTATTACTTTGCTCCTTTGCTGCCACTGAACCTTCCACGAATTTCAGTCTTTTCCTCCTGTGATGTATCGCTCCTCTTGAGATTTCAGCCCAGCCCAGGAAGGGACTGTTTGTGCAATCTGTGTCCTCTCTATATAAAAGGAATGGACCAGATTCATCAGCACTTCAGTGCTTTTACTCCATAGCCGTGTTCACTTCAGTGTTTTTCAGATTATGCTGTAGCTGTTTAGACTCTGCCCTTGCTTCGCAGGTGAACTTTGCTGTCAGTTAGGTAGAAATGATTGAAAAGTCCTGGTTATTTCTCAAGAACTGCAGCCTTTTTTTGTCTATTCATCTGTCGATAGGTACATTTTCTCTCTCGCTAACATGGTATATTCAGACAGGATGACATTTTTTTTCCCCCTGAAACATTACCCAGCCAAATCCTGCAATAAATGGCTGTATCTTCAGAAGATTTTGAGATGCTGATTGTAGGACTCTTGAAAATCTCTCCGGAAGGAGCAAAGGGTTTGAAATCACCACTGCAATTAAGCAACCGACATCCCGCTCTCTGGTTCGGGGTACAAAAGTGCAGGAAAAAAAGTAGCATACCTTGTCATAAGAGCTGTTCACTGATCAGACCTCTGCAGTCTTTTTAAAGTGACCTGAATTTACATTTAAATTCATTAAACTTCACTCACAAGATCAGACAGTAAAGGGGTGCTGCAGTACAGGGAGGCCACGCGATGGGCACCGACACAAATACAGCTGCACGATGTGCCCATCAGACCACCATGAAGGCTACAGCCCCAGAACATGTGCTTTCTGGTGGAACCATGATTAAGGGGCTTGAAAGGCTTCACTGTGAGTCCTGAGCCATCTCAGAGATCCTTCTCAGCAAGAGGAGCCTGAGAGCAAACTTTTCTGTCTGCGGGAAACACATTTCCAGCCCCACTTTCTCATTCTGCAAGCCCTGAAAATAGCATTCACCATCCCCTCTTCCTGTCCCCCGTCCCCCCCACTTCCCCAGTTTGAGGGTTTTTCCATCACAAATCTCTCTTGGTGGAAGTGGGGTCTGATTTCACTCAACCCGTTACCTGTTCTGGAGTGAAATTTCAGGTGGCGAGGGTACATTTTCCCTGGAATGTCTGTATTACCCTGTAGTCAGCAGGA